>NC_069501.1:658157844-658491594 GCF_027579735.1 Bombina bombina | reverse complement strand
TTTGTGGTGGTTATTTTTTGTATAAAGCACAATTATTCCAATTCCTTATTTTTGATGCTTTTGCTCCTTTCTTATCACCCCACTTCTTGGCTATTCGTTAAACTGAATTATGGGTGTGGTGAGGGGTGTATTTATAGGCATTTTGAGGTTTGGGAAACTTTGCCCCTCCTGGTAGGAATGTATATCCCATACGTCACTAGCTCATGGACTCTTGCTAATATGAAAGAAATTAATTTATCAGGTAAGTTCTTACATAAATTATGTTTTTAAACCACTTTCCAATTTACTTCTACTACTTAATTTGCTTCCTTCTCTTGTTATCCTTTGCTGAAAGGTTTATATAGGAAAACTAAGGAGCAGCAAATAACCTAGGTTCTAGCTGCTGATTGGTGGATGCATATATTTACTGATTGTCATTGGCTCACTCATTTTGTTCAGTTAGAAACCAGTAGTGCATTGCTGCTCCTTCAACAAATGATACCAAGATAATGAAACAAATTAGATAATAGAAGTAAATTAGAAAGTTGTTTCAAATTGTGTTCTCTATCTGAATCATGAAAGAAAATGTTTGGGATTCATGTCCCTTTAAGTTGTTTCTTCAGACAATGTCAACAGAGAGATTGTTGTTCCTTCTTTGTGTGCTAATCCTAAGAACTATTCAGAGAGATCTTTAGATAATTTAGATGTCGTTAGAGCATGTTGATGCTACTAACATTTTTAGGCAGACTTCTAGTTTGTTTGTTCATTTTCCTGGTACTAGTTTGTTTAGCCTCTTGGTTGATTTTTTTTTTTTTTAATTCACAAGGCTTACTTGGAAGGGGGTCTGCTTCTACCGCAACACATTACAGCTCGTTCATTGGGCTTTCAAGAATGAGACTTCTGTTGACCAAATTGGCAAGGCAGCTACTTCGTCGTCTTTGCATCATTTTACTAAATTCTACCATTTTTATGTTTTTGCTTCATCTGAGGCAGCCTTTGGTAGGACGGTCCTTCAATATAAGAAAGAAAAAAAGGAGGGCGCTCTAGCTGAGTAGGATAACAATAATAAATCAAACTATGGAATTATATAAACATATAGAAAGTGCTAGTGCTGATAAGTGATAAAATCTAAATATATATATATATATATAAACACTGTATTAAATATCTGGGAGAACTGAAGGATAATGTGCTTAAATAGGTCAAAAGGGTTTATGGTTTCAAAAAATGCTGTCACAAATACTTAAAATTATTGGTGATCAGCTAATATTCACAAAATAGAAACAAGTGATACATGATACAAATATATATTCATATATGATTTATTGGATACAAAAAATAGGAAGCGTAAAAATCTAGTGGCAGATTATACCTAACAATCCAAATTTAGTTAAAATTGCATAGCTAAGTAACTAATAGTATGCACTGTATATAAAACATTGGGGTTAAAAACAGACTGGAATGAAATCTAAATAAAACCTAAAATAAAATAAGACATACTAAACAACTAATTATAAAAAGTAAAAAGTCCGCTTGACTAATAAAATGTCCAGAAGATAGATATCGGGGACGCCTCCCCAAGTATGCCAAGGAAAAAATGTATAGGAAAAAATATATTGCCAGAAAAAATATATATCCAGAAAGAAAAAAAGAGTATACTCTTAAATATAAGCACCAGTTATAGTGCCATGTAGATTATCTTACATAGACCTCAAACAATGTTGATTACTGGGAATGCCACAGTTCTCTTGTGATAGCTGATGTAAGTTCACCTCCCACAATATGGAGTGTAAGACATAACAGTACAGACAGATTCTAAAACCCGTATTTTCTGTATGTATCGTACTTATTCCATTGATATATTACTCCGGGTGCACAGAAAAAAGTCCCTGTATAAACCTTCTTGTTCTGTGCTTCACCACAGCGAGTACTATGACAGGGTAATTCTCTTGTGTATGTGTACACTTTTCGTGAAAGTGGGAAAACACTCTTAGAATCACAACTATTGTGATTGGTAACAGTTGGTACTCACTGTTCCGTGACAGATGGATGGTCTCATATGGATGTCAGATACAGACCTGCACGTAGTGCAATTTGTACGCAGGTAACTATTCAGTTATCGGGTAGATTTTCAGTTCTCCCAGATCTCCTGACGCGGATAATATTTCCGGATAACAATCAAGTCACGAGTTTGGCCAAACTCTCTGAACAGTGCTTTGGTCCACTGTGTTAGTGGGACATATAACAAATATAAAAACAGACTGGTAAGCTTCAACGCGTTCCACCAGTTGGGCTTTTTCAAGATAGTTTAACCAGCTGTTCATGATTGTTCTCTTATTCCTGTGCTTGTCATCCTATTGGTTAAATTCAAACCGGAAGAATAGAAGGTGGTATTCCACTGATTGTGTTTTAAGGAGGTAATGAAAGTCATCAAACCCAGGCTTGCTTCTTTCTATTTTCGTCAAGATTGTGACATTTATAATCCGTGGCTATTTAGAGGATTCCATGTATGATAGAAGTGGTATTTTGTCTTGGCACTTATTAAGGTGGTTTAGCATTGGATATACAAACATACAGAAACTATATAGAATATGGAATATATATATATATATATCTATATATATATATATATATATATATATATTTATTATACATAGCTATTCTATGGCAGTTTCTTAGGAATAGAACAATACCAACATGGAGATATCTATTTAAATATTTTATAGATATATTTACTTAATGATGTTAACAAAAGAGAAAAGTATATAGAGGTTTGCTACACTAGTAATAAGTAACTTAGTATCAGCATTGGTATTTCTAAAAAATGAATACCCAAACATAGAGGTAATGCAATTTCTAATGTATCGTTTAAAAATAAACGGATAACATCTAAGTTTTAATAATCCTGTAATGAATGTCACTATATGATACAAATATCAGTCCTATTCGTGTGAGTTAGGTATGTTTATGCAATTATGGTAAACTTATTTGTTATAATGTCACTGCATGTTACATCATTTTGTGTTCGTTCAGACAGACTACAATACCATATCAATCCTATTCGTAGAAGTCAAATATACTTTTGCGGTAATAGTGAAATGGTTTGTCATTATGTCACCGCATGTTACATTATTTGATATTCAAACAGACAAACTAGAAAATATATAGACTATTGGTCATCCTTCATATTTCCTTTTGTAATATAATTATATAAGGACAGGAAGTGGTAAATACTAACGTTTATATCGTGATTCAAAATGACCAAGCCCAATATTTAGTGCTTTAATACACCAAGTGATCATTCCATGTATTTGGTAGGTTGCTCTAAATATTATAATAATTTAGTCTTAGTTAGACTTAATTCTTGTGTATATAAGTAGAGATGGTAATGTATATAGAACTCAAAAGATAACATATCTCAATGTTCTAAACTTAAAGGGCCATAATACCCAAATGTTTAAACACTTGAAAGTGATACAGCATAGCTGTAAAAAGCTGACTAGAAAATATCTCCTGAACATCTCTATGTAAAAAAAAAAAGAGATTTTACCTCAAAAGTTCCTCAGTAGCCACCTCCCATTGTAAAGGATTTCTAAGCAGCATTTTAGTGTGTCTGTCCCGAGACCGCTGAAAGGATGAGCCTCGTGAACTCTCATATTATTTCACCAATCAGGTAAAGGAAGCTTACTATGAAATCTCATGAGAGTTAAGTCAAATCTCATGAGATCACAGTAAGAGTTCATGACCTCAGCACTGCTGATGCTGATTGGCTGCTGTTCCTTTCTTCAATTTTTTTTTTACCTGCAGCTGGGAGCAGGTGAAGTATAACTTTTTACACAGAACTTACTCTGCTGAGCTGAGGACATTGTGAGGTAAAATATCTTACTTTTTTATATAGAGATGCTCAGGTCATATTTTCCTGTCAGCTTTTTACAGTTATACTGCATCAGTTTCAAGTGATTTAGCATATGAGTATTATGTCCCTTTAAAGAAAAGGAGAGAGATCTAATTCCGAGTTCCATTTGGGTACAGTGTGTCCATGTAATAAATTAACTCAGCTTCTTTTCTTAAAAGTTTTAGTTCGTAGTTCCCTCCTCTCCAATCTGGGCGTACTTTACAAATCCCCCAATATTGTAGGTCTTTCAAATTATTTCTATGGACCTCCTGAAAGTGATTGTATAAATGTGTGTCAAGATTCCTCTTCACTATACAGCACAAGTGTTCGCGAATTCTGTCGCTAAGGCTCCTGGTGCTTTTGCCTAAATAAATAAGGTTGCAACAGCATTTAAGCATATATACTACTCCATTTTGAGTACTTCTTATAGTGTCTCTTATGGTAAATTATTTTCCTGTATTTGGGACCATGAAGTTTCGAGCTGTATCTACACGCTCTACATGTAAAGCAAGGGTAGAAACCTCTTACATCATGTCCGTCTAGATCAACATCTCTTGATTTATTTTGGTTCTTCTTAAACTCACTAGGTGCTAAATTTGATTTTAGGTTATTTGCTCTCCTATTAACAAGGTTCCAGTGTTTACTAATCATTTTTCTTATTGTTCTATGATCACTAGTATATTGCATAATGAAGGGTACATTAATAATTTCTTGATTATCCCTGTTTTTGGGTCTATTATAACTTATGAGAGTATCTCTCTCTTTTCGATCTGCTCTTGCTTTTGCTATATCTATATTATTTTGCTCATGATTCCTTTCTTGGAATCTTTACTCAAGTATTGCTACTTGGGTCTCATAATCGCTAATTTTTGAACATTTTTTTCTAATTCTAAGGATTTGGCCAAAGGGTATGTTTTCAATCCATTTTTTTAGATGGAAACGGGTTTGAAGAACGTTTTTGTTTAGAATTTTTCTTCTAGATACATTTCTAGATCTAAACATTTTATATTTTCCATACTATATCGATAAGTAAATTTAAGGACTCTATTGTTCATATTCATGTTACTAAATAGATTTAGGAGTTCTTGCTCGCTACCCTGCCAAATAATAAGGATATCGTCTATAGATCTCTTAAAGAGGACGAGATTTGCGCCGGGCTTTACCAACAGGATGAAGCTATCTTCCCAATGAACCATAAATAAGTTGGCATAGCTCGGCGCGAACCTCGTCCCCATAGCAGTCCCTTCTACTTGGAGGAAGTAATTTCCATTAAATGCAAAATAAATAGTATACTATCCAATAGAAATCTCTTCTGATCTGTGTGGATATCTGGATCTTTCTCTAAGTAACTATTTATTGCCTTGATGCCTAATTTATGATCAATAGAAGTATACAAAGAGGAGAAATCACAGTATACCAAAATCATATTTTCATTAATTAATTGGGATATCTTTCAGTATTCTTAGTACATGAGTAGAGTCTTTGATATATGAATCAAATTTTTCTAAATATTTTTGCAAAAACCTGTCGACATATTGCGACAGGTTTGAGGTTAGGGAGTTAATGCCAGATATAATCGGCCTTCCCGGGGGGTTGTTTAAATCTTTATGCATTTTGGGCAAAAAATAAAAGATTGGGATTCTGGGATATTTTGGAACTATAAAAGCAAACTCATTTTTATTTAGGATATCTTTAGTCTTACCCATATTCAATAGTTTTGTTAGTTTTGAGGAAAAGGTATTGGTGGGATGGACTAAGTTTTTTATAGGTTCTCTTTTCCCCCAGTAATCTGTCTGCTTCATTGACATATTTATCTCTGTCCATTACCACAATCCCCCCCTCCTTTATCAGCCGGTTTTATGATGATCTTGTAATTTCTCTTCAACTTATCTAGTGTGTCTCTCTCTTTTTTTATTTATATTATAATGTACTTTTCTGACGGTATTGTCTTTTTTAATATTTTTTAGTACAACTCTCTCAAAAATATCTAAATTACTGCCCTTGTCTTGGGTAAAATTTTGACCTAGGTTTAAGATCAGTATGTTTTATTATCCCAATGGGGATAATAGGACGGTCCTTCAGGCAGCTGTCTGTTTGATTATTTTGAGCTTAATTGATTATTTTTTATTAAGTGCATTAAATATATATCTTAAACGTATGCCCTTTTGGGTTTCTTTGGGGTTGTGGTTATAGTTTTTTCAGTGAAAATTAAGTTTTAAATCCCACCCTTTGTTATTACTTGTGGACTTCACAGCTTGGATGTTAGTTCCCAGGAGTAACAAATCGTGGACTCTTACCACCTGTATGAAAAAAAACATAAGTTATGCTTACCTGATAAATTCATTTCTTTCATGGTGGTGAGAGTCCACAAAACCCCACCCTGTGTTTTATGGTGTTTTTTATTTGTTCTTGTTCCTTTTATTTGCTTGTATTACTTTTTTCTTACCTCATTTTGCTTGGCTATATGTTAGACTAAGGTACATTTGAAGTGGGAGGGGGTTTTATAAATCTCTTGGGGTTTGGGAATCTTAACCTCCTCCTAGTGATAAGAAGAGTAATTCCCAGAAATAATGAATCGTGGACTCTCACCACCATGAAATAAATTATCAGGCAAGCATAAATAGTTTTTTATATTCTTTTACAAGCTACTAGTCAAGAGAGAAAGTTATAAGTCCACTCAATGTTATCCACGCCTGGTGACAAAGCTTCTAAGCCATTATGGGCGGTTAGGTTTTTTATCATAAATTTACTTTTTTTATTTATATTTTGACTTCTTTACAAGCAACTTTTGGCATCATGGTTTTGCATAATGCTCTTCCAGCATTTAAAATGGATTGCTTGGGTACATACCTACACATGCACTTATACTATTATGAAAATGTAGTATGTATTCATTTCTTCATACATCCTTTTTTTTTTTTTTTGTAAAGTTGTTACCAATTGTGAAAAATCTACAACATTGTTTTGTTTTTTTAAAATTTTTATTGAGTGATATTCAAAACATTACAGGCTTTCTTTTCACAGTCGCATTGCAGTTTTTACATTATCAATCAAATAAAATGTGGGGGAAACCAAATTATAGGGGAACAAAAGAAACTTTGGTAAAAAAAAAGTGAGCCCACATTCATGTGAGATATAAACAGAAAGAATGAATAAAGTGAATTTTTGTCAGTTTTAGCTCAATATAGTTAACGTAATTTTTTACAATGTTCAACAAACAGACTTATACTTTACCTATTAGTATTCTCAGTGTTGCATTATATAGAATATTCCTCCCACAAAAAAAGAGATAGATAAGTAGTCATCAAATCTTTTATAAATAACAAAGTGATACTTTTCTAGTAATATTGTAGAGGATACTACTTCTCTCCATTTTTCCATGGTGGGGGGCCTAGTTTGCTTCCAGTTCTGGGGTATTAACCTTTTTGCACTATTAAACATGAGATATAGTAGATGAAGTCTAAGTTTGCAATGGACCTTAGGGAATTTATTAAATAGGAGTACAACTGGGTCAAATGGCAGTGTGATTCCTATGACCTTTTTAATTTCGCCTATGATATTAACCCAGAATGGAGTCATGAGGGGACAGTCCCACCATATATGTATAAAAGTACCTGGGTTCCCACATTCTCTCCTGCATTCCACTGTTGTATTCTTAAATATCGTGGATAATCTAAATGGTGTGAAGTACCACCTACATTGAAGTTTGATGTTCATCTCCTGCGTTTGCACTGATGAAGAGTATCTGTTTATGTTTTGAAATATGTGCTTCCAATCCTCATGTGTAGGGTGAGTTTGCAGTTCCATATCCCATTGTGTAAGTTGGTAACTTCCTAGAGTGGTGCTGCAAGAGTAGTTTATAAGTTAAGGATAATGTGCCCTTTTTAGAAGAGCTCATGTGGCAGAGTGTTTCAAAAGCCGTAAGAGGCCGAAGTATATTGCCTTTATCTACATGATTATTAATGTAGTGTGTGAGTTGGTGGTACCTAAACCAGTGACAAAATATCCCCCCAAAACAATCTGAAAGTTCTACCCTGGGCTTTATTTTCTTGTTTTGTAAAACTTCATAGCATTTAGGTGTATCGGATAGTGTGGTAAAAGGGTTTGTAGTTGGGGCCAATGGTATTGGTAAGCTGGGGTTATTGGCCAGAGAGGTCAGTGCTGAAGTACTTGAAGAGATGTTCAGAATCTTTGTAAGGTGTTTGTCCCATATTTTATAAGTCTCCAAAGTCATTTTGGAAGTATTCTGTCCTAATTGTCGGTTTTGAGGGGGAATCCAGCAGCTCCCTCCTAATTGCAAAACACTGGCCAGAGTGTGTTCTAGTACAACCCACTCCTTGTGTGAGGAGTGTCTGCACCAATCCACTATCCGAGTGAGAAATATGGACCATCTGTAGTATTTTAATTGCGGTACACCTAGACCGCCGTTGTCTCTTCTACGGTACATAGTAGACCTAGCTATCCTTTGTCTTTTATTTTGCCAGATGAATGTATTGATGATTTCTCTTGTTAAGTGTATCCAGTCCACGGATCATCCATTACTTGTGGGATATTCTCCTTCCCAACAGGAAGTTGCAAGAGGATCACCCACAGCAGAGCTGCTATATAGCTCCCCCCCTCACTGCCATATCCAGTCATTCTCTTGCAACTCTCAACTAAGATGGAGGTCGTAAGAGGACTGTGGTGTTTTATACTTAGTTTATTTCTTCAATCAAAAGTTTGTTATTTTTAAATGGTACCGGAGTGTACTGTTTATCTCAGGCAGTATTTAGAAGAAGAATCTGCCTGCGTTTTCTATGATCTTAGCAGAAGTAACTAAGATCCTTTGCTGTTCTCACATATTCTGAGGAGTGAGTTAACTTCAGAGGGGGAATAGCGTGCAGGTTTTCCTGTAATAAGGTATGTGCAGTTAAAATATTTTTCTAGGGATGGAATTTGCTAGAAAATGCTGCTGATACTGAAGTAATGTAAGTAAAGCCTTAAATGCAGTGATAGCGACTGGTATCAGGCTTATTAATAGAGATACATACTCTTATAAAAGTGTATTTTAAAACGTTTGCTGGCATGTTTAATCGTTTTTTACATATGTTTGATGATAAAACTTATTGGGGCCTAGTTTTTTCCACATGGCTGGCTTGAATTTTGCCTAGAAACAGTTCCCTGAGGCTTCCCACTGTTGTAATATGAGTGGTAGGGGCCTATTTTGGCGTTTTTTTGCACAGCAAAAATTACAGACACAGACATCCAGCTTCTTCCTGCATGATCCAGGACTTCTCTGAAGGGCTCAAAAGGCTTCAAAAGCCGTATTGAGGGAGGTAAAAAGCCACAGTAGAGCTGTGGCAGTTGTTGTGACTGTTTAAAAAAACGTTTTTGTTATTTGTTATTCCATTTTTGGTATTATGGGGTTAATCATCCATTTGCAAGTGGGTGCAATGCTCTGCTAACTTATTACATACACTGTAAAAATTTCGTTAGTGTAACTGCATTTTTTCACTGTTATTTCAAAATTTGGGGAAATTTGTGTTTCTTAAAGGCGCAGTAACGTTTTTTTATATTGCTTGTAAACTTGTTTTAAAGTGTTTTCCAAGCTTTCTAGTCTCATTGCTAGTCTGTTTAAACATGTCTGACACAGAGGAACCTACTTGTTCATTATGTTTGAAAGCCATGGTGGAGCCCCATAGGAGAATGTGTACTAAATGTGTACTAAATGTATTGATTTCACCTTAAACAGTAAAGATCAGTCTTTATCTATAAAAGAATTATCACCAGAGGGTTCTGTCAAGGGGGAAGTTATGCCGACTAACTCTCCCCACGTGTCAGACCCTTCGCCTCCCGCTCAGGGGACGCACGCTAATATGGCGCTAATTACATCAGGGACGCCCATAGTGATTACCTTGCAGGACATGGCTGCAATCATGAATAATACCCTGTCAGAGGTATTATCTAGATTGCCTGAATTAAGAGGCAAGCACGATAGCTCTGGGGTTAGGAGAGATACAGAGCGCGCAAATGCTGTTAGAGCCATGTCTGATACTGTGTCACAGTATGCAGAACATGAGGACGGAGAGCTTCAGTCTGTGGGTGACATCTCTGACTCGGGGAAACCTGATTCAGAGATTTCTAATTTTAAATTTAAGCTTGAGAACCTCCGTGTATTGCTTGGGGAGGTATTAGCTGCTCTGAATGACTGTAACACAGTTGCAATTCCAGTGTAGGCTGGATAGATACTATGCTGTGCCGGTGTGTACTGACGTTTTTCCTATACCTAAAAGGCTTACAGAAATTATTAGCAAGGAGTGGGATAGACCCGGTGTGCCCTTTTCCCCACCTCCTATATTTAGAAAAATGTTTCCAATAGACGCCACTACACGGGACTTATGGCAGACGGTCCCTAAGGTGGAGGGAGCAGTTTCTACTTTAGCAAAGCGTACCACTATCCCGGTTGAGGACAGTTGTGCTTTTTCAGATCCAATGGATAAAAAATTAGAGGGTTACCTTAAGAAAATGTTTATTCAACAAGGTTTTATTTTACAGCCCCTTGCATGCATTGCGCCTGTCACTGCTGCGGCGGCATTCTGGTTTGAGGCCCTGGAAGAGGCCATCCAGACAGCTCCATTGGATGAAATTGACAAGCTTAGAACGCTTAAGCTAGCTAACTCATTTGTTTCTGATGCCATTGTTCATTTGACTAAACTAACGGCTAAGAATTCCGGATTCGCCATCCAGACGCGTAGGGCGCTATGGCTTAAATCCTGGTCAGCTGACGTGACTTCAAAGTCTAAATTACTCAACATTCCTTTCAAGGGGCAGACCTTATTCGGGCCTGGCTTGAAGGAAATTATTGCTGACATTACTGGAGGCAAGGGTCATACCCTTCCCCAGGACAGGGCCAAATCAAAGGCCAAACAGTCTAATTTTCGTGCCTTTCGAAATTTCAAGGCAGGAGCAGCATCAACTTCCTCCGCTTCAAAACAAGAGGGAACTGTTGCTCATTCCAGACAGGTCTGGAAACCTAACCAGTCCTGGAACAAGGGCAAGCAGGCCAGAAAGCCTGCTGCTGCCCCCAAGACAGCATGAAGGAACGGCCCCCTATCCGGAAATGGATCTAGTAGGGGGCAGACTTTCTCTCTTCGCCCAGGCGTGGGCAAGAGATGTTCAGGATCCCTGGGCGTTGGAGATCATATCTCAGGGATATCTTCTGGACTTCAAAGCTTCTCCTCCACAAGGGAGATTTCATCTTTCAAGGTTATCAGCAAACCAGATAAAGAAAGAGGCATTCCTAAGCTGTGTGCAAGACCTCCTAGTAATGGGAGTGATCCATCCAGTTCCGCGGACGGAACAAGGACAGGGATTTTATTCAAATCTGTTTGTGGTTCCCAAGAAAGAGGGAACCTTCAGACCAATCTTGGATCTAAAGATCTTATACAAATTCCTCAGAGTTCCATCATTCAAAATGGAAACTATAAGGACCATCCTACCCATGATCCAAGCGGGTCAGTACATGACCACGGTGGACTTAAAGGATGCCTACCTTCACATACCGATTCACAAAGATCATCATCGGTTCCTAAGGTTTGCCTTTCTAGACAGGCATTACCAATTTGTAGCTCTTCCCTTCGGGTTGGCCACTGCCCCGAGAATTTTTACAAAGGTTCTGGGCTCACTTCTAGCGGTTCCAAGACCGCGAGGCATAGCGGTGGCTCCGTATCTAGACGACATCCTGATACAGGTGTCAAGCTTTCAAATTGCCAAGTCTCATACAGAGATAGTTCTGGCATTTCTGAGGTCGCATGGGTGGAAAGTGAATGTGGAAAAGAGTTCTCTATCCCCACTCACAAGAGTCTCCTTCCTAGGGACTCTTATAGATTCTGTAGAGATGAAAATTTACCTGACGGAGTCCAGGTTATCAAAACTTCTAAATGCTTGCCGTGTCCTTCATTCCATTCCATGCCCGTCAGTGGCTCAGTGCATGGAAGTAATCTGCTTAATGGTAGCGGCAATGGACATAGTGCCATTTGCGCGCCTGCATCTCAAACCGCTGCAATTATGCATGCTAAGTCAGTGGAATGGGGATTACTCAGATTTGTCCCCTCTACTAAATCTGGATCAAGAGACCAGAGATTCTCTTCTCTGGTGGCTTTCTCGGGTCCATCTGTCCAAGGGTATGATCTTTCGCAGGCCAGATTGGACGATTGTAACAACAGATTCCAGCCTTCTAGGTTGGGGCACAGTCTGGAACTCCCTGAAGGCTCAGGGATCGTGTACTCAGGAGGAGAAACTCCTCCCAATAAATATTCTGGAGTTAAGAGCAATATTCAATGCTCTTCTAGCTTGGCCTCAGTTAGCAACACTGAGGTTCATCAGATTTCAGTCGGACAACATCACGACTGTGGCTTACATCAACCATCAAGGGGGAACCAGGAGTTCCCTAGCGATGTTAGAAGTCTCAAAGATAATTCGCTGGGCAGAATCTCACTCTTGCCACCTGTCAGCGATCCACATCCCAGGCGTAGAGAACTGGGAGGCGGATTTTCTAAGTCGTCAAACTTTTCATCCGGGGGAGTGGGAACTCCATCCGGAGGTGTTTGCTCAACTGGTCCATCATTGGGGCAAACCAGAACTAGATCTCATGGCGTCTCGCCAGAACGTCAAGCTTCCTTGTTACGGATCCAGGTCCAGGGACCCGGGAGCAACGCTGATAGATGCTCTAGCAGCTCCTTGGTTCTTCAACCTGGCCTATGTGTTTCCACCGTTTCCTCTGCTCCCTCGACTGATTGCCAAAATCAAACAGGAGTGATCATCGGTGATTCTGATAGCGCCTGCGTGGCCACGCAGGACCTGTCATCTCTTCCACCATGGACTCTGCCTCTGAGGCAGGACCTTCTAATACAAGGTCCTTTCAATCATCCAAATCTAATTTCTCTGAGACTGACTGCATGGAGATTGAACGCTTGATTCTATCAAGGCGTGGCTTCTCCGAGTCAGTCATTGATACCTTAATACAGGCTCGGAAGCCTGTCACCAGGAAAATCTACCATAAGATATGGCGTAAATATCTTTATTGGTGTGAATCCAAGAGTTACTCATGGAGTAAGGTTAGGATTCCTAGGATATTGTCCTTTCTCCAAGAGGGTTTGGACAAAGGCTTATCAGCTAGTTCTTTAAAAGGACAGATCTCTGCTCTGTCTATTCTTTTGCACAAGCGTCTGGCAGAAGTTCCAGACGTCCAGGCATTTTGTCAGGCTTTGGTTAGGATTAAGCCTGTGTTTTTAAAACTGTTGCTCCCCCGTGGAGCTTAAACTTGGTTCTTAAAGTTCTTCAGGGAGTTCCGTTTGAACCCCTTCATTCCATTGATATTAAACTTTTATCTTGGAAAGTTCTGTTTTTGATGGCTATTTCCTCGGCTCGAAGAGTGTCTGAGTTATCTGCCTTACATTGTGATTCTCCTTATCTGATTTTTCATTCAGACAAGGTAGTTCTGCATACCAAACCTGGGTTTTTACCTAAGGTGGTTTCTAACAGGAATATCAATCAAGAGATTGTTTTTCCATCATTGTGTCCTAATCCTTCTTCAAAGAAGGAACGTCTTTTGCATAATCTGGACGTAGTCCGTGCCTTGAAGTTTTACTTACAGGCTACTAAAGATTTTCGTCAAACATCTGCCCTGTTTGTCGTTTACTCTGGACAGAGGAGAGGTCAAAAAGCTTCGACAACCTCTCTCTCCTTTTGGCTTCGGAGCATAATACGCTTAGCCTATGAGACTGCTGGACAGCAGCCCCCTGAAAGGATTACAGCTCATTCTACTAGAGCTGTGGCTTCCACCTGGGCCTTTAAAAATGAGGCCTCTGTTGAACAGATTTGCAAGGCTGCGACTTGGTCTTCGCTTCACACCTTTTCAAAATTTTACAAATTTGACACTTTTGCTTCTTCGGAGGCTGTTTTTGGGTGAAAGGTTCTACAGGCAGTGGTTCCTTCCGTTTAAGTTCCTGCCTTGTCCCTCCCATCATCCGTGTACTTTAGCTTTGGTATTGGTATCCCACAAGTAATGGATGATCCGTGGACTGGATACACTTAACAAGAGAAAAACATAATTTATGCTTACCTGATAAATTTATTTCTCTTGTAGTGTATCCAGTCCACGGCCCGCCCTGTCCTTTTAAGGCAGGTCTAAATTTTAATTAAACTACAGTCACCACTGCACCCTATGGTTTCTCCTTTCTCGTCTTGTTTCGGTCGAATGACTGGATATGGCAGTGAGGGGAGGAGCTATATAGCAGCTCTGCTGTGGGTGATCCTCTTGCAACTTCCTGTTGGGAAGGAGAATATCCCACAAGTAATGTATGATCCGTGGACTGGATACACTACAAGAGAAATACATTTATCAGGTAAGCATAAATTATGTTTTTTTTGTAGTGCACAAAGCTGGGATTCTGAAATGTTTATAGGGATAGTTTGAAAAATATATAATATCTTTGGCAATATGGTCATCTTAACCGCATTTATCCTTCCTACCCAGGACAGATTTTTATTTTGCCAGGAACGTAGTTCCTGTTAAATATTTTTAGTTAACAAGGAGTAATTAAGTGTAAAAAAGGGTGTGTGTACAAGCGCTAAGGTAATCCCCAAGCTGTATCCAAACAGAGATCCTAACCAACCTCCAAAAAATATGCACAAGTAGTAAGAAGTGAATACAGCGCCAACAAGAGGCCAAGGGATAAATATACTCACATAGAGATAAAAGAAGATTATTTAATGAACCATGTTAAAAAGCATCAGTAATAAAAGACTATATATAAAAAAGTAAAAAGCACATATAAATAAAATTACAAATACAGGAATATCTTACAGAAGCGGCTCAAAGGGTCAAAGCTGATAATTACAATAAAAACAGAAGTAATAACAGGTGATCAGTGTGAGTGGTACACCAGAATAAGAGTGTATACTAATAAAACAGAATTAGCCTAAGTACAACTGTAGCAAGTGCATCAAGCAAAAAACTAATAAACAATAATACAAACAATAGTGTTCAAAATTAGTGTTACAAAAATAGTGTTCCAAAAAATAGAAAAATGCACTGCAGTGCAAAAAAAGGGGGGTAGCAAAATAATTGTATAGATACAATCAAATAGTGAGTGAGTGCAAATGGATATAAAAATGCTAGCTACTTAATCCAGTGAGGTTGAGATATAATTAAATAAAATACACAATATGCAATAACATAAAAAATAAAATACACAATATGCAATAACATAAAAAATAAAAAATCAAATATAAAATATAATCCAAAAAAGTGTTCAAAAAGTTGATCAACAAATGTTAGTGAAGAACAAAAATAAGTCAATCAAAACTAAAAAATGGAAAAAATGGGTGATGAAAAGCAAGGTGAAAGTGAGGAAATTGATTCCTTCCAATGTTAGTTACTTTAACAGATCCAAATTCCTGAGTGTGGTTGCTGAAGTAACTGATTGGATCCTAGCACCTGTCAGCTGCTCCTATGGTATCATAAAAAGTGTCCCTGTAAAAAAAGAAATTCACAACATAGTGTATCCAATATGAGAATGAAGTAAAGATTAAAGTAATGCTTACCAATATGTCAACGCGTTTCTGCCCTCAAAAAAGGGCCTTTCTCAAGACTAGCTGAAATGTTTATAGGGATAGTTTGAAAAATATATAATATCTTTGGCAATATGGTCATCTTAACCGCATTTATCCTTCCTACCCAGGACAGATTTTTATTTTGCCAGGAACGTAGTTCCTGTTAAATATTTTTAGTTAACAAGGAGTAATTAAGTGTAAGGAGATGATGAGGGGATTTGGAAATATATACGCCTAGATATTTTGTAGATATTTTTTGGTGTTTGAATTCATAAGTCCTCTCTATATTGTCAACTTCAACTTGAGAGAGGCCCAAACCCAGAAACTCAGACTTACTTGCATTCACTTTAAAATTTGAGTGCAATCCATATAGTATTAGTTCCTCCATAAGAAATGTAATTGAGCGATTTGGGGATGACAACGTTAGGAATATGTCATCTGCATATAGGGTAATTTTATATTCCCTAGGACCAATTTGGATACCTTCAATTTTGACATTTTGTCTGATTCTAGTGGCCAAGACTTCCATTGCCAGCACAAACAGCAAGGGTGAAAGCGGGCATCCTTGCCTAGTGCCATTTAATATCGGGATTGAGGGTGATAGGTTATTATTTAATGCAATTTTAGCACTAGGTTGGCTGTAAAGGGCAAATATTTTTTATATAAATTTGGTGGGGAAACCGAATTGTATGAGAGTCTGCCAAAAGTTTGCCCGCCTTATTCCCTTCATAGAAATAAAGTTGTTTAGTTTTCATGTGTGATTTCTGGTGCTCTATTGACAAGAAGACATTAAGTTTAGTACGGAGAGACTTAATCTCAATTAAAATTTGGGAGTTTGAGGGGTCTTGTTTATGGGCGTATTCAGCTTGGGTCAGTTTAGAAGTTAAGGTATTATACAGTTGTCTAGTTATTTTCTGTGTGTGGGATTTAAGCTTGATGAACTCTCCTCTAATGGTACATTTATGTGCCTCCCAGAGTATATAGGGGTCTGTAACCGAATTAGTATTTATTTCAAAATATTTAACCAGTATTTTAGTTAAATTCTCTAAGTTCGTGGAGTTACTTAAAAGGGAGCTATCAAGTCTCCAGTTATTTGGAGTATGATACCTATCTGGCCATTTAAATCTAACCTCTACGGCCGAATGATCCAACCAAGAGCTCAGCGTAATATTACTTGTAGTTATCAAAGAAAGACCTTCTTGATTTGTTAGTATATAGTCTATCCTACTATAGGATAGATTTGGATGAGAAAAAAAGGTAAAGTCCCTCTTGTCTGGATTTATTAATCTCCATACATCGTACAAATTGTGGTCTTTGAGGGCCTTCCAGAGGAAATTCGTGGTCTTTGTAGAGATCATAGTGTTGGGGTTAGAGGAATCCAACTTTGGTGCGAATGGAAAATTAAAATCTCCTTACCAAGAACACTGTACCGTTTAACAGGTCTAAATACCTATGAAATAATGATTTAAAAAATGGTAGTTGTTGTGAATTTGGAGCATAAGCATTCTAGGAACGATACTTTTCTACCATATAGTAGTCCTGATATTCCAACATATCTACCATATGTGTCCTTATCAAGTTTTTGAAGTGTAAATGGTATTGTCTTCCTTATAAGAATACTAACCCCTCGTTTCTTGACTCCTGCCGAGCTATGGTAGTGCTGAGTGTATTGAGCCCCAAAATATGCAGGTTATTTATGCTTTTTAAAATGGGTCTCCTGTAAAAAGAGAATATCTGCTCCCCGTTTAGCTAGGTCAGATAGTGCTTTATATCGCTTACTAGGAGAGTTAAACCCCTTGACATTTTGAGTAATTAAAGTTATTCTATGAGTTTCTGGATCCATACTGTGTGAGTTAGAGTGTGGTTCTCTATACTGTCTGTCTGTGTGGAGCATAATGAAAACCATGAATGTAGCCCAACATAACAATAAACAATAGTACAATAAAAACAATTTAACATAACAGAGCCAGGTAACCATGACCTGTAGTGATGCTTAGGAAAGACAAAGCCACAAGGGCCATCTCCACCCTCCCCACCACTATTCTGAAAAAAAGAGAAAAATAATTTCCTTTAAAGGGATGAATGATGGCAACAATATTTAAATTCTATAAAATGAAATGTTATTGGGGACCATTTTTAAATAATTACTCGAATTGTGAAAGACAAGAAAATACATAACAGTCAACATATCCCAACTAATGAACTAATCTAGCATTCAACCGCAATTAAATGTATCAGAACCTTGTGACAATCCCAGTCCATATCCTGAAAAGGATAGGAAAACTCTAGTATTATCCTAGGAATTACCATCCAGTTCTTGACCTCGGAGATCTAGGTTGCAATATTCTTTGGGTTTTAGGGTCCAGAGCATGAACTTGTCCTCTATTTTTGAAAAGCATCTGAGGATCCTTGGTCCTGCTGAGGTAGTGCCCCTTCTGACGGTAGAGGTATTGTAGGTGCCTCTAAATTTAGAGCCTTGCAAAAGTCTCCGATCTCTGAGACATCTTTACAGATATGTCTTGTATCTTAATGAATTACCATGAGATGGGTTGGAAAGCCCCACCGATAGGGAATTCTTTTGAGGCGGAGAAGTTGTGTCAGAGGGCCAAAATCCTTCCTTTGTTGGAGGGTCCTTTGAGAGAGGTCTGCAAAGAATTGTAAGACCGTGCCTCTAAACCTTATCGGTTGGTTCTTTCTGGAGAGGCCTAGTAATTCCTCCTTGTCCCTAAAGTTTTTTACATTTAATAATTAGATCCCTAGGGGGTGGTGTGGCTGGTGGTTTCGGGCGCAAAGCCCTGTGTGCCCTATCCCAGGGAATAATTTCTGAAAATTTGTCACCTTTCAAATGAGTGAACAAGGCTGGTAGATAAGTGGGGAGATCTTTAGGCAAAACAGACTCTGGGATCCCACAAATACGTAAATTTTTCCTCCTGCTCCTATTTTCCAAGTCGTCCACTTTGTCATATAGCATTTCCATAGAGTGTTGTTGGGCGTCATAACGTATCTGTAGTTGGTTGAATTCTTCTTTCATAGAGTCATTGCCTTCCTCCAGTGCTTGCACCCGAAAGCCTAATGCATGTAAATCTTGCTTGAGATCAGCCAATTCTTCTCTGACACATGCACGGACAATATCAGCTATGTCTTGCTTAGATGGGAGGGAGGAAAGTACATCTGCCGGGACTTGTATTAATTCCTGTGCATCATATTCTGGCTCCAAAGATGAGGCTTTCTGAGTATCAGCTGCCCCTGGCGATGCATTATCATTATGTACTGCCTGTTCTGCTGCACTAAAGTAAGATGTGACTGATTCTTACTTGGCTGAGGTTTGTTGACCTTTCCTGTCTGGGCTTTTGTTTTGACGCCATAGTAAAGGTATATAACCAAGTTTTAAGCCCAGTACACAGAAAATGACAATAGTTGGCTGTCTTGTTTTAGCTTGTAGTGTCCCAAACATCCTGTCTGATTAGCTATAGTAGCCGAGGGCCCAGTGTCAAGTTTGTTTGCTGGTGCAAATCTTGCTTCCTAAGTCCTTCCCACTTATGGCCTCTAAATATATTCACTGTAGTAAGAATAGTAAGAATGTCCCAGGCCGTCACCCCTTACAATATGAGTATATACCTGTATGATGACTTTTATTTATCCAGGTTCTGGTAACTGTTCTCAAATCTGCAATATCTATATTTGAGTAACTGACTTCTAAAGCATCTCTCTCAAACCCTCCGATTTCACAGTGAGCTCGGCTGTATCTGCGCAGTCTAATGGTGCCGCTAAAAACGGGGTTAAAGGTTCCCACTGCGACACTCACCGCCGACTGTTTAAATCTGTAGGGGCTCAATAGCCTTAGTGTGGCTTCCCGGAGCTGTGTATTATGCTCCTCAATTCCCACTGCGCAGCAGACTTTGGATGCGGTCAGGCCCCACAAGGGAACTGTGATAGTTACGGTAACGGCCCTGAGCTGCTCCGAATACGCTCTTTGCTGTCGGAGGTAGTCCCCAGCTTCTTGATGAAGTGATCCTTCCTATCTGTGCTGGTTAGTGCGGGTCGGTCCCCTGTTTGTTAAAAGTTATTGCTGTGCCATCAACGGAGCTCGGAATTACGCCGCCATCTTGGTTGTGCCCGGCTCCGCCCCCCCCCCCCCCCCCCCCCCCACAACATTGTTTTTAACATGAAGGTTTATACAACTTTTTTCTTTCCTATCTTTCCGGATATGGAGAGTCCACAACGTCAATTTACTATTGGGATATTCACTCCTGGCCAGCAGGAGGAGGCAAAGAGCACCACAGCAAAGCTGTTAAGTGTCACTTCCCTTACCCATAACCCCCAGTCATTCTCTTTGCCTCTGTTAATGGAGAAGGTGAAGTTCACTGTCTGAAGATATTTTTCCTTTTTTGGGTACTTTTCCCTGCAAGCAAGGATTTGGGTTTAGCTGTGTCCACATCAATCTCTTGAGTTAGAGTAGTGGTGGCTTTTAAGCAGTTAGGAAGTGGTGAGGTTGTCTTTACTTTGTTTTTGTAACATATTTGCTGCCCTAGTCACAGAAAGCCAGAGTTGGTTACTTTTTCCACAGGTCTCTGTAAGGAGTATGTGTCCTTTCACGTCCGGTGAGCTGTCTTCCTGCTGGACAGCTAGATTGCAGGCAAGTGTTTTTGTCTTCTAGGTGTTGGAGTCATCCACTTCAGGAGTTAACTCTGCAGAATATTGGGACAGAAAGATAATCCTTATGCTTAGGATTTCTGAGGCAGTGGGCAGGCACTTATGTATGTGAAGGTGACAAACATGGGTTAATTTATCTCTTTATTGGGGAAGTTTTTACTTATGTGGTTCTTAGGTAAAATAAACTTTGTGTGTGCAAGTTTATATTGGGGCATGCTGTGTAAGGCTGTGAAGTGGGGACAAACCTTTCATTTTTTTAAGTCTCTCTTTATTTTTCAATGGCGGTACCTTTAAGACAGTGAGAGCTTTAAACAGCTTTTTTTTCTTAGGCAGGGAACCCACGATTTTAGTGCTGCACAGTTTCACTTTGCAGGTCACATGATCTTCTATTCCAAGATCAGAGTGGAGGCACGTAGGAGCTACCTTTTCTGTGTCTGATGTTGCGGCAGTAGGTAGTTAAAGTGACAAACAGTCCCTGTGCTTCCATTGTTTTGGGAGAAATCGCTAGCAGTCCCTGTGCAATCATTTTGGAATCCTCTGAATGCGGTAGGGCACCTCAGACTGTCTGAGGTGTAGAGGTTTCTGCAGTTGTTCTTTTCCTTTGGAGCAGTTTTGTCTCATTAGCATGTTAGCGCTTATAGGAATTAAGAGTTTCTTAAAGTGACAGTAATTCCTTTTATTTTTTTATGTTTTTAAATTTCTCATTTACTTGGAGGTATTTTTATTTTTGCAGCCATGGATATGGATCAAGAATCTGAATCTTTTGACAAATGTCTATTATGTCTAGAGGCCCAGAGTGTTTTGACTTTGCAATTTTGTGCTACATGTTTAGCTAGAATGTAAAGACAAATTATTGCCCTCTGAGCCTATTGTCTCCCAGGATAATGCTGTTCAGGTTATGCCGCAGCTTTCTCCTCAAGCGTCCCAAGCCTCATTGGCATCACAGTGCCCTGCGCTTCCTCTTGGCCTCCTGGAGGCGTATATTTGCCTGTAGATTTTGCTGCACAGATATCTTCTGCGTTATTTGCTGCGTTATCTGCTTTTCCCATGTTGGGGACGCGCAAGAGGAAATCTAAGCATTTTTCTGATAGTAAGGTGTCTGTTGCCTCTGCTGCTGCGAAGGTTGACCTGCATCCTAAGTCTGATGAGGAGGATACCTCGGTAGCTTCTGAGGGTGAAATCTCAGATTTGGACAGTATAATTCCTTTGACTGACTCTGAAGAGGTAAACTTCAGATTTATGCAAAACAGAAAGAGAAGCAGTCTGCCAGGAACGAACAGCAGCATCAATAGCTTGTTCTATGGCCCATTTACCACCTGGAAGTAGTTTCTTTCTGCCTAATTGTGCTTTTCACAGAGAAAAACTTTCCTGTAGTATATCAGTCACAGGAAAAGGCAACCCCAGACTATCATTTCGGCCTTCTGTGGGCCTCGTCAGTGAGGTGCAGCCATATTCCTCTAAGCACATTGGGCAAGGAGTCCACTTCTGGTTTATCCCATCACCCATAGGGAGACTATCCCCCAGAGTCATATTTACATATGCAAAACAGAAAGAGAAGCAGTCTGCCAGTAACGAACAGCAGCATCAATAGCTTGTTCTATGGCCCGATTACCACCTGGAAGTAGCTTCTTTCTGCCCAATTGTGCTTTTCACAGAGAAAAACATTCCTGTAGTATATCAGTCTGATCCCGCCGACATGGTCAGTCCAGCCCCGAAATACCAGGCAATTCTCCTCTGAACAAGGAAAAGGCAACCCCAGACGTTCGTTTCGGCCTTCTGTGGGCCTCGTCAGTGAGGTGCAGCCATATTCCTCTAAGCACATTGTGCAAGGAGTCCACGTCTGGTTTCCCCCATCACCCATAGGGAGACTATCCCCAGGGTCATAGTTACATATGCAAAATAGAAACAGAAGCAGTCTGCCAGTTCCTGGCAGACTGCTTCTCTTTCTGTTTTGCATATGTACACTTCAGATTTAAGCTTGAACACCTTTGTGTACTGTTAAAGGAGGTACTGGCTACTTTGGACGACTCCGATTCTTCTGTCGCTGTTAACCCTAAGAAATCTAGTAAACTTAACAAATACTATGATGTTCCTTCCCCTGTGGAAGTGTTTCCGGTTCCAGACAGTGTGTTGGAGATCATTGCACAGGTGTGGGATTAGCCAGGGATATCTTTATCCACGTCTCCCATTTTTAAAAAGATGTTTCCTGTTGCTGACTCCATTCGAGACTCATGGTGCACAGTGCCTAAGGTAGAAGGGGCTATTTCTACTTTGGAACCATGATTCCTATTGAGGATAGCTGTTCCTTTAAGGATCCCATGGACAAAAAACTGGAGGCTTATTTAAAGAAAATGTATGTTCATCAGGGTCTACAATGGCAACCTGCAGTCTGTATTGCCACAGTGGCAAGTGCGGCATCTTATTGGTGCAATGCTTTGTCAGAGTTGGTTTTAGAGGAAACTCAGTTGGTGGAGATCCAAGATAGGATTAAGGCCCTCAAACTAGCCAATTCCTTTATTTCTGATGTGAACATGCAAGTCATTAGATTGGGAGCCAAGATGTCTGGATTACTGATCTAGCCCGCAAACCTAAGGGGCATCAAAATTCAAATTTTCGTTCCTTTCGTAACTTTAAAGGTCACAGAAGTCTTCCTCTTCCAAACCGGAGCATTTCAAGTCCTCTTGGAGACCCAATCAGTCTTGGAATAAGGGGAAACTATCAAAGAAGCCCTCATCTGAGTCTAAGTCAGCATGAAGGGTCCCCTACTGGATCAAGTGGGGGCAGACTTTCCTTGTTTCAACAAACTTGGACAAGGTATGTCCCAGACCCTTGGGCTTTGGACATAGTATCCCAGGGCTACAAAATAGACTTCAAAGCTTGTCCTCCCAGGGGCAGATTCCACCTCTCAAGATTATCTGCAGACCAGGTAAAAAGAGAGGCATTCTTGAACTGCACTCAGGACCTTTCCTCCCTGGGAGTGATTGTTCCAGTTCCACTATGGGAACTGGGCCTAGGATTTTATTAAAATCTGTTTGTGGTTCCCACAAAAGAGGGAACTTTTCGTCCCATTTTAGACCTGAAGTATCTTAACAAATTTCTTAGGGTACCGTCCTTCAAAATGGAAACCATCCGTTCCATTCTTCCTTTGGTCCAAGAGGGTCAGTTCATGACGACCATAGACCTGAAGGACGCGTATTTGCATGTTCCCATCTACAGGGATCATCACAAGTTCCTGAGATTTGCTTTCCTGGACAAGCACTTTCAGTTTGTAGCTCTTCCGTTTGGCCTTGCCACAGTTCCCAGACTTTTTTCAAAAGTTATGGGGACTCTCTTGGCAGTTGTCAGGTCTCAGGGAATCGCAGTAGCGCCTTATCTGGACAACATCTTGGTTCAGGCGCCATCTTTTTAACTAGGGACCATCATAGATTCCCTATCTATGAAGATTTTTCTGACGGAGGTCAGAAAAGCACAAATGATCTCTTCTTTCCTCTCTCTGGTAATTAATCTGATGGTCGAATCCATGGACATTGTTCCCTTTGCTCGATTCCATTTATGAGCTATGCATGCTCAGTCAAAGGAATGGAAACCATTTGGATCTGTCCCAGAGGATAGATCTTGACCAGTTGACAATCGACTCTCCTTTGTGGTGGATATCTCAGGATCATCTGTCTCAGGGAACATGCTTTCAGAGACTCTCCTGGGTGATTGTGACCACGGATGTCAGCCTGCTAGGCTGGGGAGCAGTTTGGGCCAGGGGAGTGGGCTCTCCATCCGGAAGTGTTCTAGAGGTTAACCCTCAAGTGGGTGGTGACTGTGCTAGATCTGATGGTGTCTCGTCAGAACGCCAAGCTTCCAAGGTACGGTTCAAGGTAAAGAGATCCTCAGGCCGCCCTGATAGATGCTCTGGCGGTTCCTTGTGATTTTGGTCTAGTATACCTGTTTCCTCCGTTTGCTCTCCTTCCACAAGTCATTGATCGTATCAAGCAGGAGAGAGCATCTGTAATTCTTATAGCTCCTGCATGGCTTTGCAGGATCTGGTTTGCAGACCTAGTAAACATGTCATCTCTTTCTCCTTGGAGGTTACCTCTGAGGAAGGACCTTCTAACTCTAACTCGGGGTTCTTTCCTCCATCCAAATCTCGTTTCTTTAAAGCTGACTGCATGGAGATTGAACGCTTAGTTCTGGCCAAGCGTGGTTTTTCAGTTATTGATACCATGCTTCAGGCTCGCAAGCCTGTTACTCGTAAGATTTACCATAAGGTATGGCGTAAATACCTATAATGGTGTGAATCGAAAGGCTTCTCTTGGAGTAGGGTCAGGATTCCTAGAATTTGTCTTTTCTCCAGGAAGGTCTGAAGAAAGGGTTGTCAGTCAGTTCTCTGAATGGTCAGATTTCTGCACTGTCAATTTTTTTACACAAATGTCTGGTGGATGTGCCAGATGTTCAATCTTTTTGTCAGGCTCTGGTTAGAATTAGGCCTGTGTTTAAATCTGTTGCTCCTCCTTGGAGCTTGAATCTTGTTCTTAGTTTTGCAGCAGGTTCTGTTTGAGCCAATGCATTCTGTAGATATTAAGTTATTATCTTGGAAAGTGTTGTTCTTTATTGCTATTTCCTCTGCTCGTAGTGTTTCGAAACTCTCGGCTTTACAGTGAGATTCCCCTTACCTTGTTTTTCATGCGGATAAGGCAGTTCTTAGAATTAAATTGGGGTTTCTCCCTAAGGTGGTTTCGGAAAGAAATATTAATCAAGAAATTGCTCCTTCTCTTTGTCCTAATCCTCCTCCTCAAAAGGAAAGTTTGTTGCATAACTTGCATGTTGTGCGTGCTTTAAAATTCTATTTACAGGCTACTAATGATTTTCGCCAGTCTTCTGCCGTGTTTGTTTGCTTGCTTCTCAGGAAAGCCTAGGGGTCAGAATGCGACTTCTACTTCTCTTTCCCTCTGGTTAAGAAGTATTATTCGTTTTTCTTATGAGACTGCTAGTCAGCAGCCTCCTGAGAGAATTACGGCTCATTCCACTAGGGCTGCCTCCTCTTCTTGGGCTTTCAAAAATGAAACTTCTGTGGAAGTTTTGATACTTTTGCCTCGGCTGAGGCTTCTTTTGGGAGAAAGGTTCTTCAAGCGGTGGTGCCTTTGGTTTAGGCCTGTTGTCTTGTTCTCCCTCCCTGTTTATTCTGTGTCCTCTAGCTTGGGTATTGGTTCCCACTAGTAATTAGAGTGATGTCGTGGACTCTCCATGTCTTAGGAAAGAAAACAAAATGTATGCTTACCTGATAAATGTCTTTCTTTCTGGACATGGAGAGTCCACAAGCTCACCCTTTAGATTACAGTAAAGTTTACTAAACCTCAGGCACCTCTACACCTTTGTGTTATCATCTTTTTCCATTTCCCTTCGGCTGAATGACTTGATGTTATGGGTAAGGGAAGTGACACTTAACAGCGTTGCTGTGGTGCTCTTTGCCTCCTCCTGCTGGCCAGGAGTGAATATCCCACTAGTAATTGAAATGATGTCATGGACTCTCCATGTCCAGAAAGAAAGACATTTATCAGGTAAGCAAACATTTTGTTTTTAGTTATCCATCCTCATAAAAGCCTCATATAAACCTTTTAAGGGACATGTTAAATTGACAGTCAACACCAGAATTATTGTTGTTTAAAAAGAAAGATAATCCCTTTATTATTACCCATTCCCCAGTTTTGCGTAACCAACACAGTTATATTAATATACTTTTTACCTCTGTGATTACCTTGTATCTAAGCCTCTGCAAACTGCCCCCTTTTTCAGTTCTTTTGACAGACTTACTTTTTTGCCAATCAGTGCTCACTCCAGGGTAACTTCACGTGCATGAGCTCAATGTTATCTATATGAAACACATGAACTAATGCCCTCTAGTGGTCAAAATGCAGTCAGATTAGAGGCAGTCTTCAAGGTCTAAGAAATTAGCATATGAACCTCCTAGAATTAACTTTCAACTAAGAATACCAAGAGAACAAAGCAAAATTGGTGATACAAGTAAATTGGAAAGTTGTTTAAAATTACATTCCTTATTTAAATCATGAAAGTTTTTTTGGACTTAACTGTCCCTTTAAACAAATGGTAAATCACTGTAAAAAGGTGATTAAAATATTAGTTATAATATTACATAAACATCTTTATGTAAAAGGAAGATATTTTACCTCAAAATGTCCTCAATAGCAACATCCAATTATAGAAAAACTTTAAACATCAAATCAGATTGCTTGTTCAAGGACATACATAGGAGCGTGCATCTGACATGCAAGCATTATTCCTTTTTCCATTTAAAGGGACATTAAACAATAAATAAATGCTAGATTGAATGATGTTGTCAGTGAAAAGATTAGTCTGGGAATAACACGTAGGTGCATTATTTTGAGTTTCATTAGTTGTTTAAATATTAAAAAAATAAGTGTAAAATTTTAGTGTCTATAAAAGAATGGGAGCTACCATGTTGTAACTTAGGTTACTTTCTCTGCTGCGACCAATTAGGGACAGTTATAAATAGGTCACTAGAGTGAGCAGCCAACGGCTGTGTGGAATATAAGTTTTCTGCACTTCCATTTGTAACAGGAAATAAAAATCTCACAATTTTAGAATGGAATTACAGGAAAAGGGGACAAAATAAATAATGAACGCATATTGCAGAGTATTTTTTATATATACGATTTATCATTTTATATTAACATCTTGAAGTCTTTAATATCCCTTTAAGGACATTTACTATTAAATGTTGCAAGAACATGGTGAAATTCTACAAGATTATTTTGAAATCCAAAGATATCAATAAGCCAAGTGATCACCGATCGCAGTTGGATCCTGTTGTTGTTTTTTTCCAACATGCAGATGACAATAAAAATGTAACTGAATGATAATTGCTAATAGAGCACTTACTCTGGTGAACTAATCTTGGTTTTAAATAAAGAAAAACCCGGTATGCATCATACATTTTCTTTAAAAATAGAAATAGAAGCGATAGTCCTGGGTTGAATTCATAAAAACGTCTTTTATTGGAAACAAGGTTAAAATCGAAAGGCACACACAACAAGGAAAAATGAAAGAATAGCACCAGGTGTGGCACTGTCTGGCTTACGCGTTTCGGCTTTAAGCCGTAGTCATAGCCTATAGTGCTATGTGACACACCTCTTAAGTAAAGATACCTAAAATCTAATTGGTTAAAAAATGTAAAACACACCTGGAGCTTACATAATATGCACGTTCTGCGAAAATCTAAACAGTCTCCATAACATAACAAATGTACAGCAGACATTATTGATGCCTGTCTTATGGTATTACATATAGCGTGACAAGGTATAAGATTTAAGAAAGAGGAGAACAAAATGGGAAATGTGGGCAAAAAATAATAACTAAACAATAAACTAAGCATAACAAGATATCAATGTATAGGACTATACTCCTAAACCACTATGAATATATGTAAATACTATAACTTTTGAGCACAAACTAATAAATAAATTGTAATTTATTTCTATAGAGTTGCAATGAGACTGTAAAGAGCGGTAAACATTCTAGGGTAAAATGCTACTTTTAGATAGTATATCATATAAATAGCTGGAGTGCCCAACTTGTTGATAAAAAATATATAAGGTGTAGAATATAAGAAAATGCAAAGTAAAAATGAAAGTCAAATTTGAAACGAGGTACGTGGACCCAGAGAGTGGGTTTACCACAGGTTCATGTTGGTCTCTCTGGGTCCACGTACCTCGTTTCAAATTTGACTTTCATTTTTACTTTGCATTTTCTTATATTCTACACCTTATATATGGTACCCGTGCATCGCAGATTCCTCAAAAATTCCGGTAAGAAGAAAGCAGGCTTGGGCAGCAGTGGGGAGAAATATTCCGGCACATGCATTCTGGCTACCGTCCAAGTTTATAGTCACACCGCACATTAACCTGAAAGTTTATTGAACACTTATAACTCACCCTAGCAATGGTTGGATCTAAGTAGTTACTAACTACACCTTTTTTTTTTATATATGCGCTACTGAGTTTTTCTCTCTTGTATGTTTGGATCATACATTTTCTTTTTCATAATTTATAGAATGTATGTTGAGCAATATGTTCTTTTTAAGGTACTATACAATAGAAACTCTTTAATACTGTGTTAAAACAACTTTGGCAATTTTATTTAATTATTTATTTTGCCTCTTTTCCCAGTTGGTTAAAGTGTATCCTGCAGGATTCATAGGTCTAACCGTGGTACATTGTGCGCTTGAGTAGTTCAGGAGCTCATTTATATCTACCTCGTAATTGGCCACAGTAAATCAAATTAAACTCAAGAGGCATGTCCCAAGATTGTAAACAAATTAAAATCACAGTTTAAAATATAAAAGTTAATTTATATGCATATTACTTGCAATACAGTTCTTAAAGGGACATGAAACGCAACATTTTTCTTTCATGATTCAGATAGAGCATACAATTTTAAAGGACCACTAAATACAGTAGAACTGCGTGATTAACAAGTTCAGAATAAAAAGACAATGCAATAACACTCTGAATTTATATATTATTCACATGTTTGAAAAATATTTTACGGGTCCTTTAAAACCCCAAAAACTTATTTTGTGATTCAGACCATTTAAAAAAAAGTTTCCAATTTACTTCTTTTATTAAATTTGCGTTTTTACCATGATAATCTTTGTTGAAGAGTTACCTAGGTAAGCATTTGGGGGACTACATGGCAGGAAATATTGCTGCCATCTAGTGATCTTGCAAATAAATAACATTCTTGCAAAACCACTGCCATATAGTGCCACAGAAATGGGCCGGCTCCTAAGCATATGTCCTTGCTTTTCAATAAAAGATACAAAGAAAAATGGATAATAGAAGTAAATTAGAAAGTTTTATATAATCCCATGCTCTATCTGAATCATGAAAGGAAAAAATTGGGTTTCATATCCCTTTAAATCTAAAATATACTATGCTTATATTAAGAAAATTATACTATGCATATATATTAAAGGGATGTGAAACACAATTTTTTTCTTTCATAATTCATATAGAGCATGCAATTTTAAACAACTTTCTATTTTACTATTATTGTCAATTTTGCTTCGTTCTCTTGGTATCTTTATTTGAAAAAGCAAGAATGTAAGCTTAGGAGCCGGCCCATTTTGCTTCCGGCACCTGGATAGCGCTTGCTTGATTGGTGGCTAATTCTCGGGATATCAAATTGGATTTAGAATCAGACCTCCTATGGGGACATGTTTTGATAAAGCCCCTACTAGGGCAAAACGCGTCAACTTGTTGACCACCATTTGAGGAGTTCTAGTATTGCCAATAGAGGATTCTAAGAATTGTATTTCTTTACCTGCAAGATCTTGAATACCAAGTACAGGGAAAGCTGCAATACCACAAACGCCCATTTGTTTTCTAAAGTTCCTGCAACACGCCTGGGCATGCAACATAGTAGCGGATCTGGGTCCACTGTTTTTACAAAAAAAAGTAATATAATCTGAGTCACGTGGGCCCTAAGGGGGATGCCGCAAAATATACGGACCACCGGAGAAGAACGCTGCAAGCCTAAATTTGCAGATAAGCATGTCTGAGGCTACCGGTAAGATTGAATACTTTTATCCTTACAAACAAAGTATTGCCGACTGGCAGAACTCATCCTTCACAAGGTGCAATTTTGATCTGTGTTGACAAGCAATAGCTATCACAGTGATTTATACACTACATCTGAATGTGACTATGCTGCATGAGGATACATATCCTTAATAAACACAAGGAGTCTATACGGTCAAATTCAGGTATTAAGGTGGAATCAGAATTGTTTTATTGAATTTCAGTTTGTTTTATTGGTACAATCTTTTATGCAGTTTTATATTAACTATCGGCTAGATTATGAGTTTTTCGTTTTGAGCTGTGCGGTACGAACGAGCAGCTTATGCTCACCGCTCACTTACAGACAGCGCTGGTATTACGGGTTTTTACAACCCAGACAAGAAGTGAGTGTTGAGCAAAATTCTGCTCCTTAACGCACTCCAATACCAGCGCTTCTCACGTTAGCAGTGAGCTGGTGTAACGTGCTCGTGCACGATTTCCCCATAGGAATCAACGGGGACAGCCGGCTGAAAAAAAGTCTAACACCTGCAAAAAAGCAGCGTAAAGCTCCTTAACGCAGCTGCATTGATTCCTATGGGGAAATCAAATTTATGTCTACACCTAACACCCTAACATGAACCCCGAGTCTAAAAACCCCTAATCTTACACTTATTAACCCCTAATCTGCCGCTCCGGACACCGCCGCCACCTACATTATACTTATGAACCCCTAATCTGCTGCCCCCAACATCGCGGACACCTACATTATATTTATTAACCCCTAATCTGCCGCCCCTATGTCGCCGCGACCTACCTACATTTATTAACCTAAGTCTAACCCTAAACCTAACACCCCCTAACTTAAATATAATTAAAAGAAATCTAAATAAAATTACTATAATGAACTAAATTATTCCTATTTAAAACTAAATACTTAGCTGTAAAATAAACCCTAAGATAGCTACAATATAACTAATATTTACATTGTAGCTATCTTAGGGTTATTTTTATTTTACAGGCAAGTTTGTATTTATTTTAACTAGGTACAATAGTTATTAAATAGTTATTAACTATTTAATAACTACCTAGCTAAACTAAATGCAAAGTTACCTGTAAAATAAAACCTTTCCTAAGTTACAATTACACCTAACACTACAATTAAATTAATTCCCTAAATTAAATACAATTAAATAAAATTATTTAAAGTACCAAAAAAAAAATACTAAATTACAGAAAATAATAAACAAATTACAATATTTTTAAACTAATTACACCTAATCTAATCCCCCTAACAAAATAAAAAAGCCCCCCCAAAATAAAAAAGCCCTACCCTACACTAAATTACAAATAGCCCTTAAAAGGGCCTTTTGCGGGGCATTGCCCCAAAGTAATCAGCTCTTTTACCTGTAAAAAAAATTACAAATCCCCCCCCACATTAAAACCCACACAACCAACCCTACTCTAAAACCCACCCAATACCCCCTTAAAAAAACCTAACACTAACCCTTTGAAGATCACCTTACCGGGAGAAGTCTTCATCCAACCGGGCCGAAGTCCTCAACGAAGCCAGGCGAAGTGGTCCTCCAGACGGGCAGAAGTCTTCAGACAGCATCTTCTATCTTCATCCATCCGCCACGGAGCGGGTCCATCTTCAAGACATCCGACGCATAGCATCCTCTTCAATCGACAGCTAACACAGAATGAAGGTACCTTTAAGTGACGTCATCCAAGATGGCGTCCCTTCAATTCCGATTGGCTGATAGAATTCTATCAGCCAATCGGAATTAAGGTGGAAAAAATCCTATTGGCTGATGCAATCAGCCAATAGGATTGAGCTCGCATTCTATTGGCTGATTGCATAGGATTTTTTTTCTACCTTAATTCTGATTGGCTGATAGAATTCTATCAGCCAATCGGAATTGAAGGGACACCATCTTGCATGACGTCACTTAAAGGTACCTTCATTCTGTGTTAGCCGTCGATTGAAGAGGATGTATAGAAATAAAGGTATTTGCATAATAACTCCATAACAGATGCTCCGCGTCGGATGTCTTGAAGATGGACCCGCTCCGCGCTGGATAGATGAAGATAGAAGATGCCGTCTGGATGAAGACTTCTGCCCGTCTGGAGGACCACTTCTGCCGGATTCGTTGAGGACTTCGGACCGGTTGGATGAAGACTTCTCCCGGTAAGGTGATATTCAAGGGTTTAGTGTTAGGGTTTTTTAAGGGGGTATTGGGTGGGTTTTAGAGTAGGGTTGGTTGTGTGGGTGGTGGGTTTTAATGTTGGGGGGGGGTTTGTAATTTTTTTACAGTTGAAAAAGCTGATTACTTTGGGGCAATGCCCTGCAAAAGGCCCTTTTAAGGGCTATTTGTAATTTAGTGTAGGGTAGGGCTTTTTTTAATTTGGAGGGGCTTTTTTATTCTTTTAGGGGGATTAGATTAGGTGTAATTAGTTTAAAAGTATTGTAATTTGTTTATTATTTTCTGTAATTTAGTGTTTGTTTTTTTTGTACTTTAGATAATTTTATTTAATTGTATTTAATTGTTGTTAAATTAGTTAATTTATTTAAAGGGACAGTCTACCATAGAACTGTTATTGTTTTAAAAGATAGATAATCCCTTTATTATCCATTCCCCAGTTTTGCAAAACCAACACAGTTATATTAATATACTTTTTACCTCTGTGATTACCTTTTATCTAGGAACCTTCTTCCAGCCCTCTGATCACATGACTGTGACTTATTTTCTATTGTCTTGCATTTAGCATTGTTTTGTGCTAGATCTTAAATAACCCTCTGTGCCTGAGCACAGTGTTATCTATATGGCCCACGTGTACTTTCTGTCTCTTTGTGTTGAAAAGAGATTTAAAAAGCATGTGATAAGAGGCAGCCCTCAAAGGCTTAGAAATTAGTATATGAGACTACCTATGTTTAGTTTAAACTAAGAATACCAAGAGAAAAAAGCAAATTTGATGATAAAAGTAAATTGGAAAGTTGATTAAAATTAAAAGTCCTATCTGAATAATGAATGTTTAATTTATACTAGATTGTCCCTTTAATTATAGTGTAGTGTTAGGTGTAATTGTAACTTAGGTTAGGTTTTATTTTACAGGTACTTTTGTATTTATTTTAGCTAGGTAGTTATTAAATAGTTAATAACTAGTTAATAACTATTGTACCTAGTTAAAATAAATACAAAGTTGCCTGTAAAATAAAAGTAAAAACTATTAGTTATATTGTAGCTAGCTTAGGGTTTATTTTATAGGTAAGTATTTAGTTTTAAATAGGAATTATTTAGTTAATGATAGGAATTTTATTTAGATTTATTTAAATTATATTTGTTAGGGGGGGTTAGGGTTAGATTTAGGGGTTAATAACTTTAGTATAGTGGCGACGATGTTGGGGACGGCAGATTAGGGGTTAATAAATGTAGGTAGGTGTCGGCGATGTTAGGGACGGCAGATTAGGGGTTAATAATATAACTAATGTTTGCGAGGCGGTAGTGCGGCAGTTTAGGGGTTAATATATTTATTATAGTGGCGGCGATGTCCGGTTTAGCAGATTAGGGGTTAAAAAATGTATTTTAGTGTTTGCGATGTGGGGGAGGGCTCGGTTTAGGGGTTAATAGGTAGTTTATGGGTGTTAGTGTACTTTTTAGCACTTTAGTTAAGAGTTTTACACTACAACGCTGTAGCATAAAACTCTTAACTACTGACTTTAAAATACGGTACCAGTCTTGACAGGGGAGGGTGTACCGCTCACTTTTTGGCAGTCTCGTAATACCGGCGCTATGCAAGTCCCATTGAAAATATAGGATACGCAATTGACGTAAGTGGATTTGCGGTATTTCCAAGACTGGCCAAAAAAGTGAGCGGTACACCTTTACCTTCAAGACTTGTAATACAGAAGTTAATTTTGGCTTTTACTATGAGAAAAACACTATTTTGAGTATCTAATTAGATTTTGCCATCCAGGGAGACATCCCTATATGCCTTTTATGCTGTACATACTGTTTTATAAATTGTTACATTGATAAACACGTTGTTTTACCTATAATAGGACTTTATTTTATTATCCTCTAGGATTCCGTAGCTTTATTAGCGCTCCCTACCCACTGCTTTTATTTCTGTTCTTAATTTTTGGCTACTTTTTGGGAAGATTTTGCATGTAAGGGAGCTTAGGAATACACACTTGGCGCCAAACTTAGTCTTGTAACATAGAGGGGTTTTTTCTCACCCATATTCCAAAACATCCTGTGAAAGCTCAGGCCTTTCTAAAATATGTTTCGGATCTGGAAAATATGGAAGTAATTGTCCCAGTTCCTTTACTGGAACAAGGGGTTGGTTTTTATTCAAATCTCTTCATTGTACCAAAGAAGGGAAATTCAGACAAATTTGTAAGAATTCCAACTTCTAAGATGGAAACTATAAGGACTATTCTGTCGTTTGTTCAACAAGGTCACTTTATGTCCACAGTAGTTTTACAGGATGCTTACCTTCACATCTGTATACACCCAGAACATTACCAGTTCCTAAGGTTCTCCTTTCTGGAAAAGCATTACCAGTGTGTTGCTTTTCTGTTTGGTCTAGCAACAGCTCCAAGAATATTTACCAAGGTTCTTGGTGCCCTTTTATCTATAATTAGAGTACCGGGTATTGCAGTATTTCCTTCCTTACTTGGACGATATCTTGGTATACTAGCTCAATCTTTTAATTTAGCAGAATCTCACACAAAACAACTATTGCTGTTTTTTCAAAGACATGGTTGGAGGATCAATTTAAAAAAAGAGTTCCTTGATTCCTCGGACAAAGATCACCTTTTTAGGTTTCCAGATAGATTCAGTGTCCATGACTCTTTCCCTAACAAAAAGAGATGAATAAAATTGATATCAGCTTGTCTGAACCTTCAGTCTCTCTCATTCCCTTCAGTGGCTCAGTGTATGGAAGTACTCGGCCTCATGATTGCAGCATTGGACGCAATTCCATATGAAACCTCTTCAGCTTTGTATGCTACACTAATGGTGCAAGGATTATACTCTGATATCTTAGCAGATATTCTTAGGTTCCAAAACACACCTATCTCTGACTTGGCGGCTAAATCACCAATCAATTATTCAAGGTGCTTCTTTTGCTCGCACTACCTGGTCTGTGATCACCACAGATGCAAGTCTTTCAGGTTGGGGAGCTGTCTTGGGGACTCTGACAGCACAAGGGGTTTGGAATCCTCAGGAGGCGAGCTTACCAATTAATATTTTGGAACTCTGTGCTCTCTTTAGGGTCCTTCAGGCTTGACCTCTATTGAAAAGGGAGCCTTATCTCCTTTTTCAGACAAACATTATTACAACAGTAGCTTATGTCAATCATCAAGGGGGATCTCAAAGTTCCCTAGCCATGATAGAGGTATCTCAAATTCTTTCTTGGGCAGAAACCAACTCATCTCTGCAATTCACATCCCAGGTGTAGACAACTGGGGGGCAGATTACCTCAGATGTCAATTCCTACATCCCGTAGAGTAGTCTCTCCACCAAGTTGTGTTCTATCTGATTGTACAACTATGGGGCCTACCAGAAATAGATTGGATGGCCTCTCGTTTAAAAAACAAACTTCACAGGTACTTTGCAAGGTCCAGGGATCCTCAGGCAGAGGTGTTGGATTCTCTAGCAGTTCTCTGGTCTTTCCAGCCTGCTTACATATTTCCTGCTTCCCAGAGTGATTTCCAAAATCAAAGTGGAATAATAGTTTGTAATGCTTGTAGCCCCACCGTGGCCTTTACAGGATTTGGTATGAGGAACGGGTCCTAATATCCAGTTGCCTGCCATGGCCTCTACCTTTAAGGCCAGACCTTCTGTCTCAATGTCCCTTCTTCCATCCAGATCTTAAAAATTTTAACTTAATGGCATGGAAATGAAATGCTTAGTTCTCAGTCATAGATGATTCACAATATGATTCAGGCTCACAAGCCTGTTTCCAGAAAGATCTATCACGAAATTTTGAAAAATAATATTTAGTGGTGTACTACCCTTGATTATTCCTGGCATTCTTTAATAATTCCTATGATTCTTCAATTTCTACATAATGGTTTAGATAAAGGCTTATCTGCCTGTTCTTTGAACTTCTGCCCGTTCTGTATTATTTCAAAGGAAGATTGCTAATCTTCCTGATGTTAATTGTTTTGTTCAGGCTTTAATCCAGATTAAACCTGTTATTAGGTATATTTCTCCTCCCCAGAGTCTTAACCTAGTATTAAAAAGTGTTACAGGCTCCTCCTTTTCAACCTATGCATAAATTGGGCTTTTAACTACTTTCTTGGAAAGTGCTTTTTCCTTTGGCTATCTCTTCTGCTAGAGGAGTTTCTGAATTGTCTGCTTTCACTTGTGAGTCTCCTTATCTGATTTCCCATCAGGATAAAGCTGTTTTGCGGACTAGTTTTCCATTTTTACCTAAAGTTGTTAACTCTCACAACATTAATAGGGAAAATATATTTCCCTCCTTGTGTACTAATCCAAAAATGCTACTGAAAACTCCTTGCCATCATTTTATATTTGATATTATATTGATGAAACTAAAGATTTTAGTTTCTGTTCTTTTTCTGGTCCTAAGAAAGGCCAGAAGGCCTCTGCATTTTCTTTAACCTCTAGGTTAAAGCTTGTGATTCACAAAGCTTATTTGGAGGCGGGTCAGCCCCCCACCTCAGAGAATTACAGCTCATTCTACTAGATCGGTTGCCACATCTTGGGGTTTCAAGAATTAAGCTTCAGTTGATCAAATTTTCAAAACAACCACTTGGTCTTCTCTGCATACCTTTACAAAATTTTACCATTTTGATGTTTTTTGCAGCTTTTGGTAGAAAGGTCCTTCAGGCAGTTGTTTTTAGTTTTTTGTCATAAAAGACATTATTTTATTTTTTATAGGTTTGAGGTTTTGGAAACTTTGCCTCCTCCTGGTAGGAATGTATATCGCATAAGTAACAGCTTGTGGACTTTTGCCACCATGAAATAAATTAATTTATCAGGTAAGTTCTTACATAAATAATATTGTTGTTTTTTTGTTTTTTATTTGCTTTGACTGTGCATTACATTGACACTTTTTTCTTTTTAACCTATACATTTTCAGGTTGCAGTAATAGCACAAAGAACAGCAGCAGGCATGGATCACCTAGGTCTGGAATAAACGGATGTCCTTCTGAAGCACCTTCTAGCTCCAAGCAAGATGACCTTCTCAGTTTGGAAATTCAATCAATGTGTATGGAGAAGACAAGAAAAGTAGTTACCCTTGGGTATGTTTTATACTTCTTTTAAATAACACACGCTAAACACAGGAATGGTTAAAGGGACAGTCAATACCAGATAATATAATACACGTTTTACCTCTGTAATTATCTTGTATCTAAGCTTCTGCTGACTGCCCCCTTATTTCAGTTCTTTTGACAGACATGCAGTTTAGCCAATCAGTGCTCACTCCTAGGTCACTTTACGTGCATGCGCTCAATGTTATCTATATGAAACATATGAACTAATGCCCTCTAGTGGTCAAAATGTATTCAGATTAGAGGCAGTCTTCAAGGTCTAAGAAATTAGCATATGAACCTCCTAGGTTTAGCTTTCAACTAAGAATACCAAGCAAAACAGAACAAAGCAAAATTGGTGATAAAAGTAAATTGGGAAGTTGTTTAAAATTGCATGCTCTATTTAAATCATGAAAAAAAAATTGGACTTGACTGTCCCTTTAAGTTCCTGTTTACAAATTGTTTTGCATTTTGTTTATTCGACTCCCTATTTATTTTTTCTCACCTTCATACTCATTTAGTAAAATAAATATTTAAGGAAATGCTTAAAGGGACAGGAAAACCCTAACTTTTCTTTTGTGATTTGGATAGAGCATAAGATTTTAAACAACTTTCCAAATTACTTCTATTATCAAATGTGCTTCATTATCTTGTTATCCTTTGCTGAAGGAACAGCATTGCACTACTGGCAGCTTGCAGAACACATCTAGTAAGCCAATCACAAGAGCCGAATGTGTGCAGTCACCAATCCGCAGTTAGCTCCCACTAGTGTAGGATATATGCGTATTCTTTTTCAACAAGGCATACCATAAGAGCGAAGCGCATTTAAAAATAGTGAATTTAAAATTGTCTAAAAATGACATGCTCTATATGAATGAGTCCATGAGCTAGTGATGTATGGGATATACATTTCTTTCATGTAATTGGCAAGAGTCCATGAGCTAGTGACATATGGGATATACAATCCTACCAGGAGGGGCAAAGTTTCCCAAACCTCAAAATGCCTATAAATACACCCCTCACCACACCCACAATTCAGTTTTTCAAACTTTGCCTCCTATGGAGGTGGTGAAGTAAGTTTGTGCTAAGATTTCTACGTTGATATGTGCTTCTCAGCATTGTTGAAGCCCGATTCCTCTCAGAGTACAGCGAATGTCAGAGGGACATGAAGGGAGTATCACTTATTGAATACGATGATTTCCCTAACGGGGGTCTATTTCATTGGTTCTCTGTTATCGGTCGTAGAGATTCATCTCCTACCTCCCTTTTCAGATCGACGATATACTCTCAATTTACCATTACCTCTACTAATAACTGTTTTAGTACTGGTTTGGTTATCTGCTATACGTGGATGGGTGTCTTTTGGTAAGTATGTTTTTTATTTCTTAAGACACCTCAGCTATGGTTTGGCACTTTATGCATTTATATAAAGTTCTAAATATACGTATTGTACTTATATTTGCCATGAGTCAGGTTCATGTATTTCCTTCTGCAGACTGTCAGTTTCATATTTGGGGAATATAAACATCTTTTAAATATGAAATTTATTTCTTACCTGGGGTTTAGTCTTTTTTTCAATTGACTACTTCTTACCAATTGCGGGCGGTATTAGGCCCGCGGTGCGACAAATGCTAAACTTTATTGCGTCATTCTTGGCGCTAAATTTTTTTGGCGCGGAAAAGTACGTCTATGATGCAAGTTCGTCACTTCCGGCGTCATACTTGACGCCAAGACCTTTCACACTGTTGCGTCATTAATGACGCGAGTGTGTTATTTCCGGTTATTTTTTATTATTTCAATACCCCATTGATATTTGCCTCTTGCTTTTTTCTATTAGAGGGCTATGCTATTTGCATTTTTTCCCATTCCTGAAACTGTCATATAAGGAAATTGATAATTTTGCTTTATATGTTGTTTTTTATCTTACATTTTGCAAGATGTCTTAACCTGATCCTGCCTCAGAAGCTTCTACTGGAACATTGCTGCCTGAAATCGGTTCAACCAAAGCTAAGTGCATTTGTTGTAAAATTGTAGAAATTATCTCGCCGAATGTCATTTGTAATAGTTATCATGATAAACTTTTACATGCAGATAGTGTATCCATTAGTAATAGTTCATTGCCAGTTGCAGTTCCTTCAACTTCTAATGTGCATGATATACCTGTAAATTTTAAAGAATTTGTTTCTGATTCTATTCTGAAGGCTTTGTCTGCATTTCCACCTTCAAATAAATGTAAAAGGTCTTTCTCCTGTTAAGTGTGATCAGTCCACGGGTCATCATTACTTCTGGGATATTAACTCCTCCCCAACAGGAAGTGCAAGAGGATCACCCAGCAGAGCTGCTATATAGCTCCTCCCCTCTACGTCACACCCAGTCATTCTCTTGCACCCAACTAATAGATAGGATGTGTGAGAGGACTGTGGTGATTTTACTTAGTTTTTATAACTTCAATCAAAAGTTTGTTATTTTAAAACAGCACCGGAGTGTGTTGTTCCTTCTCAGGGAGAATTTGAAGAAGAGTCTACCTGAGTTTTTCTGTATGATTTTAACCGGAGTAGTTAAGATCATGTTGCTGTTCTCGGCCATCTGAGGGGTGAGGTATACTTCAGATCAGGGGACAGCGGGCAGGTTCACCTGCAAAGAGGTATGTAGCAGCATATTATTTTCTGAGAATGGAATTGACTAGAAAATACTGCAAATACCTATATAAAGTAAGTTCAGCCTTAAATGCAGTAGTAGCAACTGGTATCAGGCTGTCATGTATGTATATTTTCACTTCAGTATTCTGGGGAATGGCATTTCACTGATATAATACTGTTTACATAAAGCTTTAGCCTATTTTACAGTAAAAACGGCTTGCAGCAGGCTTTTTATGACAAATACATTTATTGATGTTAAACGTTTTTTGCTGGCATGTGAAATCGTTTATATTTCTGAGGTACTGGGTGAAAACTTATTTGGGCATTAGTTTTATCCACTTGGCGGGCATTTTGTTTGATTTATGACAGTTTACTGATCTCCCTCACTGTTGTGTGTGAGGGGGAGGGGCTGAATTTGGCGCTTTTACTACGCATCAAAAATTCAGTCACAAGTCTGTTCTTCTTCCCTGCATGATCCGGTTCGTCTCTACAGAGCTCAGGGGTCTTCAAAAGTTATTTTGAGGGAGGTAATCACTCACAGCAGACCTGTGAGATTGTGCTTGACTGTGATAAAAAACGTTACATTCTGTACTTTTTTTCTGCTATTTAAGGGCTAGTTATCCATTACTAATGGGAGCAATCCTTTGCTAAAATTGTATTTTTACTGAGAAAAAAGTTTGTTTTCATAAAATTATCTGTTTTATTGTACTCAACTGTCATATCTTTCTGTGCTTCTTAAAGGCACAGTGCGTTTTTTTTCATACTATATATAAAAGTGAATTGAAAAGTATTTCCAAGTTTGCTGGTTATTTGCTAGTGTGTTAAACATGTCTGACTCAGAGGAATATCTCTGTGCTATATGTGCTAAAGCCAAAGTGGAGCCCAATAGAAATTTATGTACTAATTGTATTGATGCTACTTTAAATAAAAGTCAATCTGTACAAATTGAACAGCTTTCACCAGACAACGAGAGGAAAGTTATGCCGACTGTCAGTACCTGCATCTCCCGCTCGGGAGGTGCGTGATATGGTAACGCCGAGTACTTCAGGGCGGCCATTACAAATCACATTGCAGGACATGGCTAATGTTATGACTGAAGTTTTGTCTAAATTACCAGAACTTAGAGGGAAGCGTGATCACTCTGGGATGAGAACAGAGTGCGCTGATAATAATAGGGCCATGTCAGATACTGCGTCACAGTATGCAGAACATGAGGACGGAGAGCTTCAATCTGCAGGTGACGGTTCTGATCCCATTAGAGTGGATTCAGACATTTCTAATTTTAAGTTTAAGCTTGAAAACCTCCGCGTACTGTTAGGGGAGGTATTAGCGGCTCTGAATGATTGTAACACCGTTGCAATTCCAGAGAAATTATGTAGGCTGGATAGATACTATGCGGTACCGGCGAGTACTGACATATTTCCTATACCTAAGAGGCTTACAGAGATAATTACTAAGGAGTGGGATAGGCCCGGTGTGCCCTTTTCCCCCCCTCCTGTATTTAGAAAAATGTTTCCAATAGACGCCACCACACGGGACTTATGGCAGACGATCCCTAAGGTGGAGGGAGCGGTTTTGACGCTGGCTAAGCGTACCACTATCCCGGTGGAGGATAGCTGTGCTTTTTCTGATCCAATGGATAAAAAATTAGAAGGTTACCTTAAGAAAATGTTTGTTCAACAAGGTTTTATATTGCAACCTCTTGCATGTATTGCGTCTGTCACGGCCGCATCAGCCTTTTGGTCAGAGTCCCTGGAAGAAACTCTTGACTCTATAGAGGAAATTTCAAACAAGCTTAAAACACTTAAGCTAGCTAATTCATTTGTTTCAGATGCCGTTGTACATTTAACTAAACTTACGGCTAAGAATTCCGGATTCGCCATTCAGGCACGCAGAGCACTGTGGCTAAAATCCTGGTCAGCTGATGTTACTTCTAAATCTAAGTTACTCAACATACCTTTCAAAGGGCAGACCTTATTCGGGCCCGGTTTGAAGGAAATTATCGCTGACATTACAGGAGGTAAAGGCCACGCCCTGCCTCAAGACAGAGCCAAGCCCAAGGCTAGACAGTCTAATTTTCGTTCCTTTCGTAATTTCAAGACAGGAGCAGCATCAACTTCCTCTGCACCAAAACAGGAAGGAGCTGTTGCTCGCTACAGACAAGGCTGGAGACCTAACCAGTCCTGGAACAAGAGCAAGCAGGCCAGAAAACCTGCTGCTGCCCCTAAGACAGCATGAATTGAGGGCCACCGATCCGGGAACGGATCTAGTGGGGGGCAGACTTTCTCTCTTCGCCCAGGCTTGGGCAAGAGATGTCCAGGATCCCTGGGCGTTAGAGATCATATCTCAGGGATATCTTCTGGACTTCAAATCCTCTCCCCCAAAAGGGAGATTCCATCTGTCAAGGTTGTCAACAAACCAAATAAAGAAAGAGGCGTTTCTACGCTGTGTACAAGATCTTTTACTAATGGGAGTGATCCTCCCGGTTCCGCGGTCGGAACACGGACAGGGGTTTTACTCAAATCTGTTTGTGGTTCCCAAGAAAGAAGGAACCTTCAGACCAATCTTGGATTTAAAGATCCTAAACAAATTCCTAAGAGTTCCATCGTTCAAAATGGAAACTATTCGGACAATCCTACCCATGATCCAAAAGGGTCAGTACATGACCACAGTGGATTTAAAGGATGCTTACCTTCACATACCGATTCACAGAGATCATTTCCGGTATCTAAGGTTTGCCTTCCTAGACAGGCATTACCAGTTTGTAGCTCTTCCATTCGGGTTGGCTACGGCTCCAAGAATCTTCACAAAGGTTCTGGGGGCTCTTCTGGCGGTGCTAAGACCGCGAGGAATCTCGGTAGCTCCATACCTAGACGACATTCTGATTCAAGCTTCAAGTTTTCAAACTGCCAAGTCTCATACAGAGTTTGTACTGGCATTTCTAAGATCGCATGGGTGGAAGGTAAACGAAAAGAAGAGTTCTCTCGTTCCACTCACAACAGTTCCCTTCTTGGGGACTCTTATAGATTCTGTAGAAATGAAGATTTACCTGACAGAAGACAGGTTAACAAAACTTCAAAACGCCTGCCGTGTCCTTCATTCCATTCAACACCCGTCAGTGGCTCAATGTATGGAGGTGATCGGCTTAATGGTAGCGGCAATGGACATAGTCCCCTTTGCACGCCTACACCTCAGACCGCTGCAATTATGCATGCTAAGTCAGTGGAATGGGGATTACTCAGATTTGTCCCCCACTCTGAATCTGGATCAAGAGACCAGAAATTCTCTTCTGTGGTGGCTTTCTCGGCCACATCTGTCCAAGGGGATGCCATTCAGCAGGCCAAATTGGACAATTGTAACAACAGACGCCAGCCTGTTAGATTGGGGCGCTGTCTGGAATTCCCTGAAGGCTCAGGGATCATGGACTCAGGAGGAGAGTCTCCTGCCAATAAACATTCTGGAATTGAGAGCAGTTCTCAATGCCCTTCTGGCTTGGCCCCAGTTAACAACTCGGGGGTTCATCAGATTTCAGTCGGACAACATCACGACTGTAGCTTACATCAACCATCAAGGAGGAACAAGAAGCTCCCTAGCGATGATGGAAGTATCAAAGATAATTCGTTGGGCAGAGTCTCACTCTTGCCATCTCTCAGCAATCCACATTCCGGGAGTGGAGAACTGGGAGGCGGATTTCCTAAGTCGTCAGACTTTTCATCCGGGGGAGTGGGAACTTCATCCGGAGGTCTTTGCCCAAATACTTCGACGTTGGGGCAAACCAGAGATAGATCTCATGGCGTCTCAACAGAACGCCAAGCTTCCTCGTTACGGGTCCAGATCCAGGGATCCGGGAGCGGCCCTAGTAGATGCTTTGACAGCACCTTGGACCTTCGGGAGAGCTTATGTGTTTCCACCCTTTCCGATGCTTCCTCGATTGATCGCCAGAATCAAACAGGAGAGAGCATCAGTAATTCTAATAGCGCCTGCGTGGCCTCGCAGGACCTGGTATGCAGATCTAGTGGACATGTCATCCTGTCCACCTTGGTCTCTGCCTCTGAGACAGGACCTTCTGATTCAGGGTCCCTTCAAACATCAAAATCTAATTTCTCTGAAGCTGACTGCCTGGAGATTGAACGCTTGATTTTATCAAAACGTGGATTCTCGGAGTCAGTAATTGATACCCTGATACAGGCTAGGAAGCCTGTTACCAGAAAGATTTATCATAAAATATGGCGTAAATACCTGTATTGGTGCGAATCCAAAGGTTACTCTTGGAGTAAGGTTAGGATTCCTAGGATATTGTCTTTTCTACAAGAGGGTTTAGAAAAGGGCTTATCCGCTAGTTCTTTAAAGGGACAGATCTCAGCTCTGTCCATTTTGTTACACAAACGTCTGTCAGAAGTTCCAGACGTCCAGGCTTTTTGTCAGGCTTTGGCCAGGATTAAGCCTGTGTTTAAAAATGTTGCTCCGCCATGGAGTTTAAACCTTGTTCTTAACGTTTTACAGGGCGTTCCGTTTGAACCCCTTCATTCCGTTGATATAAAATTGTTATCTTGGAAAGTTCTATTTTTAATGGCTATTTCCTCGGCTCGAAGAGTCTCTGAGTTATCAGCCTTACATTGTGATTCTCCTTATCTGATTTTTCACTCGGATAAGGTAGTTCTGCGTACTAAACCTGGGTTCTTACCTAAGGTAGTCACTAACAGGAATATCAATCAGGAGATTGTTGTTCCATCCTTGTGTCCTAATCCTTCCTCAAAGAAGGAACGACTTCTGCACAATCTAGATGTAGTTCGTGCCCTAAAATTTTATTTACAGGCAACTAAAGATTTTCGACAAACATCTTCACTGTTTGTCGTTTACTCTGGTCAGAGGAGAGGTCAAAAAGCTTCGGCTACCTCTCTCTCTTTTTGGCTTCGTAGCATAATACGTTTAGCCTATGAGACTGCTGGACAGCAGCCTCCTGAAAGAATTACAGCTCATTCCACTAGAGCTGTGGCTTCCACTTGGGCCTTTAAGAATGAGGCCTCTGTTGAACAGATTTGCAAGGCTGCAACTTGGTCTTCGCTTCATACTTTTTCCAAATTTTACAAATTTGACACTTTTGCTTCTTCGGAGGCTATTTTTGGGAGAAAGGTTCTTCAGGCAGTGGTTCCTTCTGTATAAAGATCCTGCCTATCCCTCCCGTCATCCGTGTACTTTTGCTTTGGTATTGGTATCCCAGAAGTAATGATGACCCGTGGACTGATCACACTTAACAGGAGAAAACATAATTTATGCTTACCTGATAAATTCCTTTCTCCTGTAGTGTGATCAGTCCACGGCCCGCCCTGTTTTTTATGGCAGGTCTAAATTTTTAAATTATACTCCAGTCACCACTGCACCCTTTAGCTTCTCCTTTCTCGTTGGTTCTTGGTCGAATGACTGGGTGTGACGTAGAGGGGAGGAGCTATATAGCAGCTCTGCTGGGTGATCCTCTTGCACTTCCTGTTGGGGAGGAGTTAATATCCCAGAAGTAATGATGACCCGTGGACTGATCACACTACAGGAGAAAGGAATTTATCAGGTAAGCATAAATTATGTTTTTAAAACTTCTCATTTAGTTGATGAAATTTCAAATGACCAACAACATAATAATTTATCCTCTTCTGATGAGGATCTATCTGATTCAGAAGATCCTTCCTCAGACATTGACACTAACAAATCTACTTATTTATTTAAAATGGAGTATATATGCGTTCTTTATTAAAAGAAGTGTTAATTACTTTGGATATTGAGATAACCAGTCCTCTTGACGTTCAGTCTAATAAACGTTTAAATGCTGTTTTTAAACCTCCTGTGGTTTCTCCAGGGGTTTTTCCTATTCCTGAGGCTATTTCTGATATGATTTCTAAAGGAATGGAATAAGCCAGGTACTTCTTTTATTCCTTCTTCAAGGTTTAAAAAATTGTATCCTTTACCAGCAAAATCTATAGAGTTTTGGGAAAAGATCCCCAAAGTTGATGGGGCTATTTCTACTCTTGCTAAATGTACCACTATTCCTATGGAAGATAGTACTTCCTTTAAGGATCCTTTAGATAGGAAGCTTGAATCTTATCTAAGGATGGCCTATTTATATTCAGGTCATCTTCTTAGACCTACAATTTCTTTGGCTGATGTTGCGGCTGCATCAACTTTCTGGTTGGAGAATTTAGCGCAACAGGAATTGGATTCTGACTTATCTAGCATTATTCGCTTACTGCAATATGCTAATCATTTTATTTATGATGCTATTTTTTATATTATCAAATTTATGTTAGAACCATGTCTTTAGCTATTTTAGCTAGAAGAGCTTTGTGGCTTAAATCCTGGAATGCTGATATGACATCTAATTCTAGATTACTATCTCTTTCTTTCCAAGGTAATAATTTATTTGGGTCCCCGCTGGATTCTATTATTACAACTGTTACTGGGGGAAAGGGAGTTTTTCTGCCTCAGGATAAAAAACCTAAGGGTAAATCTAAGGCTTCTAACTGTTTTTGTTCCTTTCGTCAGAATAAGGAACAAAAATTCAATCCTTCCCCCAAGGAATCTGCCTCCAATTGGAAGCCTTCCTCTAATTGGAATAAATCCAAGCCTTTTAGGAAACCAAAGTCAGCCCCTAAGTCCGCATGAAGGTGCGGCCCTCATTCCAGCTAAGCTGGTAGGGGGCAGATTAAGGTTTTTCAAGGATAGTTGGATAAAATCTGTTCAAAACCAATGGATTCAGAGCATTGTCTCTCAAGGGTATCGAATAGGATTCAGAGTAAGACCTCCTGTGAGATGATTTTTTCTCACACGTATCCCAGTAAATCCAGTAAAAGCTCAGGCTTTCCTGAAGTGTGTTTCAGACCTGGAGTCTTCAGGGGTAATCATGCCAGTTCCTCTTCTGGAACAAGGTTTGGGGTTTTATTCAAATCTATTCATTGTCCCAAAGAAGGAAAATTTATTCAGACCAGTTCTGGATCTGAAAATTTTGAATTGTTATGCAAGAGTACCAACTTTCAAGATGGTGACTATAAGGACTATTCTGCCTTTTGTTCAGCAAGGACATATGTCCACAATAGACTTGCATGATGCATACCTTCATATTCCGATTCATCCAGAACATTATCAGTTTCTGAGATTCTTTTTTCTAGACAAGCATTACCAATTTGTTGCTCTTCCATTTGGCCTAGCAACAGCTCCAAGAATCTTTTCAAAGGTTCTGGGTGCCCTACTCTCTGTAATCAGAGAACAGGGTATTGCGGTGTTTCCTTATTTGGACGATATCTTGGTACTAGCTCAGTCTTTACGTTCTGCAGAATCTCACACGAATCAACTAGTGTTGTTTCTTCGGAAACATGGTTGGAGGATCAATTTACCAAAGAGTTTCTTGATTCCTGAGACAAGGGTCACCTTTTTAGGCTTCTAGATAGATTCAGTGTCCATGACTCTGTCTCTAACAGACAAAAGACGTTTAAAATTGGTTGCAGCCTGCCGGCACCTTCAGTCTCAGTCATTCCCTTCAGTGGTTATGTGCATGGAAGTTTTAGGTCTCATGACTGCAGCATCGGACGCGATCCCTATTGCTCGTTTTCACATGAGACCTCTTCAGCTTTGTATGCTGAATCAATGGTGCAGGGATTATACAAAGATATCACAATTAATATCCTTAAATCCCAATGTACGACACTCTCTGACATGGTGGATAGATCACCATCATTTAGTTCAAGGGGCTTCTTTTGTTCGGCCAACCTGGACTGTGATCACAACAGATGCGAGTCTCTCAGGTTGGGGAGCTGTTTGGGGATCTCTGACAGCACAAGGGGTTTGGAAATCTCAAGAGGCGAGATTACCAATAAATATTTTAGAACTCCGTGCAATTCTCAGAGCTCTTCAGTTTTGGCCTCTGTTAAAGAGAGAACCGTTCATTATGCTTACTTCTTCCCGCCTCTAGTTCTCCTTCCAAGAGTGATTTCCAAAATCATCATGGAACAATCATTTGTGTTGCTGGTGCTGCCAGCATGGCCACACAGGTTTTGGTATGCAGATCTGGTTCGGATGTCCAGTTGCCCGCCTTGGCCACTTCCGTTAAGGCCAGACCTACTATCTCAAGGTCCGTTTTTCCATCAGGATCTCAAATCATTAAATTTGAAGGTATGGAAATTGAACGCTTAGTTCTAAGTCATAGAGGTTTCTCTGACTCAGTGATTAATACTATGTTACAAGCTCGTAAATCTGTCTCTAGAAAGATTTATTATAGAGTTAGGAAGACTTACATTTCATGGTGGTGTTCTCATAAATTTTCTTTGCATTCTTTTAGAATTCCTAGAATTTTACAGTTTCTTCAGGATGGTTTGGATAAGGGTTTGTCTGCAAGTTCCTTGAAAGGACAAATCTCCGCTCTTTCTGTTTTATTTCACAGAAAGATTGCTATACTTCCTGATATACACTGTTTTGTACAGGCTTTAGTTCGTATTAAGCCTGTTATTAAATCAATTTCTCCTACTTGGAGTCTTAATTTGGTTCTGAAGGCTTTACAGGCTCCTCCATTTGAGCCTATGTATTCTTTGGGCATTAAACTACTTTCTTGGAAAGTGTTGTTCCTTTTGGCCATCTCTTCTGTTAGAAGAGTTTCTGAGCTATCTGCTCTTTCTTGTGAATCTACTTTTCTGATTTTTTCATCAGGATAAGGCGGTTTTGCGGACTTCTTTTGAATTTTTACCTAAGGTTGTGAATTCTAACAACATTAGTAGAGAAATTGTTGTCCCTTCCTTGTGTCCTAATCCTAAGAATCTTTTGGAAAGATCCTTACATTCTTTGGATGTGGTGAGAGCTTTGAAATATTATGTTGAAGCTACTAAAGATTTCAGGAAGACTTCTAGTCTATTTGTTATATTTTCTGGTCCTAGGAAAGGTCAGAAGGCCTCTGCTATTTCCTTGGCCTCTTGGTTAAAGCTTTTGATTCATCAAGCTTATTTGGAGTCGGGTCAAGCCCCGCCTCAGAGAATTACAGCTCATTCTACTAGATCAGTCTCCACTTCGTGGGCTTTTAAGAATGAAGCTTCAGTTGATCAGCTTTGCAAAGCAGCAACTTGGTCCTCTTTGCATACATTTACTAAATTCTACTATTTTGATGTATTTGCTTCTTCGGAAGCAGTTTTTGAGTCCATGAGGCCCACCCTTTTTATGGTGGTTATGATTTTTTGTATAAAGCACAATTATTTCCAAATTTCCTTTGTTGATGCTTTCTACTCCTTTCTTTATCACCCCACTGCTTGGCTATTTGTTAAACTGAATTGTGGGTGTGGTGAGGGTTGTATTTATAGGCATTTTGAGGTTTGGGAAACTTTGCCCCTCCTGGTAGGATTGTATATCCCATATGTCACTAGCTCATGGACTCTTGCCAATATGAAAGAAATTAATTTATCAGGTAAGTTCTTACATAAATTATGTTTCCTACCAGGAGGGGGCAAAGTTAACCAAACCTCAAATGCCTATAAATACACCTCCCACCTCACTCATACCTCAGTTTTACAAACTTTGCCAACTTAGCAGTTGGTGAAGCATGATGTGCTTGATTTCTTCTGTGAAAGGCACTTCTAAACATATTGAAGCCCAGTTCCTCTCTAAGTACAGTGTTTGTCTGAGGGATGTGAAGGGAGTATTGCTTGATGATACCATGTTTTCGCCTATGGGAAATCTATTCATAAGGCTCTCTGTAAATCGGTCGCAGGGATTCATTACCTCTGCCGGGTTTTTTTCAAGACTGGTTTGACTGTCTACTATATGTGGATGGGTGTCTTACACGATAAGTATATACTTTTATTATATAAGACACTAAGCTATGGATTGGGCACTTTTTAGGTAAAATTATTATATATTGTTTGTATACATGCCTTGAGTCAGTAATTCAGTGCTCTTTTTTAGCAACTTTATTTGTGGCTAAATATTTGTCAAGGTTTGTAGAGTCTGTGAAACATATAGGTTTTTTTTTAGCTAGTAATTTATTATATATATATATAAATTAGGAGGCTAAGTATTATGTTAGTCTCATGGAATGTTGATAATCACATTTTATGCAGCTATAATAGAAGTTTCCATTAGGCTTTATTTAGGTACATTTTGTTTTTTTCTGTATATACAATCAAAATTGTGATAGGTGTATTAGAAATCAACTACAGCTTTGCATGTCGCCCATGTGATGATGCTATTTATGTCATAGGGTGACATGTCATCATTTTGTGCCATTTTTCCCGGCAAAATTGCTGTTATAAGCTCAGCCCCCAGGTCATTCAGTGTTCTCAGAAAACATTTAGAGAGCTTTCATGCAGCATTTTATGAATCAGTTTTCTTTTTTTTTTTTTTTACAAATTTTCGCTCTGTTTCCCATTCTCTCAAGCCTGATATAATACATATGCAGAATTAATTTATTTTTTTCAAATTTTTTTTTTTTGCAATTATGTCTCAAACTGAACCTGCCTCTGATGTTACCATAGGATTTGAGCTGCCTGAACACGTATTTAACAAAGCAAAGTATGTTTGTTGTAATCAAGCTGATCTAAATTATTCAGCAAAATTATGTGGCTTTTGTTTTGACAAATTGTTAAATATATTTTATTGCTGCAGCTATAGAGAAGACAATGACTGCTATTTTGCCTTCATATAAATGTAAAAAGGTTTTTGCAACATTTTCCTAAACTTAGTGAATTAAGTTCTGACCTTCAGCATACTGATGTATCCTCTCTGATTGAGGATGCCATGTCAGAGACTGATATAGACAAATCTTCTTTTTTAATTGTTAGAATATATTCGTTCTCTCTTAAAGGAAGTTTTGTTTACTTTGGGTATTGAGGAGTCTAAATCTCCTGATGATAAAGCTAGTAATTGTCTATATTCTGTATTTAAGACTACTGTTATTTCTCCTGAAGTATTTCCTATTGCTGACACTATCTCTAATGTGATTGCTAAAGAATGGTCTAAGCCTGGTACCTCTTTTAACCCTTCTTCTAGGTTTAAGAAATTCAATCATTTAGATAGGAAGCTTGAATCTTATCTAAGAAGGTCATATTTACATACTGGCTATATTCTTAGACCTGTTATATTTATGACTGATGTTGCTACTGCTTCTACTTTTTGGTTGGACATTTTAGCACAGCAGTTGTCTTCAGATTCTGTTTTACTTCAACATGCAAATCATTTTATTTGTGATGCTATATTTGATGTTAGGAAGATCAATGTCGAATCCATCTCTTTAGCCATTCTAACTAAAATAGCTTTATGGCTTAAATCTTTGAATGTTGACATGGTGTATAAAACTAGATTATTATCTCACTCTTTTTTCAAGGTAAAAATCTTTTTGGTTCACAATTGGATTCTATTATCTCCACTGTTACTGGGGGTAAGGGAGTTTTTCCGCCCCAAGACAAGAAATCTAAGGGTAAATTTAAAGCTCCCAATCATTTTCGTTCCTTTCGTCAGAATAGAGAACGGAAAACCACTCCTTCCCCTAAGGCCTCTGGCTCTAATTGGAGACATCTCCGAATTGGAATAAAACCAAGCCTTATAAGAAACCAAAGCCTGCCCTTAAACCTACATAAAGGTGCGGCCCTTAAGCCAGTTCTTCTGGTAGGGGCAGACCAAAACTATTTCAAAGAGTTTGGACCGACTCTGTCCAAAATCAGTGGATTCAGAATATAATTTCTCAGGGGTGTCGAATAGAATTCAGAATAAGACCTCCTTTGGGAAGTTTCTTTCTTACCCATGTAACAAAAAACCCAGTAAAAGTCTTTCTGAAATGTGTTTCAGATCTAGAACTTTCAGGGGTAATTGTTCCGGTTGCACAGCAGGATTGTTTTTTTTTTTTTATTCAAATCTATTCTTTGTACCAAAGAAGGAAAATTATTTCAGACCAATTTTGGATCTGAAAACTTTTTAAATCGTTTTGTAAGAGACCCAATTTTCAAGTTGCTGACTATAAGGACTATTCTGCCTTTTCTTCAGTAAGGTCACTTCATGTCCACAATAGACTTACAGGATGCTTATCTTCACAATTCGATTCATCCAGATCACTATCGATTTCTGAGATTCTCTTTTCTAAACTAGCATTACCAATTTGTCGCTCTTCCGTTTGGCCTTGCAACAGCACCAAGAATATTTTTAATAGTTTTAGGTGCCCTTCTATCTGTAATCAGAGAGCAGAGTATTGTGGTGTTTCCTTATTTGGACGATATATTGGTACTAACTCAATCTTTTCATTTAGAGACTCTCACACAACAATTTCTGTTTATTCTTCAAAGACATGTTTGCAGGATCAATTTATCAAAGAGTTTCTTGATTTCTCAGACAAAGGTCACCTTTTTAGGTTTTCAGATAGATTCAGTGTCTATTTCTTACAGAACAGGGACGTTTAAGATTGGTTTCAGCTTGTCTAAACCTTCAGTCTCGTATAATTTCCTTCAGTGGCTATGTGCGTGGAAGTTTTAGGTCTCATGATTGCAGCATCAGACGCGATCCTTTTTGCTTGTTTTCATATGAGACCTCTACAGCTTTGCTTGTTGCACCAATGGTGCAGGAATTATACTCAGATATCACAACTGATATACTTAAATCCCAATACTCAACTCTCTCTGACTTGGTGGTTAAACCATCACTTAATTGTTCAAGGGGCCTCCTTTGTTCATCCTACCTGGACTGTGATCACAACAGATGCAAGTCTCACAGGTTGGGCGGCTGTCTAGGGGTCTCTGAAAGCACAAGGAGTTTGGAATCCTCGAGAGGCGAGGTTACCAATCAATATTAGAACTCTGTGCTATTTTCAGAGCTCTTCAGGCTTGGCCTCTATTAAAGAAAGAACCGTATATTCGGGTTCAAACAGACAATGTCACAACAGTGGCATATGTAAATCTTCAAGGGGGACTCGCAGTCCCCTAGCAATGAAAGAAGTGTCTCTAATACTTTCTTGGGCTGAATCCAACTCTTGTCTAATCACTACGATTCATATACCAGGTGAGGACAATTTGGAAGTGGATTATCTCAGCCATCAGATTCTACATCCGGGGAGTGGTTTCTCCATCTAGATGTGTTCTATCAGATTGTGCAGATGTGGGGTCTTCCAGAAATAGATCTGGACATTAAACTACTTTTTTGGAAAGTGTTATTTCTCTTGGCTATCTCTTCTGCTAGAAGTGTTTCTGAATTGTGTGCTCTCTTGCGAGTCTCCTTATCTGATTTAACATCGATACAGCTGTTTTGCGGACTTTGTTTAAATTTTTGCCTAAAGTTGTGAATTCTAACAACATCAATAGGGATATTATTGTTCCTTCCTTGTGTCCTAATTCTAAGAATACTCTTGAAAGGTGTTTACATTCTTTGGATGAGGTATGAGCTTTGAAATATTATGTTGAGGCTACTAAAGATTTCAGAAAGACTTCTAGACTATTTATTATTTTTTTCTGCTTCCAGAAAAGGTCAGAAAGCCTCTGCCATTTCTTTGACATCTTGGTTAAAACTTTTAATTCACAAAGCTTATTTGAAGGTGGGGCAGTCTCCGCCTCAGAAAATTACCTCTTATTCTACAAGATCAGTTGCCACATCTTGGGCTTTCAAGAATGAAGCTTCAGTTGATCAAATCTGCAAAGCAGCCACTTGGTCTTCTTTGCATACAGTTACTAAATTTTACAATTTTTTTGTTTTTGCTTCTTTGGAAGCAGGTTTTGGTAGAAAGGCAGCTGTCTCGGTTTGATTCTAGTGCCTATGATTTAATTTTTTTAAATTTTTAAGAAAACTTAATTATTTTTTCGATTTAATTTCTCAGCGGAAATGGCTGTTTTTATTTTATCCCTCCCTCTCTAGTGACTCGTGGACTTTCACATTTTGGGTATTATATCCCATACATCACTAGCTCATGGACTCTTGCCACCTATATGAAAGAAAACATAATTTATGTAAGAACTTACCTGATAAATTAATTTCTTTCATGGTGGCAAGAGTCCATGAGACCCACCCAATTTTTTGGGGATTATGATTTTTTTATAAAAAGCACTTTGTTTATCCTGTTCCTCTTTTTTATGCTTTTACTCCTTTTACACCTCACTAACTTGGCTATACGTTAAACTGAGTTATGAGTGAGGTGGGAGGTGTATTTATAGGCATTATAGGTTTGGGAAACTTTGCCCCCTCCTGGTAGGAATGTATATCACATACGTCACTAGCTTATGAACTCTTGCCACCATGAAAGAAATTAATTTATCAGGTAAGTTCTTACATAAATTATGTTTTCAGACAAAAAAGTAGATACAGTATATTTTTTCCAATCCTAAAGTTAGATAATGTCACGTCTTGAGGCAAAAGTTCAGCCTTTGCTTTAGCATATGTTTTCATCTCTTGCTGTGAGAAAAAAAACTAGTGATGAAAATAGAAAATAAACAAGAAAGCTATTTCAATAAAATTATAAAAGACTGATGAAAATTTTACCACTATGATCTGAAGGCAATTAAATGAGTTTATTAAAGCTCTCAAGAAAGCAGAAAATGATGTTTTCCGATTAAGCTTACCATATACCTTTGCACTGTTTAATGCTTCTGTGTAACATTTCATTTTCGAGTTTAGCATGCTGCAATGTGATGATAATGTTTTAACCCCTTCAATACCAGGACTTTCAGAGACAAACTTGCCCAAAATACAGGAGAATTTTTAGCATTTTTGTCATTACTCCATTTAGACAGAAATAGAGCCTTGTTTCTTTATTTACCTATCAAATCTATACAGTGGGGCAAAAAAGTATTTAGTCAGCCACCAATTGTGCAAGTTCTCCCACTTAAGAAGATGAGAGAGGCCTGTAATTTTCATCATATATACCTCAACTATGAGAGACAAAATGTGGAAACAAATCCAGACAATCACATTGTCTGATTTGGAAATAATTTATTTGCAAATTATGGTGGAAAATAAGTATTTGGTCAATATCAAAAGTTCATCTCAATACTTTGTTATATATCCTTTGTTGGCAATGACAGAGGTCAAACATTTTCTGTAAGTCTTCACAAAATTGTCACACACTGTTGCTGGTTTGTTGGCCCATTCCTGCATGCAGATCTCCTCTAGAGCAGTGATGTTTTGGGGCTGTCGCTGGGCAACACAGACTTTCAACTCCCTCCAAAGGTTTTCTATGGGGTTGAGATCTGGAGACTGGCTAGGCCACTCCAGGACCTTGAAATGCTTCTTACGAAGCCACTCCTTCATTGCACGGGCAGTGTGTTTGGGATCATTGTCATGCTGAAAGACCCAGCCACTTTTCATCTTCAATGCCCTTGCTGATGGAAGGAGGTTTGCACTCAAAATCTCACAATACATGGCCCCATTCATTCTTTCATGTACACGGCTCAGTCGTCCTGTTCCCTTTGCAGAGAAACAGCCCCAAAGCATGATGTTGCCATCCCCATGCTTCACAGTAGGTATGGTGTTCTTTGGTTGCAACTCAGCATCCTCTCTCCTCCAAACACGACGAGTTGTGTTTCTACCAAACAGTTCTACTTTGGTTTCATCTGACATTATGGCATTCTCCCAATCCGCTTCTGGATCATCCAAATGCTCTCTAGCATACTTCAGATGGGCCCGGACATGTACTGGCTTAAGCAGAGGGGCACGTCTGGCACTGCAGGATCTGAGTCCCTGGCAGAGTAGTGTGTTACTGATGGTAGCCTTTGTTACGTTGGTTTCAGCTCTCTGCAGGTCATTCACTAGGTCCCCCATGTGGTTCTGGGATGTTTGCTCACCGTTCTTGTGATCATTTTGACCCCACGGGTGAGATCTTGCATGGAGCCCCAGATCGAGGGAGATTATCAGTGGTCTTGTATGTCTTCCATTTTCTAATTATTGCTCCCACAGTTGATTTCTTCACACCAAGCTGCTTGCATTTTGCAGATTCAGTCTTCCCAGCCTGGTGCAGGTCTACAATTTTGTTTCTGGTGTCCTTCGACAGCTCTTTGGTCTTCACCATAGTGGAGTTTGGAGTGTGACTGTTTGAGGTTGTGGACAGGTGTCTTTTATACTGATAACAAGTTCAAACAAATGCCATTAATACAGGTAATGAGTGGAGGTCAGAGGAGCCTCTTAAAGAAGATGATGCAGGTCTGTGAGAGCCAGAAATCTTGCTTGTTTGTAGGTGACCAAATACTTATTTTCCACCATAATATGCAAATAAATTCTTTCCAAATCAGATTGCCTGGATTTGTTTCCACATTTTGTCTCTCATAGTTGAGGTATACCTATGATGAAAATTACAGGCCTCTCTCATCTTCTTAATTTGGAGAACTTGCACAATTGGTGGCTGACTAAATACTTTTTTGCCCCACTGTATATATATATTTTTAAGTAGATAACCCAAGGTATTGATCTAAGTCCATTTTTGTATATTTCATGCCACCATTTCACTGCCAAATGGGAATGGTTCATTCTTTCACTATCTTTGGGTTTCTCACTGAAATTATTTACAAACTGCTTGTGCAATCATGGCACAAACGGCTGTAAAAGCTTCTTTATGATCCCCTTTGTTCAGAAACTTTGTGTGATTCTTTGGGCCCTTCATGCTTGGTCCCTTCTCAAGCAAGAAAAAATAATTTGGTTCCAGTCAGCCAACATTACTGCGGTGGTGTACATGAATTATGAGGGAGATACTTTCAGTCCCTTAGCTATGCGAGAGGTATCTCATATTCAGTCTTGGGCAGAAGAAAACAACTGCACCCTGTCGGACATTTACTGGAAGGCAGATTACCTAAATAGTCAGTCTGTTCATCCAGGAGAATGGTCTCTTCATCGGGACGTGTTCAATCAATTAGTCCTGACGTGGGGCCCGGAAATAGATCTCATGGTGTATCCAAGAGCTTGCATGATAGATGCTTTAATCTGTTCTTGAAATTTTCAACTGGCCTATCTATTCCCTCCTTGTGTTCTTCTTCCAAGAGTCATTGTCAGAATCAAACAGGAATCTGCTTCAGTAATATTCAGAGCTCCGGCATGGCCCTGCAGAACTTATTATGCGGACCTAATTCAGATGTCATCTCTTCCTCCATGAACTATACCCCTAAGGAAAGATCTGTTGTCTCAAGGAACTTTGCATCATCCGGATCTTAAGTCACTGAATTTGATGGCGTGGAGGTTGAACGCCTATTTCTTAAAAACAGAGGTTTCTCAGATTCCGTTATTTCTACTTTTCTACAAGCCAGAAAGCCTGTCATGCAGAAAATGTATCATAAAATCAGGAAAGCTTCTTTTCTTTGGTGTTCTTTTAGAGGTTTTTCTTGGAAATATTTTAGAATCCCCAGAATTCTTCAGTTCCTTTAGGATGGACTGCATAAGGGGTTATTGGCCAGTTCTTTAAAAAGGGTCAGATTTCAGCCTTTTATTTCATAAGGTGCTGGCCAAGTTACCTGATGTTCAAACTGTAGGTGCAAGCCTTATTTAGCATTTGCCTTGTATTAGGCCCATTTCTCCCCCTTTCTGTTTTGCAAGGTCCCCCTTTGAACCTATGCATACTCTGGGCTTAAAATTAATGCTTTATTCTAGCCATTTTGTTCTGCTAGAAGAGTTTCTGAATTATCAGCTCTGTCTTGTCATCACCCCTTTTTTCATCTTGATAAAGCTGTAATCTGTTCAGACTAAATATTTTTTTTTCCTTCCAAAGGTGTCTTCAGAGAATATCAGGAAATAGTTTTTCCTTTTCTGCACCTAAATCCTTTTAACTTTATTTTGGACATAGAGCCTTAAAATTTTATCTTTAGGCTACTAAAGATTTTAGACAGACTTCTAGCTGATTTGTCCACTTTTCAGGCCCCAGAAAAGGTCAAAAGGCTACAGCGGTGACCTTGGCATCATGGCTCAAGCAAACTATTCATAAGGCTTACTTGGTTGCGGGAAAACTGCACCACAAAGAGTAACTGCTTATTCTACTAGGTCCGTATGTACTTCCTGGGCCTTCAAGAATGATGCCTCCTTGGAACAGATTTGCAAGGTGACAACCTGGTCATCTCTTCATACCTTTTCTTAATGTTATTTTGATATTTATGCTTCCTCCGAAGCTGCTTTTGGCAGGAAAGTCCTTCAGGCTGCAGTGTCCGTAAAATAGGAACTGACATCTTTTTCTACCACCCGTCCTTAACATAAAATCTCCGTTTGGGTACATGTTATAGACGACCTACCACCCGGGTTTTTCCTATGTGGGCGACAGTTCTTATTTGCACCTCTTAACCCTGCTTTCTGTCTTTCCTACTTTTCCTATTTCTCTACTCAGGTATACGTAAACTTAGGGAGGGGAGGAGTTGGGAGGTATTAAAAGCTCTTGTGGGTTTTTTTTACCTCCTCCTGGTGGCGGGAAATATATCCCACATGTTATGGATGCCTAGGGACTCATCATCCCAAAATAAAGCAATTTTATTTGTAAGTATAAATTCTGTTGTTTTTTTTTTTACTTCTCAGTAGTTTGTTTTGATTGAGGAGAAGATAAACCATTATTATAAAAGCAAGCTACTGTAGCTGGTGGCCAAATCTGGTGTTACAGTTGTGATGGAGGTTTTTTAGACTTCTACCGCTGAATTTTCTAATTTGGTTCAATGACAAACTTTCCCTGACTTTATTGTCAAACAAGAATACACTAGTATATTAGATCCACAGAGACAGATTTATCTAAAGGGACAGTAAGCGTTGTGTAACATGTTCCATAATTCTGCAGTATGCGTAGCCTTTTATTTGAAAGATGTTTTGGAAATGCCTAATTTGGCAGCTAGAACTATGTTTACCTTTTAAGCAAAGCCATCATCTTTGACGCAGCAGTTTTTTTTAACTAGCCATTCAACTACATCTAGTGCTTTCCCATGCTTGGTACAGCAGCCAACAGCTTTACCTAGCACGGTAGTGCACTACATGTAGTTGAATAGCATGATTGGGCTTGCTATGATTAGAAAGTGAGCCTGTGACATGCTAGTTAAAAGAACAAAAAACTGCTGTGACAAAGAGAATGGCTTCGCTTACCAGATAAGTATAGTTCTAGCTGCCAAATTAGGTATTTTGAAAAAAAAAATTAAACAAAAGGCCATTCTTATGTTCCATAATTCTAAACATAGTCTAGAATTATGTAACATGTTGAACAATGTATACTGTCCCTTTAACTATCAGCAACCTAGATATTTTTTCTTTCTAATCTTTTGTGTAACCTTATATTAACCACAGAAGAGCTACCACAGCACAGGTAGTCGGTGAAAGTAGTAGCAATCTTTCTTCAGCGGGCAAACAGCAATCACCCGCTGATTTTTATATTTCAGGTAGAAACATGGGGTGTAATTTATGTACTATCTGACCATTCATACAGGAAATTTATTGTAATTAAATCTCACAAAATCCACAAAGAATGCAAGCTTACTAGAAACACAAAAGAAGGCAGAAACCCTTGGGTATATGCAATGGTGGTACTTTTTATTTCTTCCAGTTCTTTAATTGCCTGCTGTCAAACGTAAAGGGATAGGAAATTCGAACTTAGTCATGAAAGCTAGTGATTGGTGGCTCCACACATTTGTCTCTTGTCATTGGCTTACCAGATGTTTTCATCTAGCTGCTCTGGAGCCGATTTTAACTATGGGTTTAATATTTTCTTCTACAAGATATGACGAGTCCACGGATTTCATCCTTATTTGTGGGATTTATCCTCCTGCTAACAGGAAGTGGCAAAGAGCACCACAGCAGAGCTGTATATATAGCTCCTCCCTTCCCTCCACCTCCAGTCATTCTCTTTGCCTGTGTTAGTAGTAATAGGAAGAGGTAAAGTGAGGTGTTAGTTTAGATTCTTCAATCAAGAAGTTTTTTATTTTAAAATAGTGCCAGAGAGTGCTATTTCTCCAACATAGGTGTGTCCGGTCCACGGCGTCATCCTTACTTGTGGGATATTCTCTTCCCCAACAGGAAATGGCAAAGAGCCCAGCAAAGCTGGTCACATGATCCCTCCTAGGCTCCGCCTACCCCAGTCATTCTCTTTGCCGTTGTACAGGCAACATCTCCACGGAGATGGCTTAGAGTTTTTTAGTGTTTAACTGTAGTTTTTTATTATTCAATCAAGAGTTTGTTATTTTGAAATAGTGCTGGTATGTACTATTTACTCAGAAACAGAAAAGAGATGAAGATTTCTGTTTGTATGAGGAAAATGATTTTAGCAACCGTCACTAAAATCCATGGCTGTTCCACACAGGACTGTTGAGAGCAATTAACTTCAGTTGGGGGAACAGTGAGCAGTCTCTTGCTGCTTGAGGTATGACACATTCTAACAAGACGATGTAATGCTGGAAGCTGTCATTTTCCCTATGGGATCCGGTAAGCCATGTTTATTACGATCGTAAATAAGGGCTTCACAAGGGCTTATTAAGACTGTAGACTTTTTCTGGGCTAAATCGATTCATTATTAACACATATTTAGCCTTGAGGAATCATTTTATCTGGGTATTTTGATATAATAATATCGGCAGGCACTGTTTTAGACACCTTATTCTTTAGGGGCTTTCCCAAAGCATAGGCAGAGCCTCATTTTCGCGCCGGTGTTGCGCACTTGTTTTTGAGAGGCATGGCATGCAGTCGCATGTGAGAGGAGCTCTGATACTTAGAAAAGACTTTCTGAAGGCGTCATTTGGTATCGTATTCCCCTTTGGGCTTGGTTGGGTCTCAGCAAAGCAGATACCAGGGACTGTAAAGGGGTTAAAGTTCAAAACGGCTCCGGCTCCGTTATTTTAAGGGTTAAAGCTTCCAAATTTGGTGTGCAATACTTTTAAGGCTTTAAGACACTGTGGTGAAAATTTGGTGAATTTTGAACAATTCCTTCATGTTTTTTCGCAATTGCAGTAATAAAGTGTGTTCAGTTTAAAATTTAAAGTGACAGTAACGGTTTTATTTTAAAAGTTTTTTGTACTTTGTTATCAAGTTTATGCCTGTTTAACATGTCTGAACTACCAGATAGACTGTGTTCTGAATGTGGGGAAGCCAGAATTCCTATTCATTTAAATAAATGTGATTTATGTGACAATGACAATGATGCCCAAGATGATTCCTCAAGTGAGGGGAGTAAGCATGGTACTGCATCATTCCCTCCTTCGTCTACACGAGTCTTGCCCACTCAGGAGGCCCCTAGTACATCTAGCGCGCCAATACTCCTTACTATGCAACAATTAACGGCTGTAATGGATAATTCTGTCAAAAACATTTTAGCCAAAATGAACACTTATCAGCGTAAGCGCGACTGCTCTGTTTTAGATACTGAAGAGCATGACGACGCTGATAATAATATTTCTGAAGGGCCCCTAACCCAGTCTGATGGGGCCAGGGAGGTTTTGTCTGAGGGAGAAATTACTGATTCAGGGAACATTTCTCAACAAGCTGAACCTGATGTGATTACATTTAAATTTAAGTTGGAACATCTCCGCATTCTGCTTAAGGAGGTATTATCCACTCTGGAGGATTGTGACAAGTTGGTCATCCCAGAGAAACTATGTAAAATGGACAAGTTCCTAGAGGTGCCGGGGCTCCCAGAAGCTTTTCCTATACCCAAGCGGGTGGCGGACATTGTTAATAAAGAATGGGAAAGGCCCGGTATTCCTTTCGTCCCTCCCCCCATATTTAAAAAATTGTTTCCTATGGTCGACCCCAGAAAGGACTTATGGCAGACAGTCCCCAAGGTCGAGGGAGCGGTTTCCACTTTAAACAAACGCACCACTATACCCATAGAGGATAGTTGTGCTTTCAAAGATCCTATGGATAAAAAATTAGAAGGTTTGCTGAAAAAGATGTTTGTTCAGCAGGGTTACCTTCTACAACCAATTTCATGCATTGTCCCTGTCGCTACAGCCGCATGTTTCTGGTTTGATGAGCTGATAAAGGCGGTCGATAGTGATTCTCCTTCTTATGAGGAGATTATGGACAGAATCAATGCTCTCAAATTGGCTAATTCTTTCACCCTAGACGCCACTTTGCAATTGGCTAGGTTAGCGGCTAAGAATTCTGGGTTTGCTATCGTGGCGCGCAGAGCGCTTTGGTTGAAATCTTGGTCGGCTGATGCGTCTTCCAAGAACAAGCTACTTAACATTCCTTTCAAGGGGAAAACGCTGTTTGGCCCTGACTTGAAAGAGATTATCTCTGATATCACTGGGGGTAAGGGCCACGCCCTTCCTCAGGATCGGCCTTTCAAGGCAAAAAATAAACCTAATTTTCGTCCCTTTCGTAGAAACGGACCAGCCCAAAGTGCTACGTCCTCTAAGCAAGAGGGTAATACTTCTCAAGCCAAGCCAGCTTGGAGACCAATGCAAGGCTGGAACAAGGGAAAGCAGGCCAAGAAACCTGCCACTGCTACCAAGACAGCATGAAATGTTGGCCCCCGATCCGGGACCGGATCTGGTGGGGGGCAGACTCTCTCTCTTTGCTCAGGCTTGGGCAAGAGATGTTCTGGATCCTTGGGCGCTAGAAATAGTCTCCCAAGGTTATCTTCTGGAATTCAAGGGACTTCCCCCAAGGGGGAGGTTCCACAGGTCTCAGTTGTCTTCAGACCACATAAAAAGACAGGCATTCTTACATTGTGTAGAAGACCTGTTAAAAATGGGAGTGATTCATCCTGTTCCATTAAGAGAACAAGGGATGGGGTTCTACTCCAATCTGTTCATAGTTCCCAAAAAAGAGGGAACGTTCAGACCAATCTTAGATCTCAAGATCTTAAACAAGTTTCTCAAGGTTCCATCCTTCAAGATGGAAACCATTCGAACTATTCTTCCTTCCATCCAGGAAGGTCAATTCATGACCACGGTGGATTTAAAGGATGCGTATCTACATATTCCTATCCACAAGGAACATCATCGGTTCCTAAGGTTCGCATTCCTGGACAAGCATTACCAGTTCGTGGCGCTTCCTTTCGGATTAGCCACTGCTCCAAGGATTTTCACAAAGGTACTAGGGTCCCTTCTAGCTGTGCTAAGACCAAGGGGCATTGCTGTAGTACCTTACTTGGACGACATTCTGATTCAAGCGTCGTCCCTTCCTCAAGCAAAGGCTCACACGGACATTGTCCTGGCCTTTCTCAGATCTCACGGATGGAAAGTGAACGTGGAAAAGAGTTCTCTATCTCCGTCAACAAGGGTTCCCTTCTTGGGAACAATATTAGACTCCTTAGAAATGAGGATTTTTCTGACAGAGGCCAGAAAAACAAAACTACTAGACTCTTGTCGGATACTTCATTCCGTTCCTCTTCCTTCCATAGCTCAGTGCATGGAAGTGATCGGGTTGATGGTAGCGGCAATGGACATAGTTCCTTTTGCGCGCATTCATCTAAGACCATTACAACTGTGCATGCTCAGTCAGTGGAATGGGGACTATACAGACTTGTCTCCGAAGATACAAGTAAATCAGAGGACCAGAGACTCACTCCGTTGGTGGCTGTCCCTGGACAACCTGTCACAAGGGATGACATTCCGCAGACCAGAGTGGGTCATTGTCACGACCGACGCCAGTCTGATGGGCTGGGGCGCGGTCTGGGGATCCCTGAAAGCTCAGGGTCTTTGGTCTCGGGAAGAATCTCTTCTACCGATAAATATTCTGGAACTGAGAGCGATATTCAATGCTCTCAAGGCTTGGCCTCAGCTAGCGAGGGCCAAATTCATACGGTTTCAATCAGACAACATGACAACTGTTGCGTACATCAACCATCAGGGGGGAACAAGGAGTTCCCTAGCGATGGAAGAAGTGACCAAAATCATTCTATGGGCGGAGTCTCACTCCTGCCACCTGTCGGCTATCCACATCCCAGGAGTGGAAAATTGGGAAGCGGATTTTCTGAGTCGTCAGACATTGCATCCGGGGGAGTGGGAACTCCATCCGGAAATCTTTGCCCAAGTCACTCAGCTGTGGGGCATTCCAGACATGGATCTGATGGCCTCTCGTCAGAACTTCAAAGTTCCTTGCTACGGGTCCAGATCCAGGGATCCCAAGGCGGCTCTAGTGGATGCACTAGTAGCACCTTGGACCTTCAAACTAGCTTATGTGTTCCCGCCGTTTCCTCTCATCCCCAGGCTGGTAGCCAGGATCAATCAGGAGAGGGCGTCGGTGATCTTGATAGCTCCTGCGTGGCCACGCAGGACTTGGTATGCAGATCTGGTGAATATGTCATCGGCTCCACCTTGGAAGCTACCTTTGAGACGAGACCTTCTTGTTCAGGGTCCGTTCGAACATCCGAATCTGGTTTCACTCCAGCTGACTGCTTGGAGATTGAACGCTTGATCTTATCGAAGCGAGGGTTCTCAGATTCTGTTATCGATACTCTTGTTCAGGCCAGAAAGCCTGTAACTAGAAAGATTTACCACAAAATTTGGAAAAAATATATCTGTTGGTGTGAATCTAAAGGATTCCCTTGGGACAAGGTTAAGATTCCTAAGATTCTATCCTTCCTTCAAGAAGGATTGGAAAAAGGATTATCTGCAAGTTCCCTGAAGGGACAGATTTCTGCCTTGTCTGTGTTACTTCACAAAAAGCTGGCAGCTGTGCCAGATGTTCAAGCCTTTGTTCAGGCTCTGGTTAGAATTAAGCCTGTTTACAAATCTTTGACTCCTCCTTGGAGTCTCAATTTAGTTCTTTCAGTTCTTCAGGGGGTTCCGTTTGAACCCTTACATTCCGTTGATATTAAGTTATTATCTTGGAAGGTTTTGTTTTTAGTTGCAATTTCTTCTGCTAGAAGAGTTTCAGAATTATCTGCTCTGCAGTGTTCTCCTCCTTATCTGGTGTTCCATGCAGATAAGGTGGTTTTACGTACTAAACCTGGTTTTCTTCCAAAAGTTGTTTCTAACAAAAACATTAACCAGGAGATTATCGTACCTTCTCTGTGTCCGAAACCAGTTTCAAAGAAGGAACGTTTGTTGCACAATTTGGATGTTGTTCGCGCTCTAAAATTCTATTTAGATGCTACAAAGGATTTTAGACAAACATCTTCCTTGTTTGTTGTTTATTCCGGTAAAAGGAGAGGTCAAAAAGCAACTTCTACCTCTCTCTCTTTTTGGATTAAAAGCATCATCAGATTGGCTTACGAGACTGCCGGACGGCAGCCTCCCGAAAGAATCACAGCTCATTCCACTAGGGCTGTGGCTTCCACATGGGCCTTCAAGAACGAGGCTTCTGTTGATCAGATATGTAGGGCAGCGACTTGGTCTTCACTGCACACTTTTGCCAAATTTTACAAGTTTGATACTTTTGCTTCTTCTGAGGCTATTTTTGGGAGAAAGGTTTTGCAAGCCGTGGTGCCTTCCATTTAGGTGACCTGATTTGCTCCCTCCCTTCATCCGTGTCCTAAAGCTTTGGTATTGGTTCCCACAAGTAAGGATGACGCCGTGGACCGGACACACCTATGTTGGAGAAAACAGAATTTATGTTTACCTGATAAATTACTTTCTCCAACGGTGTGTCCGGTCCACGGCCCGCCCTGGTTTTTTTTTTTTAATCAGGTCTGATAATTTATTTTCTTTAACTACAGTCACCACGGTACCATATGGTTTCTCCTATGCAAATATTCCTCCTTAACGTCGGTCGAATGACTGGGGTAGGCGGAGCCTAGGAGGGATCATGTGACCAGCTTTGCTGGGCTCTTTGCCATTTCCTGTTGGGGAAGAGAATATCCCACAAGTAAGGATGACGCCGTGGACCGGACACACCGTTGGAGAAAGTAATTTATCAGGTAAACATAAATTCTGTTTTTTCTCAGGGGGAAATCGTCAGTCCTTGCTTCCCAAGAGGAGTGGAGATTTGGGGGGCTAGTTATCAAGCCGTCTACTTTTCTGGCTTCGCCGGCCCAATACGTCCGCCTAAGCTCGCCTACCTTCGCCGCCGCGGACCTTGAATACGTTCGCCTAAGTTATCAAATAAAGCTGTCAAAAAGCCGCGGGGCGATGAGCAGCGGACTGTGACAGTTATCACTCATCCGATCTCGCTGCCCTTCGGCTTTTTCCCAGCTTTATTGCTAGCCTGTCACTAAGCACTCACACTAAACTGCACTGTTCTACCCCCTATACCGGCGCCCCCGGAGCCCCCCGCAACTAAATAAAGTTATTAACCCCTAAACCGCCGCTCCTAGACCCCGCCGCAACTATTAAAAATGTAGTAACCCCTAAACCGCCGCTCCCGGACACAGCCGCCACCTACATTATACCCAGTAACCCCTATCCTGCCCCCCCTATACCGCCGCCCTCTATAATAAAGTTATTAACCCCTATCCTGCTGATCCCGCACCTCTCCGCAACTAAATAAATAGTTTAACCCCTAAACCGCCGCTCCATGAACCCGCCGCAACCTATAATAAATTTATCAACCCCTATCCTGCCCCCCACTACGCCGCCGCCACTGTAATAAAATGATTAACCCCTAAACCTAAGTCTAACCCTAACCATAACGCCCCCCTAACTTAAATATTAATTAAATACATCTAAATAAATTAACTCTTATTAACTAAATGAATCCTATTTAAAACTAAATACTTACTTATAAAATAAACCCTAATATAGCTACAATATAAATAATAATTATATTCTAGCTATCTTAGGATTTATATTTATTTTACAGGTACCTTTCAATTTATTTTAACCATGTACAATAACTATTAAATAGTTATTAACTATTTAATAGCTTACCTAGCTAAAATAAAGAGAAATGTACCTGTGAAATAAATCCTAACCTAAGTTACAATTACACCTAACACTACACTATACTTTAATAAATTATTCCTATTTAAAAATAAATACTTACCTGTAAAATAAACCCTAAGATAGCTACAATGTAATTCATAATTATATTATAGCTATCTTAGGATTTATATTTATTTTACAGGTAACTTTGTATTTATTTTAGCTAGTTAGAATAGTTATTAAATAGTTATTAACTATTTAATAACTACCTAGCTAAAAGAAATACAAAATTACCTGTAAAATAAATCCTAACTTAAGTTACAATTAAACCTAATACTACACTATCATTAAATTAACTAAATAAACTACCTACAAAGAACTACAATGAAATACAATTACATAAACTAACTAAAGTACAAAAAATAAAAAAAGCTAAGTTACAAAAAATAAAAAATTAAGTTACAAACATGTTAAAAATATTACAACAATTTTAAGCTACTTACACCTAATCTAAGCCCCCTAATAAAATAACAAACCAATCAGCCAATCGGATTGAGCTCGCATTCTATTGGCTGTTCCGATCAGCCAATAGAATGCGAGCTCAATCTGATTGGCTGATTGGATCAGCCAATCGGATTGAACTTGAATCTGATTGGCTGATTCCATCAGCCAATCAGATTTTCCTACCTTAATTCCGATTGGCTGATAGAATCCTATCAGCCAATCGGAATTGAGGGGACGCCATCTTGGATGACGTCCCTTAAAGGAGCCGTCATTCGTCGTAGTCCGTCGGTGAAGAAGGTGGTTCCGCGTCGGCGGAAGGAAGATTCAAGACCCGGCTTGGAAGATGACTTCGCCCGGATAGAAGACCTCTTCAGCGCCTCTTTGAAGATGACATCGGCCGGATCGAAGACTTCTTCAGCGCCGCCTGGATGATGACTTCATCGGATGGAAGATTTCTTCAGCGCCGCTTGGAGGATTAACTTCTTCCGCTCCGGATGTCCTCTTCAGTTCCATCGGTGGCTCGGTTGAGTGAAGACGACTCAAGGTAGGATGATCTTCAGGGGATTAGTGTTAGGTTTTTGTAAGGGGGGTTTGGGTTAGATTAGGGGTATGTGGGTGGTGGGTTTTAATGTTGGGGGGGGGGGTTGTATTTTTCTTTTACAGGCAAAAGAGCTGAACTTTTTCGGGCATGCCCCCACAAATGGCCCTTTTAAGGGCTGGTAAGGTAAAAGAGCTTTGAAATTTATGTAATTTAGAATAGGGTAGGGATTTTTTTTATTTTGGGGGGGTTTGTTATTTTATTAGGGGGCTTAGATTAGGTGTAAGTAGCTTAAAATTGTTGTAATATTTTTAACATGTTTGTAACTTAATTTTTTATTTTTTGTAACTTAGCTTTTTTTATTTTTTGTACTTTAGTTAGTTTATGTAATTGTATTTCATTGTAGTTCTTTGTAGGTAGTTTATTTAGTTAATTTAATGATAGTGTAGTATTAGGTTTAATTGTAACTTAAGTTAGGATTTATTTTACAGGTAATTTTGTATTTCTTTTAGCTAGGTAGTTATTAAATAGTTAATAACTATTTAATAACTATTCTAACTAGCTAAAATAAATACAAAGTTACCTGTAAAATAAATATAAATCCTAAGATAGCTATAATATAATTATGAATTACATTGTAGCTATCTTAGGGTTTATTTTACAGGTAAGTATTTATTTTTAAATAGGAATAATTTATTAAAGTATAGTGTAGTGTTAGGTGTAATTGTAACTTAGGTTAGGATTTATTTCACAGGTACATTTCTCTTTATTTTAGCTAGGTAAGCTATTAAATAGTTAATAACTATTTAATAGTTATTGTACATGGTTAAAATAAATTGAAAGGTACCTGTAAAATAAAAATAAATCCTAAGATAGCTATAATATAATTATTATTTATATTGTAGCTATATTAGGGTTTATTTTAAAGGTAAGTATTTAGTTTTAAATAGGATTCATTTAGTTAATAAGAGTTAATTTATTTAGATTTATTTAATTAATATTTAAGTTAGGGGGCGTTAGGGTTAGGGTTAGGTTTAGGGGTTAATAATTTTATTACAGTGGCGGCGGCGTAGTGGGGGGCAGGATAGGGGTTGATAAATTTATTATAGGTGGCGACGGTGTAGGGGGGGCAGGATAGGGGTTAATACATTTAATATAGGTTGCGGCGGGTTCAGGGAGCGGCGGTTTAGGGGTTAATACATTTATTATAGTTGCGGTGGGCTCCGGGAGCGGCGGTTTAAGGGTTAATATGTATATAGTAGCTTGCGGTGGGCTCCGGGAGCGGCGGTTTAGGGGGTAATAACTTTATGTAGTTGCGGCGGTGTAGGGGGGGTCAGATTAGGGGTGTTTAGACTCGGGGTACATGTTAGGGTGTTAGGTGTAGACAGCTCCCATAGGAATCAATGGGATGTCTGTCAGCAGCGAACTTGTACTTTCGCTATGGTCAGACTCCCATTGATTCCTATGGGATCCGCCGCCTCCAGGCTGGCACTTTGAAAACCAGGTACGCTGGGCCGTAAAAGTGCCGAGCGTACCTGCTAGTTTTTTGATAGCTAGCAAAAGTAGTGAGAATGTGCCGCACTTGTGTGCGGAACATCTGGAGTGACGTAAGAATCGATCTGTGTCGGACTGAGTCCGGCGGATCGAAGCTTACGTCACAAAATTCTACTTTTGCCGGTCTCGAGCCTTTGATAACTAAGGCGTTTCAGCCTCGCCACAAATACGCTGCGGAATACGCAGCGTATTTGAGGTTGACGGCTTGATAACTACCCCCCATATTATTTTCTGCCCTGATGTTGATAATCTTGGCAAACATTATCTAAGATCCATATGGTTCCCACAGCGCAGCTGAAGGTAGTGTAAGAAAATCTTCAGTGTGGAGAACGGTGTCTTGCTTCAAGCAGCATTGAGGTATGTTCAGTCTTTTGTTTTCTGGAGAGACTTGATATATCAGAACAGGCTGACATTGTCCCCTATATGGGGAAGGGTAAGCAGTATGCACTAAGAAAACTAAATATTGTGTACCTGAAATCCCTTTATTAAGTTATTTATTACTTTATTTATTCATGGCCAGAAGTTATATGACCTTGGTGGCTTATGTTTGGGCTTGACGCTGGGAGACTAAAGCGGTTTATGGTATGCTGGATGCAGGGGTTTGGTCAAAATTCAGTACGCCCACGGTGGGCGGGGCCTATTTCACACGCTCCGTTGCGCAGTCTTCATTGCCATCGCATAGCTAGCAGAGGCTGGAGGCTTAAGCTGCACTCGATAAGTCCTTTCTATATATCCGGACAACAGGTTCATTCCGGGGGCAGGTAAGCGCCACAGCAGAGCTGTGGCGTGGTGCAGGGGCCTATAAATTGTATAAATAATAAAAGTTATGTTCTGAGTGATAATATTGTGTTGGGCTTATCTTGCAAGTGGATGCAATATTAAGGAGCGTTTTTAAGACACATTAAAACTGTTTTTTCAGGGGGGGGGAAGCGTTTTTGCAGTTTTCTGTAAAATAGTTGCACTTTTAAAATTTAAAGGCGCAGTACAATTTTTTTGTTAATTTTTTTCGTTTTTTAGTATAATCAGAACTCAATATTCAGCAAGGTACGACTATTATCAGTACTGCTAGTCTGTTTAACATGTCTGACAGTGAGGAGGAAACTTCTTGTTCTATGTGTTTAGATGCCATTGTGGAACCCCCTCTGACTTTTTGTCCCTCGTGTACTGATAGGGCCTTACAATGCAAAGCACAAATTTTAGGTAAAGAAAATGTGTGTAAAGATGATTCTCAGGCTGAAGGGAATCGGGGTGTACCGCCAGCTTCTCCCCAAGCGTCACAACCTTTAACGCCCACCCAAGCGACACCTGGTTCTTCAACCGCGTCTAATTCATTTACTCTGCAGGATATGACTGCAGTTATGTCACTTACAGAAGTGTTATCTAAGTTGCCAGTGTTACAGGGTAAACACAGTAGGACAGAGGACAATGTGAATGCTGATCATTCTGATGCGTTGTTGGCTATTTTCGATGTACCCTCTCAGGGATTTGAATTGGGGGTTAGGGATCTTCTATATGAGGGGGAACTTTCCGAATCGGGAAGTGCGTTACCTCAGACAGACTCGGATATCATGTCCTTTAAATTTAACTTGAACACCTCCGTCTTTTACTTAGGGAGGTTTTAGCGACTCTGGATGACTGTGACCCTATTGTGGTACCACCAGAGAAGTTGTGTAAGATGGACAAATACTTAGAGGTGCCTGCTTACACTGATGTTTTTCCAGTTCCTAAGAGAATTGCGGAAATTATTAAAAGGGAATGGGACAGACCAGGTATCCCATTTGCTCCCTCTCCTAATTTCAAGAAAATGTATCCTATATCTGACACTGTTCGGGACTCCTGGCAAACAGTCCCTAAGGTGGAAGGAGCTATATCTACCCTGGCTACGCGTACAACTATTCCTATTGAGGACAGCTGTGCTTTCAAAGACCCTATGGATAAGAAATTGGAGGGGTTTCTAAAGAAAATGTTTATTCATCAGGGTTTCCTCTTGCAACCTACGGCATGCATTGTACCAGTTACAACTGCGGCGGCTTTTTGGTTTGAGGCCCTAGAAGAGTCTCTTAAGACTGAGACTCCTTTAGAGGATATCTTAGATAGAATTAAGGCTCTCAAGCTGGCTAATTCTTTTATCACAGATGCCACCTTTCAAATTGCTAAGTTGGCGGCTAAGAATGCTGGATTCGCCATTTTGGCGCGTAGAGCGCTATGGTTAAAGTCTTGGTCTGCTGATGTATCATCTAAGTCAAAGCTTTTGGCTATTCATTTCAAGGGTTAGACCCTATTCGGGCCTGACTTGAAGGAAATCATTTCTGACATCACTGGAGGTAAGGGTCATCTCCTACCTCAGGATAAGACTGTTAAATTGAGGGGTAAACAGAATAATTTTTGTTCCCTTCGGAATTTTAAAGGAGTACCCTCTTCTTCCTCTTCCTCCACAAAGCAGGAAGGGAATTTTGCTCAGGCCAAGTCCGTCTGGAGACCCAACCAAGCTTGGAACAAGGGTAAACAAAACAAGAAGCCCGTTGCTACTACCAAGTCGGCATGAAGGGGAGGCCCCCGATCCGGGACCGGATCTAGTAGGGGGCAGACTTTCTCTCTTTGCCCAGGCTTGGGAAAGAGATGTTCAGGACTCCTGGGCACTGGAAATCGTGACCCACGGGTATCAACTGGAATTCGAAAGTTTTCTCCCAAGAGGGAGGTTTCTTCTTTCACGATTGTCTGTAGACTAGATAAAAAGAGAGGCGTTCTTACGTTGTGTAGAAGACCTCTCTACTATGGGAGTAATTTGTCCTGTTCCAAGACTAGAGCAGGGACGGGGGTTTTACTCAAATCTTTTTGTGGTTCCCAAAAAAGAGGGAACGTTCTGACCCATTTTAGATCTCAAGAGTCTAAACAAGTTTCTCAGTGTCCCATCCTTCAAGATGGAGACCATTCGCTCAATTTTACCAATGATTCAGGAGGGTCAATATATGTCTACCGTGGACTTGAAGGATGCATACCTGCATATTCCTATCCACAAGGATCATCATCAGTATCTAAGGTTTGCTTTCCTAGACAAGCATTTTCAGTTCGTGGCTCTTCCCTTCGGGTTGGCCACAGCACCCAGAATCTTCACGAAGGTTCTAGGGTTCCTTCTGGCGGGTTCTCAGACCGCGGGGAATAGCAGTAGCGCCTAATCTGGACGATATTCTGATTCAGGCGTCAACTTATCATTTAACAAAATCTCATACAGACACAGTGTTAGCATTTCTGAGAACTCACGGATGGAAGGTGAATCTAGAAAAAAGTTCACTAATTCCACAGACAAGGGTTCCCTTCTTGGGAACTCTAATAGATTCTATAGAAATGTAGGTTTTTCTGATGGAGGTCAGAAAGTCAAAGATTCTAAATACATGCCGAGCTCTTCAGTCCAATGCTCGGCCATAAGTGGCTCAGTGCATGGAGACAATTGGATTGATGGTAGCGGCAATGGACATCATTCAGTTTGCTCGATTTCATCTCAGACCACTGCAACTGTGCATGCTTGGACAGTGGAATGAGGATTATGCAAATTTATCTCCTCAGATAAATCTGGACCAGGAGACAACATACTCTCTCCTTTGGTGGTTGTCGCCGGATCATCTGTCCCAAGGGACGTGTTTCCGGAGACCCTCGTTGGATGATAGTGATGACGGACGCCAGTCTACTAGACTGGGGTGCAGTCTGGAAGTCCCTGAAGGCTCAGGGTGTATGGACTCAAGTGGAGTCTCTACTTCCAATCAATATTCTAGAACTGAGGGCAATATTCAATGCGCTTCAGGCTTGGCCTCAATTGGCTTTGACCAAATTCATCAGATTCCAGTCGGAAAACATCACAACTGTGGCTTACATCAATCATCAGGGAGGAACGAGGAGTTCCTTAGCGATGACAGAAGTATCCAAGATAATTCGGTTGGCGGAGGCCCACTCTTGTTATCTGTCAGCAATCTACATCCCAGGTGTGGACAACTGGGAAGCGGATTTTCTAAGTCGACAGACTTTTCATCCGGGGGAGAGGGAACTCCATCCGGAGGTGTTTGCCTCCCTGATTCTCAGATGGGGCAGACCGGAGTTGGATCTAATGGCGTCTCGACAGAAGGCCAAGCTCCCAAGATATGGATCCAGGTCGAGGGATCCTCAGGCCAAAGTGATAGATGCCTTGGTCATTCAACCTAGCTTATGTGTTTCCACTGTTTCCTCTCCTTCCCCGGGTGATTACTCGGATCAAACAGGAGAGAGCTTCAGTAATGCTAATCGCGCCTGCGTGGCCACGCAGGATTTGGTATGCAGATCTAGTGAACATGTCCTCTCTGCCTCCGTGGAAACTTCCAGTGAGACCGGACCTTCTCATTCAGGGTCCTTTCCAACATCCAAATCTAATTTCTCTGCAGCTGACTGCTTGGAGATTGAACGCTTGATTTTATCTAAGCAGGGATTCTCTGATTTGGTCATAGGTACTTTGATTCAGGCACGTAAGTCTGTCACTAGAAAGATCTATCATAAGATATGGCGTAAATATCTTTTTTTGGTGTGAGTCCAAGAGCTACTCATGGAGTAGAGTTAGGATTCCCAGGATTCTGTCCTTTCTCCAAGAAGGATTGGAGAAAGGATTATCAGCGAGTTCCTTAAAGGGACAAATTTCTGCTTTGTCAATTTTGTTACATAAACGTTTGGCAGATGTTCCAGACATTCAGTCTTTTTGTCAGGCTCTAACCAGAATTAAGCCTGTGTTTAGACCAATTGCTGCACCCGGGAGTTTGCATTTAGTTCTTAGTGTTCTTCAAGGGGTTCAGTTTGAACCCATGCATTCCATAGATATTAAGTTGTTATCTTGGAAAGTTTTGTTTTTGGTTGCTATTTCTTCTGCTCGTAGAGTTTCTGAGCTTTCAGCGTTACAATGTGATTCGCCTCATCTTATCTTCCATTCTGATAAGGTGGTCTTACGTACCAAACCTGGTTTCCTTCCTAAGGTTGTTTCTAATAAGAATATTAATCAGGAAATAGTTGTTCCTTCATTATGTCCTAACCCCCCTTCTAAGAAGGAACGTATGTTACATAATCTGGACGTGGTCCGTGCCATAAAGTTTTACTTGCAGGAGACCAAGGATTTCCGTCAATCATCTTCATTATTCATTGTTTTTTCTGGAAAGCATAGGGGTCAAAAAGCTACGGCTACCTCCCTTTCTTTTTGGCTGAAGAGTATCATCCGCCTGGCGTATGAGACTGCTGGACAGCAGCCTCCTGAAAGAATTACGGCTCATTCTACTAGGGCTGTGGCTTCTGTTGAACAGATTTGCAAGGCTGCAACTTGGTCGTCTCTTCACACTTTTTCCAAATTTTACAAATTTTATACTTTTGCTTCTTCTGAGGCTGGTTTTGGGAGAATGGTTCTTCAAGCAGTGGTGACTTCTGTTTAGGTTCCTGTCTTGTCCCTCCCTTTCATCCGTGTCCTGTAGCTTTGGTATTGTATCCCACAAGTAAGGATGAAATCCGTGGACTCGTCATATCTTGTAGAAGAAAATTAAATTTATGCTTACCTGGGGGGCGGAGCCAGCAAGTAAATTGAACAGACATACTTTTATGGAGCTCCTCATTGATGGCCTTATTAAGGGAATTTATATATGTCTTGGAGATCCCTTTTTGGAAATAACTTCAAGTTCTCATTGAGCCTGTACTACCTTTTGCAAGCCGAGAGTGTTGAATGTGAACCTTACAGACAATTAGCCTCTAAAGCTGGTTCTCAGTGCTCAGCTACTAAGGCGCGAATCGCCATCTTAGAACAGAATGGAGTCTCTAGATCGCTGGGAAATGAAGATAACACACTCTCTTCAAAGCTATTATAACGAGCTGAAACATGACCTAATCGCTCTAAGAGACAAGCTAACAGCCATGCTACCTACACGACCGCCAGAGCAAGAGACACTTGAGACCGTTGGCTACCCTTCATTATATAGAGCCAGCAGCGATCTACCGGACCACTCAGATAAGCTTCCTTCTAGACTTAAATCAGAGGCTCCCTCTAATATTCTACAGAGTGTCTTGTCTGAGCCCGGTGGGCAGAGGAAATCTAAACCGTCCTCACCCAACCTGCCCGACAAGGAGCTGGAGCTCTATCTTAACACGCAATCTGAGCAATTCAGCTATGTAAGAAAGACCCTGAGCCCTCAGCCTTCTTTTGGAAACATAGCGGAGAACCGAGCGGACACTTGCTGGTTAAATAGTGCAGAACCAGGGTGGGGGGATGAGGCCGGCCCTCCATCGTGGAAAAAGAACCCTGTACACTCGAGGAAGAGGCTCAGTGAAGCGGATCCCCAGGGAAACGGATTGAGACACGGAGGACGGTCCCTGCTCATCATCTACTATGACACCGGGCCCTTTGTCACAGAGGTGGGACCTGCCTCAGCTGTTCCTACATGGAGTTTCATCGCTTACCCATATGCTCTGCAGAATGCGAAGAACCCTGAACCGGTGGGACTTAAAACTGGAGTGGGGTAAACTTATAATCGCTGCCCCATACTGCAAGTGCCTGACTCTCGCTGGTCTATGTTAGAATCTGCCGCAGCTAAGTAGACTCCTATGCGACTTGGGCTCAACATGTATGGGAGACTTCTTACTTTTTATTTTCAACGGACATTACAAGTCTGTACTTTCAGACTCCAGTTGTACATACTGAGATGTTTTGCCTTCTCTTAAGCAAATGCCATGGCGTCCATTTCCCGCAATATATAATATCTAGCTAATTATTTAACTCCTTTGGAGGCTAAAATATTTTATTACCCGTTACAGCAATTATATAAGCATTCCTTATTACTCCACAATGCTTGTACTTGTTTTAGCATGGGATACTGTTTGGTAACACATCTTCAATTCCTGTTAGGTAACATACATGACAAGCAGCAATTACCTATAGATGACTCTACAAGTAACAAGTATACATTCACAATTTTGAGTCTCAGGGTGATGGTTGCGATATGTAGATATGTGCCTATAATTGTGGAGATACGTGCATAATACTATTGCATAGGCCTATGTAAAGTAAAGTGAGACTTGACACTGCAGAGCTACATTTCTATTAAAGATGTTTGTCCTGACACTGACACAATGCTCCTATATAGATAACATTGGTTATGAGCACCTTACTAAATGTGCCAATAGCCTGTAGCAGACAGACACTTAAACATCACCAACTTAGATTCCATACTAATGGTGTTAGGATGGACATATCATATTATCAACTAGAATCTATCCTGTTAACCTTATTGTGGTTGAGGTACTACCTACTTCAGCTATAAGAGCTAAATCTATATGTATAACGCTTTCTGAAACAATGCAATGTTAATGTTTCTTAGCTTTATAGAACCATTACATATATAGTTAGGCATAGAGCCTTATATGTTTTAGCTCCTTCTTGGACATTATTGTGTATGGTGTCTTCTACTCTAGATCCTAGGTTGACATGACCCTTCAAGCATTTGAGATTGAATATCTTGCTCCTTGTAATCAGCTCAATGCTTATAGTACTTACTGGGTCAAACTATTTAGCCTTAGGTCTTGTCCTATCAGTCACCACATTGTTATACCAATCCTGAGGTATGCAAGCTACCGGCAACGGCACCAATTGTTTTATTTATCTGGTAAGGATACTGTTCACTTGTGCTCTGTCTATCTGTTAAAGCATTTTTGTTATTTATAACTTATCTACCTACCTTGCAAGTTGCTACTGTTTTGTTATGGCCTCTAATGCAATGTAATGTAAGGTTTGCCCCATACTATTTGTATTATAACATTATGCCTCGCAACCATTGAATAATACCCTTAGTATAAGTATTCTTACTAAACCTTTCCAAGTCCTTCCCTCACTATTTCAATACATTAAGGAATTGTATAGTTAAATGTTAATGGATCCTGAAAATATCCTGTAAAGCTCATAACATTGTATATTTTGACATCCCCACTCCATTTAGATATTTTTCTTCTTCTGTTAAGAGTCCACTCAGATTTTGAAACTAACATTATCTTAGAGACTCAGCAGCGATCACTAAACTGACAGGCTGGCTGGCTCCGCCCTCCACCCCCCCCCCCCTTCACTCTATTGAGCGGCTTTTGCCCGCTGCTATTCCCTCCCCCCCTTATATACGTTGGCTCAAAAGTGGCCAATTCATCTGCCAACTCTCTACAAGCTGTCACAATTATCTTACACTGTACAAAGTGCATCCTCCATTGCTTGATGGAGATCATATACCACATAACATAAAATGAAGTTCAATTCAATTTCGCCCTATCTCTTATCTATTATTGTCTTAAGCCTTGAAATGCCAATTTACTCATATATGTTCATCCTGTTCTGTTATTTGTTTCAAGGAACATGTAATGTCTTTATCACCTCGATGTAACACTTGTTCAAGGGCGATCCTTGTATGTTAATCTTTACTTTAACTTCAATAAAAAAAAATATTTTCAAAAAAAAAAAAAAAAAAATTATGCTTACCTGATAAATTAATTTCTTCTATGATATGACGAGTCCACGGCCTACCCTGTCATTTTTAAGACAGATTTCGGTTATATTTTATTTTTTGTAAACTTCAGTCACCTCTGCACCTTTGGCTTTTCCTTTCTCTTCCTAGCTTCGGTCGAATGACTGGAGGTGGAGGGAAGGGAGGAGCTATATATACAGCTTTGCTGTGGTGCTCTTTGCCACTTCCTGTTAGCAGGAGGATAAATCCCACAAGTAAGGATGAAATCAGTTGACTCGTCATATCGTAGAAGAAATTAATTTATCAGGTAAGCATACATTTACTTTTTGCATGCGTTAAGCACAGTTATGTACATGCAATAGTGCAATAATAAAATGCTCCAACATAGTTTTCTACTTTTCTTTCGTAAGATGAGAAGAGTCCATAGGTGTTCATAACATGATACATTTCCTGCCACTAGCCAGGGGTCAGCAACCTTCGGCTCCCAGATGTTTTGGAACTACATTTGCCACGATGCTGAGACACTCTTTAGGCTATCTGAGCATCATGGGAAATGTAGTTACAAAACATCTGGGAGCCGAAGGTTGCTGACCCCTGCACTAGGAGGAGGTTAAGAACCGTCACAGGAGAGAGGATGAGAGAGTGTGCTCTGTAAGCAAGATTTTATTATTTTCTATGGAATTATTTATTAGGAGCTCAGACCTGACTTGAGACCCAGTACCCCTCTTCCATCTTCACTCAGGGAAGACTTCGGAATAATTTCTGCAATATTATGAGGGAAGCAGGGGTAAAGGAATACCTCAATTATGGCATGTCAGTACTCTCACGGGTAAATCTCTCAGCCATAATTGCCCTAAGACAAAGCAGGAAACCAGTCTCTTAGCCTTCACCTGAGGGGTTGCTAGTTTATCTGCAAGTATCCTCTGGTGTTTATTTACTTGCACTGGATGGGCTCTCTACTGGATCAGCATTCTGTGAGGGAGAAAGACCTCAGCAAGTTGGTAAGATACAGTGGAGGGGTGCTGCAGTCCAGGTAAGTGACTCAGACACTAAACTCAGCCCAGGAACAATCCCCAGTACTCTTCTTTTATACGTACTACATAGTTGGGGTTTCTTAGCCTTTACACATAGTGCTTTACCTATGTGTTTAACACCAACAATTATGGAATTCAGAGTTAAAATCCCTCTCTTTGCATTGCCTTATTCACTGTATCTCCTCACGGAACAAAACCGCTATTTGCCTCATGAAGTTAGTGGTTCAGCTCATAATGGATGAGGTTAGGGTTGGGGACACAAAGGGGGTCAAAGTTTTTTTTTCATTTCAATAAGATGTTTATAATGTGATTTTAGTGTGTTTTCTCACAAACCTTAGTCTGAAGATCATTCTGGACTTAGACTCCACCCTCCATTGGCTACCTCTCTCCAGTACCCTCATAGGAGCTGCTGAGGGAGTGGGTAATAAAAAAAAGAGAGCGCGCGAGCAATCCAACATGTTCCAATATCTCAACAGGGTCAGGGTTTCCACTCCAACCTCTTCATTGTCCCAAAGAAGGAAGGCACTTATCGTCCTTTTCTGGACTTAAATTTGTTTGGGTACCCTCTTTCAAAAGGGAAACGATCTGTACCGTCTTGCCTCAAATTCAGTTGTCAATGTTTGATTCAATTTAAAGGATGCATATCTGCAGTTTCCAATTCACAAGGATCATTTCCAGTTTCTACGGTTTGCTTTTCTCAGCAAGCATTACCAATTTGTGGCCTACCCCTTCGGTCTGGCCACTGCCCCTTGAATCTTCACAAAGGTTTCAGGGGCTCTTAGCTGTGATCAGAGCTCAGGGAATCTTTGTTGTTCCGTCTCCAAGCTCCGTCTCTTTCTCTGGCTACTGCTTATACTACAGAATTGTATCTTTCCTTCAGGAACATGGATGGGAAATCAATGTTCCCAAAAGTTTATCCCCAGCCGGTCTTTCTGGGTGTTATAATAGACTTGGTTAAAAAGCACTTATTTTCACAGAACTTTGCAGAACCAAACTTCAGACTGTCTGTCTTTTCCTACAGATGGCTCATTCTCCATCTGTAGCACAATGTATGGTAGTAATGGGTCTTATGTAGCAGTGGCAGAAATGGTACCCCTTGCTTGCTTTTATCTTCCTCCTCTCTAATTGTCCATGCTTTAACAGTGGTCAAAGGATTGTTTAAATCTGGAACTGCACATAGGGCTCAGTTCTTCAGTCAAGCAGTCAAATCTCTCTCATGTTGGAGGGAAAGTCCCTATTTTACCCATGAAGACAAGTCTGATGATTTGGGGCGCTGTTTGGGAGTCTTGAAGGGCGCAGAGAGTATGGTCCCCTCTGAAGGTGAGATTACCTATCAACATCCTAGAACTTTGGGCCCTTTAATCTTGGCCCCTTCTTAAACAGGAAATATTTGATTCCAGTCAGACGTCACTACCGTGGCACACATCAATCATCAGGGAGGGATTCTCAGGTATCTTAGCTATGTGAGAGGTGGCTCACATTCTGTCTTGGGCAGAGGAAAACCACTGCACCTTATCGGTAATTGACATTCCGGGAGTGAGCAATTGGAAAGCAGAATACCTATGTTGTCAGTCTGTCCATCCAGAGGAATGGTCTCTTCTTCCTGACATGTTTGATTAATTAGTCCTGAGGTGGGATCTTCCAGAAATAGATCTCATGATGTCCAGATTGAACCGTAAACTTCCAGTTTATTGCACCAGGTCAAGAGATCCAAGGGCTCAGATGATAGATGCTCTAGTCTGCCCTTGGAACTTTCGTCTGACCTATCTATTTTCTCAGTTTGTTCTTCTTCCAAGAGTCATTGCAAGAATAAAACCGGAATTGGCTTCTGTAGTTCTCATAGCTCCGCTGTCGTGGCCCTGCAGAACTTGGTATGCAAATCTAATACAGATGTCATCTCTTTCTCTGGGCTCTACTCTTAAGGAAAGATCTGCTGTCTCCAAGGACCCTTGTATCATCCGGATCTCAAATCTCTGAAATTGATGGCATGGAGGTTGAATGACTAGTTCTCAAAAACAGAGGTTTCTCAGCTTTTGTTATCTCTACTTTACTGCAAGCCAGAAGGCCTTTTCCATAGAAAATTATCATAAGATCATTAAAAAAAAAAATTATTTTCAAACAAGCTTTATTGAGTGTTTTACTTAATAGCATACATAGTTAATAAATTTAATTTAAACTTACAAACTGTGGTATTTTTCCTGGTACATCAAAACCAATGCAAGACAGTTCAATAAATCAATATGCTAATACATATTAACAGGTTGTTGTAGACATTAAGCATGGTGGATTTCCACGTCCTGATAGTCATTGAGGTTGTGTTTCCAATCTTTCCTTGTAATTTTAAATGTTAAGTGTTAACAACCAGCATACAATTTGAATATGAACACCACTGCTTGCCATCAGTAGAAGAAAGTGAAGCGGTTTGTTAGTAAATAGTAGTTAGCGGGAGTAAGGGTGATGGAGAGGAAAATAATATTAGAAGTTTCTGGTAGCCTATTATCCGTACATAATTGCTCAAGCGGGTTAGGGTCTCTACCCAAGTCATTTTTGTATTTGTGGTGAGATATATAGTGTGTGAGTTGGTTGTAAGAAAGCCATGAGGAGAATATCTCTTTCTTTCATGTAATTAGCAAGAGTCCATGAGCTAGTGACGTATGGGATATACATTCCTACCAGGAGGGGCAAAGTTTCCCAAACCTCAAAATGCCTATAAATACACCCCTCACCACACCCACAAATCAGTTTTTACAAACTTTGCCTCCTATGGAGGTGGTGAAGTAAGTTTGTGCTAGATTCTACATTGATATGCGCTCCGCAGCAGGTTGGAGCCCGGTTTTCCTCTCAGCGTGCAGTGAATGTCAGAGGGATGTGAGGAGAGTATTGCCTATTTGAATTCAATGATCTCCTTCTACGGAGTCTATTTCATAGGTTCTCTGTTATCGGTCGTAGAGATTCATCTCTTACCTCCCTTTTCAGATCGACGATATACTCTTATTTATATACCATTACCTCTGCTGATTTTCGTTTCAGTACTGGTTTGGCTTTCTACAACATGTAGATGAGTGTCCTGGGGTAAGTAAATCTTATTTTCTGTGACACTCTAAGCTATGGTTGGGCACTTTTTTATAAAGTTCTAAATATATGTATTCAAACATTTATTTGCCTTGACTCAGGATGTTCAACATTCCTTATTTCAGACAGTCAGTTTCATATTTGGGATAATGCTTATGAATAAATCAATTTTTTTCTTACCTTAAAAATTTGACTTTTTCCCTGTGGGCTGTTAGGCTCGCGGGGGCTGAAAATGCTTAATTTTATTGCGTCATTCTTGGCGCGGACTTTTTTGGCGCAAAGAGATTTTTTCTTTCCCGTGTCCCAGTAAACCCAGCGAAGGCTCAAGCATTTCTGAAATGTTTTTCAGATCTGGAGTTGACTGGAGTAATTTTGCCAGTTCCAGTTCTGGAACAGGGACTGGGGTTTTATTCAAATCTCTTCATTGTACCAAAGAAGGAAAATTCCTTCAGACCAGTTCTGGATCTAAAAATATTGAATCGTTTTGTAAGGATACCAACATTCAAAATGGTAACTGTAAGGACTATCCTGCCTTTTGTTCAAAAAGGGCATTATATGTCTACTATAGATTTACAGGATGCATATCTGCATATTCCGATTCATCCAGATCACTATCAGTTTCTGAGATTCTCTTTCCTAGACAAGCATTACCAGTTTGTGGCTCTGCCGTTTGGCCTAGCTACAGCTCCAAGAATTTTTACGAAGGTTCTCGGTGCCCTTCTGTCTGTAATCAGAGAACAGGGTATTGTGGTATTCTTTATTTGGACGATATCTTGGTACTTGCTCAGTCTTCACATTTAGCAGAATCTCATTCAAATCGACTTGTGTTGTTTCTTCAACATCATGGTTGGAGGATCAATTTACCAAAAAGTTCATTGATTCCTCAGACTTAGGTAACCTTTTTAGGTTTTCAGATAGATTCAGTATCCATGACTCTATCTTTGATAGACATGAGACGTCTAAAGTTGATATCAGCTTGTCGAAACCTTCAGTCTCAATCTTTCCCTTCGGTAGCTTTATGCATGGAAATTCTAGGTCTTATGACTGCGGCATCGGACGCGATCCCCTTTGCTCGTTTTCACATGCGGCCTCTTCAGCTCTGTATGCTGAACCAGTGGTGCAGGGATTACACAAAGATATCTCAATTAATATCTTTAAAACCGATTGTACGACACTCTCTGACGTGGTGGACAGATCACCATCGTTTAGTTCAGGGGGCTTCTTTTGTTCTTCCAACCTGGACTGTAATTTCAACAGATGCAAGTCCTACAGGTTGGGGAGCTGTGTGGGGGTCTCTGACAGCACAAGGGGTTTGGGAATCTCAGGAGGTGAGATTACGATCAATATTTTGGAACTCCGTGCAATTTTCAGAGCTCTTCAGTCTTGGCCTCTTCTAAAGAGAGAATCGTTCATTTGTTTTCAGACAGACAATGTCACAACTGTGGCATACATCAATCATCAAGGAGGGACTCACAGTCCTCTGGCTATGAAAGAAGTATCTCGAATTCTGGTATGGGCGGAATCCAGCTCCTGTCTAGTTTCTGCGGTTCATATCCCAGGTATAGACAATTGGGAAGCGGATTATCTCAGTCGCCACACGTTTCATCCGGGCGAATGGTCTCTTCTCCCAGAGGTATTTCTTCAGATTGTTCAAATATGGGGTCTTCCAGAAATAGATCTGATGGCTTCTCATCTAAACAAGAAACTTCCCAGGTATCTGTCCAGATCCAGGGATCCTCAAGCGGAAGCAGTGGATGCGTTGTCACTTCCTTGGAAGTATCATCCTGCCTATATCTTTCCGCCTCTAGTTCTTCTTCCAAGAGTAATCTCCAAGATTCTGAAGGAATGCTCATTTGTTCTGCTGGTGGCTCCAGCATGGCCTCACAGGTTTTGGTATGCGGATCCTGTCCGGATGGCCTCTTGCCAACCGTGGACTCTTCCGTTAAGACCAGACCTTCTGTCACAAGGTCCTTTTTTCCATCAGGATCTGAAATCCTTAAATTTAAAGGTATGGAGATTGAACGCTTGATTCTTAGTCAAAGAGGTTTCTCTGACTCTGTGATTAATACTATGTTACAGGCTCGTAAATCCATATCTAGGGAGATATATTATAGAGTCTGGAAGACTTATATTTCTTGGTGTCTTTCTCATCATTTTTCCTGGCATTCTTTTAGAATTCCGAGAATTTTACAGTTTCTTCAGGATGGTTTGGATAAAGGTTTGTCTGCAAGTTCCTTGAAAAGACAAATCTCTGCTCTTTCTGTTCTTTTTCACAGAAAGATTGCTAATCTTCCTGATATTCATTGTTTTGTACAAGCTTTGGTTCGTATAAAACCTGTCATTAAGTCAATTTCTCCTCCTTACTAAACAGAAGTCACCGTGATAAGAGTATCACTAGGCTTCTATAGGAGGCGCTTAATTACTACAAGGATTATATATATATAAAAAATGCCAACATGAAAGTATGAATATAATATGTAAAAGGTGTTAACTAGCAGTGGAGCAAATGGCAATATTACACACCAAAATATACACAAACAGTATATAAGATTTGAGGTAAGTAATACTATGATAGAGTGTCAAAAAATTGTACAGATCAATAGTGTAGGCAACCAGATCTGAAAACTCCAGCAAGATTCTTCAAATGTCCATCAATACTTGAAAAGGCTGCTCTCTGTCTTCACCCAACTGGATGATGGAATTCTATGATGTGAAACAAAAACAAAAACAGAGGCGCCACATGTGTAGATCAATATAACCCAAAAAATCCAAAAAAGGAGCAGAAAAAGGGTACTCACAAACAGGGCGGCACTCTCTCGTGCCAGTAGGGGCAGGCTGGTTTTCAACAGCAAACCAGATGGCTGTGTGTTGGTCTCGCCCAACTACAAGCCTGAGGAAACGGGGTGTTCCCCGAGAAACGCGTCGCTATATTGTATGGTCTATGGGGAGATAGGTTGTCATCACCCAGCTGTAATTTGCTATACCGTTTGGTATTTTTATTTTGTATAATAAAATACTGATTTTATACTTTTACATAAGTCTGGTGTTGGTGTAACTACCCTCATAGCAGTAACCTAAGAGCACTCCAGCTCTTCCTCCTCCTTCCACTGCAGTTTTCGGCCGAAGTTTGTCATCCAGGAGACAAAGAGTTCCAGTACATCTGGGCGAGACCAAAACACAGCCAGCTGGTTTGCTGTTGAAAACCAGCCTGCCCCTACTGGCACGAGAGAGTGCCGCCCTGTTTGTGAGTACCCTTTTTCTGCTCCTTTTTTGGATTTTTTGGGTTATATTGATCTACACATGTGGCGCCTCTGTTTTTGTTTTTGTTTAATTTCTCCTCCTTGGAGTTTGAATTTGGTTCTGGGGGCTCTTCAAGCTCCTCCGTTTGAACCTATGCATTCTTTGGACATTAAATTACTTTCTTGAAAAGTTTTGTTCCTTTTGGCCATCTCTTCTGCCAGAAGAGTTTCTGAATTATCTGCTCTTTCTTGTGAGTCTCCTTTTCTGATTTTTCATCAGGATATGGCGGTGTTGCAAACTTCTTTTAAATTTTTACCTAAGGTTGTGAATTCTAACAACATTAGTAGAGAAATTGTGGTTCCTTCATTATGTCCTAATCCTAAGAATTCTAAGGAGAAATCATTGCTTTCTTTGGATGTAGTTAGAGCTTTGAAATATTATGTTGAAGCTACTAAGAATTCCCGAAAGACTTCTAGTCTATTTGTTATCTTTTCCGGTTCTAGGAAAGGTCAGAAGGCTTCTGCCATTTCTTTGGCATCTTGGTTGAAATCTTTAATTCATCATGCTTATGTCGAGTCGGGTAAAACTCCGCCTCAAAGGATTACAGCTCATTCTACTAGGTCAGTTTCTACTTCCTGGGCGTTTAGGAATGAAGCTTCGGTTGTTCAGATTTGCAAAGCAGCAACTTGGTCTTCTTTGCATACTTTTACTAAATTCCACCATTTTGATGTGTTTTCTTCTTCTGAAGCAGTTTTTGGTAGAAAAGTACTTCAGGCAGCTGTTTCAGTTTGATTCTTCTGCTTATAATTTCAGTTTTTTTCATTATAAGTTTTAAACTTTGTTTGGGTGTGGATTATTTTCAGCGGAATTGGCTGTCTTTATTTTATCCCTCCCTCTCTAGTGACTCTTGCGTGGAAGATCCACATCTTGGGTAGTCATTATCCCATACGTCACTAGCTCATGGACTCTTGCTAATTACATGAAAGAAAACATAATTTATGTAAGAACTTACCTGATAAATTCATTTCTTTCATATTAGCAAGAGTCCATGAGGCCCACCCTTTTTTGTGGTGGTTATGATTTTTTTGTATAAAGCACAATTATTCCAATTCCTTATATTTATGCTTCGCACTTTTTTCTTATCACCCCACTTCTTGGCTATTCGTTAAACTGATTTGTGGGTGTGGTGAGGGGTGTATTTATAGGCATTTTGAGGTTTGGGAAACTTTGCCCCTCCTGGTAGGAATGTATATCCCATACGTCACTAGCTCATGGACTCTTGCTAATATGAAAGAAATGAATTTATCAGGTAAGTTCTTACATAAATTATGTTTTATGTCTTTCTTGCAGCTGGGGGAGGGTGTTCAGCTTGCCATTTAGTGCACAAGGTACCCTTCTTTAAGACTATAAGGTCTCTTAATGCTGGATCCTAGGTGACAATATGGGAGTTCATGGTTTTCTAAGATAGGTAATAAGGGGTAGTGTTTGGAGGAAATGTGTGTACTAGTATCTAGTGTTTTGTCCCACTCAGATAATATTTCTGCTGACATAGGATATTTAGATATTAATTTGGTTCTCGTTTGTGGAGGTATCCAAGTGTACCTACATTATTTAATCCAAAAATGTGAATGTCCAGACAGACCCAGGCCTTGTGGTCAGTGTTGAGAGACCACTCAACTAAGCGCTGTAACAATATGGCTCTTTAATTTACTGCCAGGTCTAGAACCCCCAGTCCGCCTTTATCCCATGGTAAATACATAGTTCTTTTTTGGATTCTGGGTTTTATACCAACCCAAATGAATTGTTTTATTGTTTTTTGTAGTTGAGGGATATATCCCACAGGGAGAGATTTTGGAACATAGATCCTTCCAAGATTAATTGGTAGAATACGTTTTTGTTAAGATATCCTTGTGACAAATAGTTGGGTGAAGCTGTGGGAGTTATCTCCTCCAGGGGAAGATAACTCCCACAGCTTCACCTGACTATTTGTCACAAGGATATCATAATAAAAACTTATTCTACCAATTTATCTTGAAAGGATCTGTGTTACCTCTTTAGCAGGCTTTTACACAAGAGACTGTGTGAACTATGTATTTATTAATACTTTCTTTTGTTGATATTGAATTGCTTTTTTATATGCTGTTTTTTTATATTGTATCCACCGGTGGAATAATATTGTTGTTGTTTATATCCTTATAGGAGTTGCTAACCATTTTTTCCATATTCTAATAGATCAACCTGTTTTTTTCTATTTGAGAAATTGGAACAGCCTGCAACAAATAAAGAATTCAGGGGAGGATATTCATCTTAATAACCTATATCCTACTAAGCCAGGATAATGGTGTATTTTTACCCCGGGTGATAAGTCCCTAGATTTTTCGTCTTTTAGCTTTATATAATTATGTTTATAAAGGTCTTGGCAGTTTGTAGTGATGTGTATACCTAAGTACTTTAGTTTATTAGCTGTTACCGTTATGTGGTATTTAGATTGAAGTTGTTGTATGTAAAGATGATGTGTATTGGATTTCTTTCTAATGACACGGTGAGTCCACGGGATCATCAATTACTGTTGGGAATACCACTCCTGGCCAGCAGGAGGAGGCAAAGAGCACCACAGCAAGGCTGTTAAGTATACTTCCCTTCCCACAAACCCCAGTCATTCTCTTTGCCTCTGTTAATGGAGGAGGAGGTGAAGTAATAGGTGTCTGAAAAAGATTCTTCTAGCAAGATTTTTTTTGTTTTGAAGCCAGGGCAGGATTGCTCTGATCTTCCATCACATTTGGGTATAGCTGTACTCCACGTTAGTCTCTTCAGGAGGGCTGTGATAGCTTTTAAGCAGTTGGGAACTTGTGAGGTGGGCCTCACTGTGTTTTCCTAACAGATTGCTGCCCTATGCCCTATGTCAGAATACCAGAGTAAGCTTACTCTATTCATTCTTTTTTTCCAAAGGTCTCTGTGAGGAGTGGCTTCCTCTCATACCAAGTGAGATGTCTCCCTGTCGGACATACATGGATGCAGGTAAGTGCCATTTTATTTCTTGGGAGAGAAAGCACTCTGGCACTTTATAATTGTATAGTCTGCACTTTTATTTGGGATCTTTTCTTATGAGTACAGGTTTCTTAGACAGGGTAGCAGGGCACTGTGACGATCCGGGACATCAGAGTCCTAGGGAGAGAAGCTCTTTACTGTGTAGGTCCTATCAGTAATTAGGTGTTTTACACTTTATTGGTTGCTTAGTCGGTCGTTCTGCTTATAGCAGCGACTTATATTATTGGTGCCGTTTTTTTCTACTAAACGGGAATTTTGCAGTCCGTTGGAGGCTGTGACGTCACTGGGGGCGGGGCCTTTTCACCTGTCGTCTGTCAATCCTAAAAAGTTTAGTAAGTTGAATAGATACTTTGCTGTTCCCTCTCCTGGAGGGGTGTTTCCAGTTCCGGACCGTGCCACGGAGATTATAACCGGGAATGGGAGAGACCAGGAATTCCTTTTACCCCCTCCCCTGTCTTCAGGAAGATGTTTCCGGTAGCCGACTCTTTCAAGGAAGACGGTCCCCAAGGTGGAAGAGGTGATTTCCACCTCGGCTAAGAGAACTACTATCCCTAATGAGCATAGTTGCTTTTTAATAGATCCTATGGAAAAAAAAACTGGAGGCTCTTTTAAAAAAGATGTATACTCATCAGGGGTTACAGTGGCAACCGGCGGTGTGTATTGTTACAATAACCAGTGCTGCAGCCTATTGGTTTGACGCTTTGTCTGAATCTCTTCAAGCTGAAACTCCTTTGGAGGAGATTCAGGATAGGATAAAGGCTCTGAAATTAGCTATTATAACTGATGCGTTTTTGCAGGTTATTAAGTTGTGGGCCAAAATATCTGGTTTCGCAATCTTAGCGCGTAGAGCACAATGGCTTAAATCTTGGTCCTGATTTTTTCTAAATCTAATCTTTTAGCAATCCCTTACAAGGGAAAGACCTTGTTTGGGCCGGTTTTGGCAGAAATGATTTCCGATATCACGGGTGGTAAAGGATCTTTTCTGTCTCAAGACAAGAAGAACAAATTGAAGGGACGTCAGACTAATTTTCTTTCCTTTCGCAACTTCAGAGGTAAGCCTTCCCCCACCTCTACCAAACGGGAACAATCTAAGTCCTCTTGGAAGCCTGGTCAGCCTTAGAACAAGGGGAAGCAATCCAAGAAACCCGCAGCTGAATCCAAGTCAGCATGAAGGGTTCGCCTCCGATCCGGGATCGGATCAAGTGGGCGGCAGACTCTCTCAGTTCACAGAAGCTTGGGAAAGAGATGTCCCTGACCCGTGGGCAGTGGGCATAGTCTCCCAGGGGTACAAAACCTTTCCTCCCAGGGGCAGGTTCCACCTCTCATGATTATTTGTAGACCAGATAAAAAGAGAGGCGTTCTTGGAATGTGTACAGGACCTTTCCCTCTTGGGAGTGATGGTGCCTGTTCCAAGTCAGGAACAGGGTCTCCTGTTTTACTCAAACCTGTTTGTGGTTCCCAAAAAAGAGGGAACTTTCAGGCCCATTATAGATCTAAAGCCTTTGCCTCCTCCTGCTGGCCAGGAGTGATATTCCCAACAGTAATTGATGATCCCGTGGACTCAGTGACAAGAAAGAAAGAAATTTATCAGGTATGCATACATTTTGTTTTTTAAGAGTTCTGATTTTGTAAAATTAAGAAGTCTGATATTTTCCCATAAGATTCTAACTCTTCTAGTAATTCAAGGATTGAGGAGCTTGCTTTCGTCAGGGTAAAGAGAACGTTGTCCTTATAAAGCGCCTGTTTGTGTTCAATGTCACCAATTTTTACTCCTATTTTGCTAGTCTTCCTATTTTTTTGCGCCAGAACTTCTATTGACAAGGCAAATAATAGGGAGGATACCGGGCACCCTTGTCGTCTAGTGCCATTGCTTATCGAGAAGGAGTCGGATATAGTCCCATTAATCCTGACTCTTGCATTAGGGGCCAAGTATAATGCAGAAATCATGTTCAAGAAGGTATTTCCGAAGCCCATCACCCGACCCAGAAAAAGCCAATCCACTCTATAAAAGGCCTTCTCTGCTTTGGTCGAGAAGAGGAACATAGGGAATCCCCTCCGTTCTTGCATAATATATCAGTTGTAAGACCCTGGTGGTGTTGTCTCTAGCCTCTCTTGCTATATGCACCTCTAACATGTTTTTCGAAAGGAATCGTTGGTCTTGCAACCCGTTAAATAATTTAAACATTGTAGAGAGCAGTATCTCTGAAAATGTAATAGTGCGGCATAAACCCATCTGGGTCTGGGCTTTTACCTGTCAGCATGTACTTTATTGCTTGAGTTAATTCCTCATCAGTTATGGGGGAGTCAATAATGTCAGTGGCATCTCTTTCTAGGGATTGTAATCCTAAATCCTGGATGTAATTGTTTTAGTTTGTCAGTCCATTGGTGTGATGTATCAGTATGACAGTCAGTAATATTGTATAATGTGCTGTAGTACGATCGGAAGACCGTTGCAATCTGTGAGCTGCTTTTTAAAAGAGACCATCATTCGTTTTGATGGAATGTATGTATGTATTGAGTTGTTTCCTGTGAAGGTCTCTTGTTCGCATTTTCGCTGGTTTGTTGCTTTCTTCGCAATATTGTTGTTTTAGGGATATTGCTTTGAGTTGGTGTACTTCTATTAGATGCTGTTTAAGCTTGAGTGTTAAAGAGTATTTTGTCATTATCTAAGGGGTTCTTTTTATGCCTTTCTAGCCCTTTTTATTAGTGCACAATATGTCAACAGAGGTTCCTCTCCCTGGTCAGATAGATATTTGACCCGGGATTTTGGCAAAAAAATGTTCTGCAGCCTAGAGATGCCACAGTTTTTCATGGCTTGTGGTGCACGGTCTTGAGATCGGGGCCTGGGCTGCAATTGCCTTGGTATTGGCGCACCTGTCGGGTATGTAGTCCGTGACTGCCTGTTCTGATTTTGGCTGCTCGTTGCGTGTGTATCATGTGGTTCGTAGGCTCGTTGTGGTCGGTGTACTTGGGGAGCTGAGATATATCTGGGGTCTGGTTATCCTTAAAGGCTGTTGGCGTGTGCGATGTTGTCATGCTCATAGTATTCAGATGTTTAGTTGCACTACAGCGCCGGGAGTCCAATGTATCTGATGGGCCATCACTGGCTTGGAGCGTTGCTCTGGGAGACATACACATTAACGCAACATAGTCATCTTGTGGTGTGCAGGCTGCTTTCCAAAGTATTCTGGCCCTGTTTGTGTGGGATTGTAAGAGGGGGGGATATCCTTTTAAATAAGAAATACCAGCATGGGGATTAGGAGCCCTTCTAGTGTGTGACTATCTGTCAGCGTGGCCAAACTTTGCTTGAATTTTTTCCTTTTTGATATTTATGCTTCTTCCGAAGCTGCTTTTGGCTGGAAAGTCCTTCAGGCTGCCGTGTTTGGCAAATAGGAACTGCCATTATTTTGTCCCACCTGTCCTTAACTTGGACCCTTAGCTTGGGTATTGTATCCCACATGTTATGGACACCTATGGACTCTCCTCATCTTACGAAAGAAAGCATAATTTATACTTATCGATAAATGTCTTTGTTTCGGGATGAGGAGAGTCCATAGGACCTGCCTCCATGTTCACTAGATAGGCCGTTAGTTCTTATTTGCAACTCTTAACCCTGCTTTCTGTCTTTCCTACCTTTTCTATCCCTCTCCTCTGCTCGGCTATACTTAAACTGAGTGGGGAGCGGAGGTGGGAGGGATTAAAGCTCTTGTGAGGGTTCTTGATCTCCTCCTAGTGGCAGGAAATATACCCCATGTGTTATGCACACCTATGGACTCTCCTCATCCTGAAAGAAATACATTTATATAAATTCAGTTTTTATATACTTTAATGCACTCTGATAGCTTGTGTTATCAGTTCCTTGATTTGAAGAATAAATAACAATGTATCAGTGATTTCTACTTTGTTATAGGCATAACAACCTCAATAAATATCTGCTACAGGGTTTGGTCTGCCATTTTCAAACCCCTGAGCTGTCTTAGAAGTATGTTCTTGAGCAACACAGATCATCATTAGAAAATATAGATGTCCCCATTTTTTTCCATTAAAATATTGTTGTTTTTTGTAAATCTAATTCACATTAATCAAGCAAAAGAAGAATAGTAAGTACATAAAGAATAGGACCATGGATATTAAGTTTCTCCAAGGATATCTAAAGTAAATTATGCCCGTAGCAAAGTCTGTGTTTTCGGATAATCCTCAGAGCTGTGTGGATGGTGTGAAACCAATTAAAAGCTTTGCAAATAGGGGTGAAGGGGGGGCGGACTTTCAGGTTGCAACCATGATATGTTGTATTGCTATATGCTGCTCTTGCTTTTGAGCTTTATCTAAACAAAATCACCTTTTTTAAGATTTTATCTAATGTTGAGATTAACAGATCCAACATCCTTTATTGGAAGAACATAATATTATTATTGCATTGGTCACCAGCAATAGTGCTCCAGAAAACAAAGGAGGGTTGCGCCTTCTACCTAACCCCCCCAGCAGAGTACTCATGGGTCTCTGTAGTTAGGCCACACTAAATGTGCGTTATATATATTTCTCCAACATAGGTGTGTCCGGTCCACGGCGTCATCCTTACTTGTGGGATATTCTCTTCCCCAACAGGAAATGGCAAAGAGCCCAGCAAAGCTGGTCACATGATCCCTCCTAGGCTCCGCCTACCCCAGTCATTCTCTTTGCCGTTGTACAGGCAACATCTCCACGGAGATGGCTTAGAGTTTTTTAGTGTTTAACTGTAGTTTTTTATTATTCAATCAAGAGTTTGTTATTTTGAAATAGTGCTGGTATGTACTATTTACTCAGAAACAGAAAAGAGATGAAGATTTCTGTTTGTATGAGGAAAATGATTTTAGCAACCGTAACTAAAATCCATGGCTGTTCCACACAGGACTGTTGAGAGCAATTAACTTCAGTTGGGGGAACAGTGTGCAGTCTCTTGCTGCTTGAGGTATGACACATTCTAACAAGACGATGTAATGCTGGAAGCTGTCATTTTCCCTATGGGATCCGGTAAGCCATGTTTATTACGATCGTAAATAAGGGCTTCACAAGGGCTTATTAAGACTGTAGACTTTTCTGGGCTAAATCGATTCATTATTAACACATATTTAGCCTTGAGGAATCATTTTATCTGGGTATTTTGATATAATAATATCGGCAGGCACTGTATTTGACACCTTATTTCTTAGGGGCTTTCCCAAAGCATAAGCAGAGCCTCATTTTCGCGCCGGTGTGGCGCACTTGTTTTTGAGAGGCATGGCATGCAGTCGCATGTGAGAGGAGCTCTGATACTTAGAAAAGACTTTCTGAAGGCGTCATTTGGTATCGTATTCCCCTTTGGGTTTGGTTGGGTCTCAGCAAAGCAGATACCAGGGACTGTAAAGGGGTTAAAGTTTTAAAACGGCTCCGGTTCCGTTATTTTAAGGTTTAAAGCTTCCAAATTTGGTGTGCAATACTTTTAAGGCTTTAAGACACTGTGGTGAAAATTTGGTGAATTTTGAACAATTCCTTCATGTTTTTTCGCAATTGCAGTAATAAAGTGTGTTCAGTTTAAAATTTAAAGTGACAGTAACGGTTTTATTTTAAAACGTTTTTTGTACTTTCTTATCAAGTTTATGCCTGTTTAACATGTCTGAACTACCAGATAGACTGTGTTCTGAATGTGGGGAAGCCAGAATTCCTATTCATTTAAATAAATGTGATTTATGTGACAATGACAATGATGCCCAAGATGATTCCTCAAGTGAGGGGAGTAAGCATGGTACTGCATCATTCCCTCCTTCGTCTACACGAGTCTTGCCCACTCAGGAGGCCCCTAGTACATCTAGCGCGCCAATACTCCTTACTATGCAACAATTAACGGCTGTAATGGATAATTCTGTCAAAAACATTTTAGCCAAAATGAACCCTTGTCAGCGTAAGCGTGGCTGCTCTGTTTTAGTTACTGAAGAGCATGACGACGCTGATATTAATATCTCTGAAGGGCCCCTAACCCAGTCTGATGGGGCCAGGGAGGTTTTGTCTGAGGGAGAAATTACTGATTCAGGGAACATTTCTCAACAGGCTGAACCTGATGTGATTGCATTTAAATTTAAGTTGGAACATCTCCGCATTCTGCTTAAGGAGGTATTATCCACTCTGGATGATTGTGAAAGGTTGGTCATCCCAGAGAAACTATGTAAAATGGACAAGTTCCTAGAGGTGCCGGGGCTCCCAGAAGCTTTTCCTATACCCAAGCGGGTGGCGGACATTGTTAATAAAGAATGGGAAAGGCCCGGTATTCCTTTCGTCCCTCCCCCCATATTTAAAAAATTGTTTCCTATGGTCGACCCCAGAAAGGACTTATGGCAGACAGTCCCCAAGGTCGAGGGAGCGGTTTCCACTTTAAACAAACGCACCACTATACCCATAGAGGATAGTTGTGCTTTCAAAGATCCTATGGATAAAAAATTAGAAGGTTTGCTTAAAAAGATGTTTGTTCAGCAGGGTTACCTTCTACAACCAATTTCATGCATTGTCCCTGTCGCTACAGCCGCATGTTTCTGGTTCGATGAGCTGATAAAGACGCTCGATAGTGATTCTCCTCCTTATGAGGAGATTATGGACAGAATCAATGCTCTCAAATTGGCTAATTCTTTCACCCTAGACGCCACTTTGCAATTGGCTAGGTTAGCGGCTAAGAATTCTGGGTTTGCTATTGTGGCGCGCAGAGCGCTTTGGTTGAAATCTTGGTCGGCTGATGCGTCTTCCAAGAACAAGATACTAAACATTCCTTTCAAGGGGAAAACGCTGTTTGGTCCTGACTTGAAAGAGATTATCTCTGATATCACTGGGGGTAAGGGCCACGCCCTTCCTCAGGATCGGCCTTTCAAGGCAAAAAATAGACATAATTTTCGTCCCTTTCGTAAAAACGGACCAGCCCAAAGTGCTACGTCCTCTAAGCAAGAGGGTAATACTTCTCAAGCCAAGCCAGCTTGGAGACCACTGCAAGGCTGGAACAAGGGAAAGCAGGCCAAGAAACCTGCCACTGCTACCAAGACAGCATGAAATGTTGGCCCCCGATCCGGGACCGGATCTGGTGGGGGGCAGACTCTCTCTCTTCGCTCAGGCTTGGGCAAGAGATGTTCTGGATCCTTGGGCGCTAGAAATAGTCTCCCAAGGTTATCTTCTGGAATTCAAGGGACTTCCCCCAAGGGGGAGGTTCCACAGGTCTCTGTTGTCTTCAGACCACATAAAAAGACAGGCGTTCTTACATTGTGTAGAAGACCTGTTAAAAATGGGAGTGATTCATCCAGTTCCATTAAGAGAACAAGGGATGGGGTTCTACTCCAATCTGTTCATAGTTCCCAAAAAAGAGGGAACGTTCAGACCAATCTTAGATCTCAAGATCTTAAACAAGTTTCTCAAGGTTCCATCGTTCAAGATGGAAACCATTCGAACTATTCTTCCTTCCATCCAGGAAGGTCAATTCATGACCACGGTGGATTTAAAGGATGCGTATCTACATATTCCTATCCACAAGGAACATCATCGGTTCCTAAGGTTCGCATTCCTGGACAAACATTACCAGTTCGTGGCGCTTCCTTTCGGATTTGCCACTGCTCCAAGGATTTTCACAAAGGTACTAGGGTCCCTTCTAGCTGTGCTACGACCAAGGGGCGTTGCGGTAGTACCTTACTTGGACGACATTCTGATTCAAGCGTCGTCCCTTCCTCAAGCAAAGGCTCACACGGACATCGTCCTGGCCTTTCTCAGATCTCACGGATGGAAAGTGAACGTGGAAAAGAGTTCTCTATCCCCGTCAACAAGGGTTCCCTTCTTGGGAACAATTATAGACTCCTTAGAAATGAGGATTTTTCTGACAGAGGTCAGAAAAACAAAACTTCTAGACTCTTGTCGGATACTTCATTCCGTTCCTCTTCCTTCCATAGCTCAGTGCATGGAAGTGATCGGGTTAATGGTAGCGGCAATGGACATAGTTCCTTTTGCGCGCATTCATCTAAGACCATTACAACTGTGCATGCTCAGTCAGTGGAATGGGGACTATACAGACTTGTCTCCGAAGATACAAGTAAATCAGAGGACCAGAGACTCACTCCGTTGGTGGCTGTCCCTGGACAACCTGTCACAAGGGATGACATTCCGCAGACCAGAGTGGGTCATTGTCACGACCGACGCCAGTCTGATGGGCTGGGGCGCGGTCTGGGGATCCCTGAAAGCTCAGGGTCTTTGGTCTCGAGAAGAATCTCTTCTACCGATAAATATTCTGGAACTGAGAGCGATATTCAATGCTCTCAAGGCTTGGCCTCAGCTAGCGAGGACCAAGTTCATACGGTTTCAATCAGACAACATGACAACTGTTGCGTACATCAACCATCAGGGGGGAACAAGGAGTTCCCTAGCGATGGAAGAAGTGACCAAAATCATTCTATGGGCGGAGTCTCACTCCTGCCACCTGTCTGCTATCCACATCCCAGGAGTGGAAAATTGGGAAGCGGATTTTCTGAGTCGTCAGACATTGCATCCGGGGGAGTGGGAACTCCATCCGGAAATCTTTGCCCAAGTCACTCACCTGTGGGGCATTCCAGACATGGATCTGATGGCCTCTCGTCAGAACTTCAAAGTTCCTTGCTACGGGGCCAGATCCAGGGATCCCAAGGCGGCTCTAGTGGATGCACTAGTAGCACCTTGGACCTTCAAACTAGCTTATGTGTTCCCGCCATTTCCTCTCATCCCCAGGCTGGTAGCCAGGATCAATCAGGAGAGGGCGTCGGTGATCTTGATAGCTCCTGCGTGGCCACGCAGGACTTGGTATGCAGATCTGGTGAATATGTCATCGGCTCCACCTTGGAAGCTACCTTTGAGACGAGACCTTCTTGTTCAGGGTCCGTTCGAACATCCGAATCTGGTTTCACTCCAGCTGACTGCTTGGAGATTGAACGCTTGATTTTATCGAAGCGAGGATTCTCAGACTCTGTTATCGATACTCTTGTTCAGGCCAGAAAGCCTGTAACTAGAAAGATTTACCACAAAATTTGGAAAAAATATATCTGTTGGTGTGAATCTAAAGGATTCCCTTGGGACAAGGTTAAGATTCCTAGGATTCTATCCTTCCTTCAAGAAGGATTGGAAAAAGGATTATCTGCAAGTTCCCTGAAGGGACAGATTTCTGCCTTGTCGGTGTTACTTCACAAAAAGCTGGCAGCTGTGCCAGATGTTCAAGCCTTTGTTCAGGCTCTGGTTAGAATCAAGCCTGTTTACAAACCTTTGACTCCTCCTTGGAGTCTCAATTTAGTTCTTTCAGTTCTTCAGGGGGTTCCGTTTGAACCCTTACATTCCGTTGATATTAAGTTATTATCTTGGAAAGTTTTGTTTTTAGTTGCAATTTCTTCTGCTAGAAGAGTTTCAGAATTATCTGCTCTGCAGTGTTCTCCTCCTTATCTGGTGTTCCATGCAGATAAGGTGGTTTTACGTACTAAACCTGGTTTTCTTCCAAAAGTTGTTTCTAACAAAAACATTAACCAGGAGATTATCGTACCTTCTCTGTGTCCGAAACCAGTTTCAAAGAAGGAACGTTTGTTGCACAATTTGGATGTTGTTCGCGCTCTAAAATTCTATTTAGATGCTACAAAGGATTTTAGACAAACATCTTCCTTGTTTGTTGTTTATTCCGGTAAAAGGAGAGGTCAAAAAGCAACTTCTACCTCTCTCTCTTTTTGGATTAAAAGCATCATCAGATTGGCTTACGAGACTGCCGGACGGCAGCCTCCCGAAAGAATCACAGCTCATTCCACTAGGGCTGTGGCTTCCACATGGGCCTTCAAGAACGAGGCTTCTGTTGATCAGATATGTAGGGCAGCGACTTGGTCTTCACTGCACACTTTTACCAAATTTTACAAGTTTGATACTTTTGCTTCTTCTGAGGCTATTTTTGGGAGAAAGGTTTTGCAAGCCGTGGTGCCTTCCATTTAGGTGACCTGATTTGCTCCCTCCCTTCATCCGTGTCCTAAAGCTTTGGTATTGGTTCCCACAAGTAAGGATGACGCCGTGGACCGGACACACCTATGTTGGAGAAAACAGAATTTATGTTTACCTGATAAATTTCTTTCTCCAACGGTGTGTCCGGTCCACGGCCCGCCCTGGTTTTTTAATCAGGTCTGATAATTTATTTTCTTTAACTACAGTCACCACGGTACCATATGGTTTCTCCTATGCAAATATTCCTCCTTAACGTCGGTCGAATGACTGGGGTAGGCGGAGCCTAGGAGGGATCATGTGACCAGCTTTGCTGGGCTCTTTGCCATTTCCTGTTGGGGAAGAGAATATCCCACAAGTAAGGATGACGCCGTGGACCGGACACACCGTTGGAGAAAGAAATTTATCAGGTAAACATAAATTCTGTTTTTTTTTTAACTAAATATAGCTAATAATGCTTGCTATTAGCTGACATCATAGCTATTCATGGATATGGGTGTCTACATACTAGTAGAACTTTGTATTGTTCTAAAAAACTACCAAACTGCTTCTTGAAGCAGTTAAGCTGCATTTAACCCTATTGTTGCTAAAGGATCCTTCCAAGATGTTGTAAAGGCTTTTACCGCTGGGCACAGAGGGTGAAGAGGTGCTCTAGGCCCCCAGCACCTGCTAAAGACATCTGTGCACGACGGTAGAGTTTCAGAGACGGCATGTCGGGCATCAGAGACTGTACCAGTTGGGCACCGTGTGATCAAAGGTTGCTGTGAGAAGTCTTGTGAAGAAAATATTGACACGATGATGTGGAATAATGAAGCGATAGTCCAGTCTATGGGATGTGCACTGGTTGCTTACTTCCAGCAGACTACAAAGGCACTTAATCAGCCATTAATCCACTTAAGTTCCTCTGATGTGCATCTGTTGGCTGCTGGCCACATAGTGGTCCCTGATTGCTGCAGAACTCATGATGGAATGTTATGCCCTACTTGAGGAGGACACTTTCCTCTGTACCAAAATTGCATAGTCAGCTAGCACATTATTTCAGAATAGTGGTCACCATTACCATCGAAAAGATAATTCAGCATGTATCCCTTCAATCTACAAGAATTTAGTGCATGAACTTTTGCAGCTAAGGTAAAACTTGAGTAGGGTGATTTCTCTATAGTGGCTTTGCACTGCTACTCATAAGCATATATGTTCTGCCATTTATCTTTTTATCATATCTGTACCTATGCCTACTATGACTCATCGTGAAGACTACCCTGCCCAAAATTTGAGGATATTTTTTTCTTATGGCACTCAAGGTATAGACATTCTATGTCTGCATTAAATTTGTTGTACATTAAGAGAAAAGTGTTATTCCACCTGCCTAAAGTTGAGCTTGTGCAAGTATAATTTATTTGGCACCAGTACCTTTTTTTTAAAACATGTTTAGTTGAGATTATCAGATATAACCTTGTTATCTATAATAAATACAACCATGTATATTTTATTTCATTTACTCTTTACATATAGACTTGCTCAGTATTTTAAATGTTTAAATATTGCTGCTACTAGATGCAGTGGATTAGTATTGCTGTGATATTTTATATTGTTTTATAGTTGTGTTCCAACTCTGTATTATCCTAACCTCAGACATATTTTTTTTAAATAAATGATGAGGCACTTCCAATTGCTCCTGAAATACCCTTTTGTTGCTCTGATAACTACAAAGCAAGGCTTTCAGCACAGTAAATACTGATAATTGGGGCAATAGTATATAAATACATTTGTTTTCCTATATCTTTTTTCTTTCATAAAGGTAGTGAGAATCCACAAGCCATTACTCCTGGAATTATACTCCTAGCCACTAGGAGGCAATGATCTAAACTTTGAGAGTACTTAATCCCTCGCACCACTCTGGAATGTTAGTCTTTTCTTTGCCTCCCAGGAGGAAGGTGCAGAGTTGAGGTGCTTCAGATTCTTTATGAGAGGGGTACTCAGACCGATGTGAGGCCCATTTTTCCCCCCAAATAGATGTTATTGGGAGATTGGAGTTTTGGGTAGTGGCACAATTACTCTCATTGATGGAGTTAGTCATAAGCCTGCCTCAGGTATCGCGCAAACCTTTCCCTTAGCCTAATCCTTTTGGATTGTCGATATACTACTTACAAGATTCTCTGCTGTGACGTACACAACACTGGATGAGTTCTCTACTGGAAGCAGTCTTTTTCTGCAGCTGTGTCTGTAATCACAGTACAGTGGGCACATCTCAAAGTAAGTGAGAATATTTATGCACTCACATAGCCTGCAGGCTATTAGCAGATACACTGTTCATGGGGGGGGGGGGGGCACCTAACATATACAGACATTACCACTTTATTTTATTGTGGGTACAGGTTGCTTTAAAAAAGAAAAAGGCTCTATTAAATGGATACTAAACCCAATTTTTTTCTTTCATGGTTCAGATAGAGCATGCAATTTTAAGCAACTTTCTAATTTACTCCTATTATCAAATTTTCTTTGTTCCATTTCTATTTTTATTTGAAAAAGCACTAATCTGAGCTAAATAGTTGGCCCATTTTGGTTCAGAACCCTAGATGGCGCTTGCTGATTGGTGGCTACATTTAGCCACCAAGCACTACCCAGTTGATGAACCATAAATAGACGGCACCTAAGCTTAGATTCCTGCTTTTGAAATAAAGATAGCAAGAGAACGAATAAAAATTGATAATGGGAGTAAATTAAGTTGCTTCAAATTACATGCTTTATCTGAATAATGAAGTATCCCTTTAAGTAGCTCGCTCCCATGTTTTGCAATATCTGGCATTGGTTATATTATGCTTTGCAGAGTGCTTTGAGCGCGTGCTTCCCTTATTATGATCGGTCTAGCTTAGGTCCCTTATGTCTTCCTCGGCGCTATTGAGCACAGGTTTTTATTCTTTTTTGCAATTCTTGTATTGATCGATTTATGCATGCTAACAAACCTATTGCTTTTTTTCCCTCTTTATGAATCTGTCCTCCCTCTGTTTGTTCCATACAAAGGAGTGCTCCTGATTTTTGCTCCAGGATTTAAAAATTTTATAGAAAGGCATTTCAGCAAGCTGGTTTCCCATTCAAGTCAACTTTTCCCTTAACTTGTTTTGCGGCAGTTTTCACTCTTTGGTGTGACATTTTACCTGTTCAAATATTATTTGATTCTTTATGGAGTTTTTCAACATTGCTTGAAATGTCAAAGGTCATTTTAAAGCCTTCTCTTGATATATGTGAAACTTCAATGCTAAGTATACAGAGTTAGCAGTTTTTTAACAAGAGGGTCCTTGTGGCTAAAATCGTGGTCAGTTGGCATGGTTTTGAAATGTAGACTTTTTTATCTCTTTCTTCTCTACGAAGGATTTTGTTTGGGCCTGGTCTAGGTGCCATTATTTTTTCTGCGACTGGGGAAAAAAAAGGTTTTCTCTCAAAATGTCTCCTCCCCTTCAGACATAAGTATCGTATTCTCCTGGAAGTTCATTATCAGTTGGAAAAAGGCCAAATAGTAAAAAAAAAAAAAAAGCATTCTTCCATCAGTTTGAAGGGTGCCCCCCATCCAGACCAGATACGTAAAGTCGCAATCTGTTCAAGATCCCTGGGTTATAGTATCTTAGTTTTTCAAGGGATAAGGAATAGGCTTCTTCTGTTTCATGTTCCAAAGGACCCTAAAGGCAAAAGCCTTTGTCAGTCTTTTTTGGATCGGTAACCGTTCTTCTGATAGTTGCAGTGTCTGTGTTGGAACAAGGCCAAGCTCTTGAACACATTTCTCAGGGTTCCTACTTTCCAAATGAATATCTTTCTCTATTCTAATTTTTGTTCAGCTGGGATGGTATATTTATTATTGTTCTGAAGTGTGCTTACATTTATATTTCTATCCACATAGAACATCTCCAGTTTCTAAGTTTTGTCTTTTGGGACACTTTTAGTTTGTTGCCCTACCATTGATTTAGCTAGAGCTCCTATGATTTTTACTAAGTTTCTGAGATCTTTTTCTGTATTGAGCACTCACAGTATTTTAGTGGTTCCATGCCTAATCTTTTTTCCATAGCAGTAACTCATTCATCTTGAGTATTAGTTCCCCCCGGAGTAATGGCATGTGGACTCTTACCACCTTTATGAAAGAAAATGATAATTTATGCTTACTGACTGCAGTTTTAGTTTGTACCTCATTTTCCCTGCTTTGATCTTTCCTACTTTACTACTTCTTGCTTGGCTATACGTCAGACTAATATACCAGAGAGATGGGAGGGATTAAGTACTCTGAGTTTTGGGACTCTCTGCCTCCTACTGGCCAGGAGTATAATCCCAGAAGTAAAGGCTTGTAGACTCTCACCACCACAAAATAAATTAATTTATCAGGTAAGGGGGGGGAGGAGCTAGCAACTGAAATGGATGGCTGCATCTTTACTGTGCTCCCAGCTCTGAATATAGGAAAAAGGGATTTATATATTTAATTTTATAGCTCAAAGTTCTCTAAAGATGAATCTCGACTTCCGGTAGGCGGTGATCCAAGATGGCCACGGATTCTTGAGGCTCCGTTCAGCTTGGAATTAAAGTGGCTATATATCTCACCATCCTATTATCCCTTGGCAATATTTGTGCCCGGGAACTCTTTGGGATCAAGGTATACCATCCCTTGGCCGCCGAGAAGCAAGAAAATAAACCGTTTGGATTTGTGGCGGGAGTATCGCCACCGTGCTGTAAAAATCTACTGCAACTTAGCAAGTGCTTAGAAACATTCCGGATCGCACACAATGGCATTACTTATCACTAAAGACTGCTCACTCGACTCCCACATTCTGGCTGAACTAAAAGATATGTTCCTGCCTAAGCTGGATCAATTGCTGCTTTCCTGTTCTAACCTGTGTGCAATAATAAAGGCAAGAGAACAACCTTACCAGCAGAGGAGACGCACTTTCAGGCCTGCCTCACAAAACGCAACAGCTACCCTCACATTGCACCGGCAAACGGGAGACAACCTTGAGGTCTCAGAGCTTACACAGAGGAGAGAAGAGATGGCTACAAGGGTGACCGGGGCAGGTACCTCTAAGATAAAAGCACTGAATTCCGTCATGGAGCCGAATACGCCATCAGAAGAAAGCGTGCTGACATCGCAGCTGATCTACCCGGCTATTGCCCTCGCTCCAGACCTGGACTGTAGACCGAGCCGACACAATCGCCTTACTTACAGAGCCCATGATATGTCTGCACTTGGAATCACCAAATTTGAAACAAACAGGTTCCCTGCTCAGATTATGGCATACCCGAATGGGAAACAACGTGATGTAGGTGTGCAAGGCTCCTGCGGCTGTTGTCCCAAGCAATCAAGCTGCATTCTACTGAATTATGGCTATTTAATTACAACCCGTGTGGGAATCGGGTAATCTACTTACTTGCACCTGCACACTTATTACCGGGTCATAGCTCGTTCATAACTTGCTGACTAAGGACATATTCGGACATTGGTTATGTTCTCAAGCAGTGATATATCAATGTTTGCTTGTATTTATCAAGTTTGATTGTTTAGTTTAATTAATTTTATTGCTGTCTCGTTTTCTAAACAAAAAAAATCTTTCTGCTGTCACACTCTCATAGCTCTGGCTAAACTCCCCACATCACAGCCTGAAATCAATTGCCACTATTCAATATACCCATATTTTTAGTACTTAGCTGTTTCGCATAGCAGCCCCTTTATGATGTAAAGAGCTATAAACCAAGATATTAATATTCACATTGTGGCAGGGAAACTATTGAAGAATCATCCCGTTCAACCCCCATAATATTTTAATGCTGCTAGTTATTATCCTCTCTATTTTATTTTTATTTATTTTCTTGCCAACTATAATACATCTTCATTTCAACATTGGATGTCATTACAGGCAACTCCCCTGTTCCTGGAGTCTAAATGCAGCTATCCTGCAATTGCCAATTGCCCCTAGATTGATGTTGGCATACTACTCCCAGGCTCTAGGCTAGGAGTCAACTATATAAATATCTGCCAGTCTTATAAATCGCCAGTAAACCTGTTTTTTTTTTTTCTTTTCTTTCTTTTTTTTTTATTAACTCTGCGTACCCTGGAATTTGGTAACATATAGTCCTGGACAAGAGCATAACATAAATAAGCACCATTCCTACAAAAGTGCTAATCCCATATATGAGACTCACACTTCTGCCAGGCTACGGGATTGAGATACAATAACTATTTCCCTCACTGTTTAGAATTTACCGAATGTATTCACCATAAATTTGATGCTAAAAGCAGGGTCAGAACTACTACAGAAATACTCACAAGGCTGATTTTTCATAATATTGCCTTTGCTCTTGGGATCTGCGTATCACACCTATGTGTTATAGATCATCCGGGAGAAATTTATCGTGTGCACCAGTTTTAGTTATATTTTGTTTTTTGTTTATAGATGTTAAGTGTGTATATCGTTGTTTATTACAGACTTCCATTGCCCGACTAGAGATTACACAGGCTGTCAAACACTCCCATTCAACACCGGCTCCCTGCTGGATCCTACTGAGTATTCATGATGCTCTCATAATCTATTGTTTATAACGTTTGCTATGGCAGTTTAGTGTAATCTCCCCACACCTAACTTGTACATATCCTCTTAAAAACCTGCATGAGTACTTCTATATTCTCTCACTAACGTAAGCCTCCCTCTCACACTTTATTAAATATCCCAACCAGCGTTTGGAATTTGCTGTATAGCTGCCACATGAATGCCCCTTAATGCCCCCACTGACCCTGGTATTTAGTGCACTACAGATCTTAGAAATTGAATCACATTTTATCACTCTCACATATCCGTGCTGAAAGTTCTGCATTATTTTCTATATTCTAACTCTTTGTAAAATGAGTGAATCGTTATTCTCTGAGGGCCTCTGGTGGCTACTTTGGTATTGCAGCATACTTCCTTTGGCTCTGAGTTGCGATCACCCAACAGCAATTTATTGTAAGATTCTGCTCAACCAGACATCTGTTTAGAAACAGGTATGCCTTAACATTCTCTATGTATCTGCTTGATTTTTCTTTTTCAACTCTGATATGATTGTTTATTGTTTATTGTTTTTCCCTTGTATGCTTGCATTGTTTCTTCCACACTTTATATTGGTTTCAAAGGGGAGGCTGTAAGACAGATCATAACTTAATTAAAAGCAATTAGGTGTAGTTTCTCAGCTGTGTTATCATAACCCAGGTCAACTACCTAGATTTGGGACATCCCACCTCCTTACATATAAAACTGTACTTCTGAATTGCTGCACAATCATATTGTTGTTTGCTGAGACCTGTAATATGTTATAACTCTCATAATATGTCGAAATATATAATATAATATACTTTATTAGTTAATTTTCCTAATTTAAGGTGGTTAAGTTTAGTCTTGTTAGTTTATTAAACTGAAATACAGAGTATATATTATCTTACTCATGAAAATTGTGGGGCCTCTCCCCCCCCCCCCTCCACTTGATATATTCGCTGCACTTGATAGTTGCATTCGTGGGCTTATCCACAATACTATATGTATCAGCCTTCTCATTTTGAGATGTAATATCCTTTTGCCCCTTTGTAATTTTTGTCTCTGTTTGAGGAGGTTTAGTTTAGTCTTGATAGTTTATTATTTGTTTTATTTGTTTAGTTTGTTTATATATAAAAAAAAAACCCCAGCATTGTGGTACAAATGAGCACTTCTGTTAGAAAGTTCTCTAGGCCATACAAGTCCTCTGCAAATCTAAATATAATCGTGAACGTTTCATTCTAATGCATTCAATGGATTATGTTGTTAAACCACGCTGTATCATCAATTCTATGCTATTTTATCGCACCCTGCGAGGTGTCTTGGATCTGTAACTTATCATTGTACCATGTGTTGGTTATAAATAAAATTTAAAAAAAAAAAAAAGATGAATCTCAATTAAATGAACTTATAAAGCACAAGTTCGAGACTATACAACAGCTTTTGGCAACTGTTTTCAAGAAAAATCTCACAACGAGTGAGTCATTAGAGTATACCAAGATGGCGTTAACCTTGTGGGAAAAAGAAGCCATAGATCTTATTGATGGCCACTTCTCCAAGTTACTGAACACACTTGCAGGGGCATTTGAGCGGGTGCCTCTGTCCGGCGTGTATTTAGGAAACTCTGAGATGGTACAGAGCCACAGTGAGGATGTTTTTTGCGGCTATCTTGGGCCTTCCCTGTCTGTGTTCGGCTGCGACTATTATACTCAGGAGGATATGGTCCCTATGCAAAACACCCAGCTATTGAAGGCTGCAGTCACCACCGCAAGTATTTATAAGTCTGAAAATGCGCAGGGGGTCACCATATTGAAGATACCTATCGGAATCACACCCATACCGGAGCCTAGCCCAGGCACACAACGCAAAGACTTTGTTCCTTCACCTACCATATCCCTGGTCCGGGAGGTCTGTGGTGTCACAGTTCCGCCGAGCGGCTGTGATTTTCTTCTGTCCCCACGCAGAGGCTGTGAGTGGCGGTTGGTGTAAGGGAGAGATCAATGTGGTCTTATCCTGAATGATCTGAAAATTAAGGCGAGAGTGAGGTACCGCTTATGTGTATGGGCAGGCTGCCTTTTGATGCCGGGGAACATGCAGTCGAGTTGTCCCCTTCTGTGTGGTCGAGATTGCCTACAGAAGCCTCAGAGGATAGGAGTTGGTTAATCTTATGTACTTTTCAGCGACTGGGAACAGTACTAATGTTGTAGTCCGCTCTATATGCTGATGAATCTTGTCGCTCTAGAGAATTTAAAAGTGCATATACAAAGGTTTGCTTTAATGTTAAGTTTGCTTTCTATAAAAAAAGGACGCTACTGCTGATCTGACTGTTATAATTCACTTTGTCTCGAACAATTTGTCTCCTACATAAGAACACTGTTAATGATGGAGTAAGTTAGGTGTAAAAGCAGTAACTCTCCTATGCCTCAAACCTCATAAACACCTTGGGCATCCCTAAAAACTTTGCTGATCTTTATTTGAGTAATGTGGAACTGGCCAAAAGACATGACAACTACTACAGCTAGCAACCAGATGTGCCTTACTAAGCAGGGAAGTGAATGTGAATCAATAGACTCCCAATAATGTTGTATGTCCAGAAGCAATGATAGGCCTCCAGAGGATAAAGACGTCACATTTGAGCTTTTCTCTATGTTCTATCGGATATGGTTTAAGCTAATTAACCTTTTCAACACAAGTCCCCATAGACAAGGTCATAGGGCGAGTTATAACCACAAAGCTTCATCTATAAAATCGTACTTTTTCGATCCCTGCCCAGGTGGCTCCATACTTCTCACACACATCACTATATAGTTCTCTGGTTGCTTACCATTCAGAGGCTAAAGGCATGGTTTCCCTATATATATATATATATACAGAAGTTAATATCCTTTTAATATTGGTCTTCCCTACAGTTATATTTCCTTAAGACTCGGTCAGTTGTGGCATGGGTAGAGATTGGGGGTTGCTGGGATCTGGCGCCAACCCATGGGCCCTGGGTGGTATCGGATTCAAGGAATTTCCTACTAGACCATGGCTGTTAATAATACTTTTATGTAAGTTTATCCGCAAGATGTAGAATAGTTCTGCTAGCAAAATGGTTAATAATACTATATCTTGATTTATCTCTACTTATAATAACTGTGGAACATTTGTTATCATTTTGTTACTATAGCTTATATAATTCAATAATTAGGGGAAATTAGAGTTACGAATTTTGGATAATGGGTTTTCTTCTACGATTGCGGGCACCTTTAGTTTATTTCAGGAATCAAATTGCTTTTTTATGTTAATACCCCACTATTTTATGTAGGCTCCAGGAGTGAACTGATGTGATTCAAACCATTTATTTTATACCATACACGTATTTTTCTCATACTATAGATGCTGGCTCTTAAATCATCTCTCCCCCCCCCCCCCAACAACTTAAAAGTACTCTGGAATTCGTAAATTGCATCCAGAGGCGAAGAGCGCGGTTTTTCTCGTAATATACCGCAATAATCTTTTTTTCATAAAGCTTCATTAATATATACTGTAGGGAGGGTTATTCAAATCACTGTCTATTCTGATAGTTAATTCCTAGAATTTGATTATATCTAAATAGAATCCCAGTTATGGGTTAACAGCTCTATTTTGCGCTATATATGAGGTTTTTCAAATTATCCTCACAAGTACCATATGCAAATCTAACTACTCTGTTTCATTATTGTATAAAGTGAAGTGAGCTGCATTGAGTACAAAGTATTATGATATATAGACCTTGAAATTCTTAGCTACAGGATGACAGTTTTTCTTTTTTTTCTTTTTATATATATCCCACCTAAGGTTGTTTAGACTTTATACATACGAAATATATATTTCATTCTATAATATATTATTGTTACTAGCTCTGTCTTCCTATTGACACAACATTGGACTAGTGGGTTGGGGTACTTAATTGACCCCTGAAGAATACGGAGGACAATTTTATTTTATTTCTTAAAGTAAAACTAGAAAATATGAGGTTTATTATTTTTCTCCTTTTAATATGGTTCACATGACTGTGATGTAACAGATACGAGTATATATGTTGATCAAAGTGATTGATCATTTCCATTATTTTATTATTTTCTCTGCTTTTTCTTTTTGGTTCCTTGTCATGTGTATACTGGTATCATGTTTGAACCATTGTGTGTTATTGTATTGTACATTTAACCTCAATAAAAAATAATTTAAAAAAATTTTTTATCAGGTAAGCATTTTTTTATTACTCATTGAATCCAGTTTTAATTGTTTATTTTGGGACTTCAACGTGGATAATTTAGGATACTGTTGTAAGAAACCATGCCATAGACTAAACACATTCTTAGTTAAGGCTTAATATTGTATCCAGTTCGTTCTATTCCCTCCCGGAATCCAACATAAAACAACCACTGAAGGAATTAGAAGAAGAAAAGTCCTGTAAACTGGACTTTTTAAATATACCTTTTTTTATTATACTCACAATACATCAGTTACGTTCTGTTCAGTGTTACTGTTTATTAAATAAAAATTAACACTTTTCAAGACTGCTGTTGCCTTTCTATTTATCTTTTCGGAATACCCTATTCTAACGTCAAATTTGAAGACTTATGGCTACTTATCAAAGTGTATTAGATAATGTGCTGTTGCTTATGAGAATCGATTGTTACCCATGCGTTTATAATGTGATTCAAGTTACATACAAAGAAAGACTCTATGATCTAAATATTAATAGTTTAAAGGAGAGAAGTGCGGGGGGCGGACCCGGACGCAACCAAGATGGCGGCGTAATTCCGAGCTCCGTGAACGGCACAATGGTAACTTTTGCTAAACAGGGGACCGACCAGCACTAACTACCACAAATAAGAGGGCTCATTACACCTAGGAGCCGAGGATCACCTCCGGTGGCAAAGAACGCTACCGCAAGAGCTGAGAGCCTGTCCTTTGTGAGGCCTGACCACACCTAACACCTATTACGCAGTGGGAACTGTGAAAGGCAACACCCGGCTCCGGGAGGACTCACAGAGGCTCCTGTGTCCTAATAGACTCCAACGGTCAGTGGTGAGGGCTACAGGGGGAACCTTTAACCCCTCTTCTAATCCTATTAGACAGGACAGAAAGAGCTTTGATTGCTGGGGGACTGACAGGATTGTTCCGGCAGGTCACATACAGAAATTTAAAGGGAACTACTGCCATTTTCAAAACTATCACCAGAAACTGGATAAATAAAATATAGTTCACAGGCAGACTTATACTTACTACTCCCTTTACTGGGGGTGAAGACTTGGGACATTATTACTATTTTATTTGAGTGGATATACTCTGGAAGACACTGGTGGGAGTGAATTGGGGTGCAAGAACTGTACTAGTAATAATCTTGTCACTGGGTTCTCGGCTATCATAGCCAATTGAAAGTGTGTGGATTACCACTAATCAACGCAACACAGCTACCACAACTAATTTTTGGGTACTAGACCCCGGCCTGGCTGTATACCGCTAATATGGCGTCTAAGCAAAAACCCAGACAGGAAAAGTCAAGTAAACCCCAGCCAAGCAAGAACCAATCTGTCACATCTTACTTTAATGCAGCAGAAAAAAACAGCACATACTGACAACGCATCGCCAGGGGCTATTGACACTCAAAAAGCTCCAGCTGTGGAATAAGACTATGATGCACATGATTTAATACAAATCCCGGCAGATGTTCTTTCCTCCCTCCCTTCTAAGCAAGATATAGCCGATATTGTCCGTGCATGTGTCAGAGAAGAATTGGCAGACCTTAAGCAGGATGTACATGCACTAGGCTTTCGGGTTGAAGCATTGGAGGATGGCATTGACTCTATGAAGGAAGAATTCACCCAATTACAGGCACGTTATGATGCCCAACAACACTCTATGGAAATGTTGTATGACAAAGTGGACGATTTGGAAAATAGGAGTAGGAGGAAAAATTTACGAATTCGTGTGATCCCTGAGTCTGTCTTGCCCAAAGATCTCCCCAACTATCTGCCAGCCTTGTTTGCACATTTGAAATCATTCCATGGGACAGGGCTCACAGGGCTTTACGCCCCAAACCGCTAGCAACAGCACCCCCCAGGGACATAATTATTAAATTTAAAAAATTTAGGGACAAGGAGGAATTGCTTGGCCTCTCTAGGAAGAACCAACCGATAAGGTTTAGAGGCACAGTTCTGCAATTCTTTGCAGACCTGTCTCATAGAACCCTCCAACAAAGGAGGGATTTTGGCCCTCTGACGCATCTTCTCCGTCTCAAAAGAATTCCCTATATGTGGGGTTTCCCAACCCTTATTATGGTAATTCATGAAGATAAACGGCACATCTGCAAAGATGTCTCGGAGATAGGGGAATTCTGCAAAGCCCTAAATCTGGAGGCACCAACAACATCCAATCTGCCGGATGGACCTTCACTACAGCAAGACCAAGGAACCTCAGATGCTTTTCAAAAATGGAGGACAGTAGGCAACCAACAGAAGAAGACCTCCTCATTACAACAAGTTCATGCTCAGGATCCTGAAACCCAAAGACTATCGCAACCTAGATCTCCGAGGTCAAGAACTGGACGGTAACTACTAGGATAATAATACAGTTTATTGATCCCTTTTGGGTTTGGAACTGAACTTAGTTATGCAGTCCTGATATATTTTATTGCTGTTGACTGCCTGTTATTTTAATATTTGAGATGCTGACTGTTCTGTTATGTTATGTATTTTCTTGTCTTTTACAATCTAAATAATTATTTAAAAATAGTCCCGATACCGTTTTTTTCAGAATAGTGGTGGGGAGGGTGGAGAGGGCCCTTGTGGCTTTGTCTTCCCTTGGCATCACTACGGTTCATTGGTACCTGGCTCTGTTATGTTAATTTGTTTTTATGGGAATGTTGTTGTTTCTTATGTTGGGCTATATTCATGGTTTTCATTGTGCTCCACTCAGACAGACAGTAAAGTAAACCACACCCTAACACATACTTTATGGATCCAGAAAATCGTAGAATAACTTTAATCACCCAAAATGTTAAAGGGTTTAATTCCCCCAGTAAGCGGTATAAAGCGCTATCTGATCTAGCTAAAAGGGATGCAGACATTCTCTTTTTTCAGGAGTCCCATTTCAAAAAGCACAAAGAACCTGCATATTTTGGGGCTCAATACACTCAACCCTACCATAGCTCAGCGGGGGTTAAGAAAAGAAGGGTTAGCATTCTTATACGGAAAACAATACCATTCACACTTCAAAAGCTTGATAGGGACATGGATGGTAGATATGTTGGAATAACAGGATTATTATATGGAAGAAAGGTATCGTTCCTGAATGCTTACGCTCCCAATTCACAGCAACCACCATTTTTTAAAGCACTGTTGCGAAGGTATTTAGACATGTTACAAGGCATAGTGTTCTTGGGAGGAGATTTTAACTTTCCATTTGAACTAAAATTAGATTCCTCAAACCCCAATACTATGATCTCCCAAAAGACCACAAACTTCCTCTGGAAGGCCCTCAAGGATCACAACCTGTACGATGTGTGGAGATTTGTAAATCCAAGTAGGAGGGATTATACCTTTTCTCTCACCCGAACCGGTCCTACAGAGGATAGACTATGTTCTTACAAATCAAGAGGGCCTCTCATTGGTAACCACAAGTAATATCTCGCTGAGCTCATGGTCGGACCACTCGGCTGTAGAGGTTAGATTTAAATGGCCAGACACGTACCATACCTCTGTAAACTGGAGGCTTGACAACTCCCTCTTAAGTAATTCCACGAATTTAGAGAACTTAACTAAAATACTGGTTGAATATTTTGAAATAAACACTACCTCAGTTACAGATCCCTATATACTTTGGGAGGCACATAAATGCACCATTAGAGGAGAGTTCATCAAGCTTAAATCTCACACACAGAAAATAGCTTGACAATTATATAACACTTTGACTTCTAGACTAACCCAGGCTGAATATGCCCATAAACAATATCCCTCAAATTTCTTACTGAGGAATTAACATTATACGGAATGCATTCCAATTTCAAAATAAATGCGAGTAAGTCTGAATTTCTAGGTTTGGGTCTCTCTCAGGTTGAAATTGACAATATTGAAAAGACTTATGAATTTAAACACCAAAAGATGTCTACAAAATATCTGGGGGTATATCTCTCCACTTCCCCTCAACGCCTTGTTATGCTTAATTATACCTTGTTAACCAAAAATATTCAACAGGAACTACGATCCTGGGAAAATAAAACCCTGTCCTGGGTGGGAAGGATAAATGCGGTTAAGATGTCCATATTGCCAAAGATATTATATTATATATCTTTCAAACTATCCCAGTAAACATTCCAGATCCCCAAATTTGTGCGCTACAAAAAATCATCAATACATTTATCTGGCAAAATAAACGACAAAGGATAGCTAGGTCCACAATGTACCGCACAAGAGACAATGGTGGTTTGGGGGTCCCGCAATTAAAATACTATAGATGGGCGGTTTTTCTTACCCGGATAGTATTGCAGGCACTCCTCACATAAATAGTGGGTAGTGATGGAACATACTCTGGCTAACGTTTTGCAACTGGGAGGGAGTTGTTGGATTCCCCCTCAACACCGACAACTAGGACAGAATACCCCCAAAGTAACTTTAGAGACATATAAAATATGGGACAAACATCTTACAAAGATCTTAAATGTCTCCTCAAGCATTTCACCACTGACCCCTCTGGCCAACAATCCCAGTTTACCAATACCTTTGGCCCCTACTTCAAAACCCTTTACCACACTATCTGACATACACAAATGTTATGATGTTTTACAAAATAAGAAAATAAAACCCAGGGCAGAACTGTCGGATTGTTTTGGAGGGATATTTTGTCATTGGTTTAGGTACCACCAACTCACACACTACATCAATAATCATGTACATAAGGACGATATACTTAGGCCTCTCACACCTTTCGAAACACTCTGCCACATGAGTTCCCCTAGAAAAGGCACATTATCTTTAACCTACAAACTACTCTTGCAGCACCACTCTGTGAAGTTACCAACCTACACAAGTAAATGGGATAGGGAATTACGAAATCACCCTACACATGAGGACTGGAAATACATTTTTCAAAATATAAATAGATATTCTTCCTCAGTGCAAATTCAAGAAATGAACATTAAGCTTCAATGTCGGTGGTACTTCACACCTTTTAGATTATCCACGATATTTAAGAACACATCAGCGGCATGCTGAAGAGAGTGTGGATGTCCTGGAACCTTTATACATATTTGGTGGGATTGCCCCCTTGTGGCCCCATTTTGGGTTAATATCATTGATGCAATTAAAAAGGTCATTGGAATCACATTGCCACTAGACCCAGTGGTACTCTTATTTAATAAATTCCCTAAGGTACGTTGCAAACTTAGACTCCAGCTATTATACATCCTGGTCAACAGTGCAAAAAAGGATGATACCCCAGAACTGGAAACAAATTAGGCCCCCCACCATGGAAAAGTGGAGAGAGGTGGTATCATCTACAATTTTATTAGAAAAGTATCACTTTGTTATTTCTAAGAGATTTGACGATTACTTATCTATCTCCTTTTTGTGGGAAGAATATTCTACATTAAGCACCACAAAATATGTTAATAGGCAAAGAACATAGTCTGTCTATGGGTCAAAGTTAACAATTAGGTTAATTATATGGAGCTTATAGTATAATGATCTTATATTATTCATTTTTTCTGTTTAAACCTTTTATGAGTATGTGCTCATCTTTTATGATAAAAATTTCTTTTGTTCCCTTTTGATTTGGTTATTGTTTGTTTAATTGATGATGTAAAACTACAATGTTTTTAATGACTGTGAATTGAAAGCCTGTAATGTTTTGACTATCACTCAATAAAAAATTTTAAGGAAAAAAAAAAAAAAGGAGAGAAGTGAAAGAGGTGACATGATAGAAACCTTCAAATATATGAAGGGACTTCCCACAAAAAAGAAATACCAAATCAAAGGGACACCATCTTAAGTTAAAGGGTTGCAGATTCAGGGGGAAATGTGAGTTAGCATTTTTTTTTTTACAGAAAGCGTGTTGGATTTATGTAATAAACTTCCAATAGAGGTGGTAAACGTAGGGACTGTAAAGGAATAAAAAAAAAAATCTGGGACATGCATAAGGCTATTCCAAGAAAACAGTAACATGTGAAATGTGTAGACTTTATGGGGCAAATTTTATGGGCTCTCCATGCACTTAACAGCATAATCTACTTTGGATCCCTTGCGGGGCCGGTTCGCACTTGTGAACCTGCTCTCCGCATTGTAAGAAGCAGCAGTCAGGGTTATTGCTCGCTCAGGGTGATTGACAGGCCCTTCCCTCGCGAGGGAAGGGGGCTGCATTACACACTTTCTTGAGTGTGTTATGGTACGTACCAGGTCAGCAGCCCATATCGTTGTTGTTTTTGGGATGACCCAGTTAGCATACTCATTAATTCTATCTCAAAATCACTAAATATCTCAAATATTTATCTATTTAAAATAAGGAAATAAAACAGCATTAAATAATTGGTTAAAGGTAATTCTTAATGGTTGTAATATATAAATATATTTTTACAGGTCTAATTCAAAAGGATGGAATGCAAAAGATGATGCACAAACTGGAAGCTTAGATGAAGATAATGAACCAGGTGAAATAAGCCCTATGCTTTCTGATGGAGCACTGTCATATGCTGAGGAAGGTAAGTTATTTAAATACTTTCATCCCACCAAGGTATTAGACATATTTTCTGTCATACAGTTTGTGAGAGTCCACGATTCATTTCTCCTGGGAATTACTTTTCCTTGCCACTAGAAGGAGGCAAATATTCCCAAGCCCCAAGAGCTCTATTAAACCCCTCCCATTTCTCTGGTACCTCTTGTCTCTTCCTCCACTGGAGGAGGTTGAAGAATGAAGATGTGCATTTGAATTTTCAGTGAGAGGGGTTCTCAGACAGAGTTGAGGCCCATTACTTCTTAGAGTACAGTGATTGTTGGAGGGATGTATTTGGAGTATAGGTAGTGGCATATTTTTCCCTATTGGGATTTAGTCACAAGCCTTTCCACGGATGTTGCAGGGACTTTTGCCACTTCCTTTTGGTACATCTGTATACTCCTATTCCAGATCCTCTGCTATTATGTTTCAGTACTGGTTTTGGCTTCCAATTGCTTCCCACCAGTGCATATTGCTAAGTACTTATATTTCTTTCATGTAAGTGGCAAGAGTCCATGAGCAAGTGACGTATGGGATATACATTCCTACCAGGAGGGGACAAAGTTTCCCAAACCTCAAAATGCCTATAAATACACCTCCCACTACACCCACAACTCAGTTTTACAAACTTTGCCTCCTATGGAGGTGGTGAAATAAGTTTGTGCTTAGTTTTTATGATTTTCTTCTATGATAAGCGCTTCTAAGCATTCTGAAGCCCAATTCCTCTCAGAGTACAGTGTTTGTCAGAGGGATGTGAAGAGAGTATCGCCTATTGATTTTATGGTTTCTCTCACGGGAAATCTTTTCAAGGGTTCTCTGTTATCGGTCAGAGGAATTTATCTCCTACCTCCCTTTTCAGATCGACGATATACTGTTATATACCATTACCTCTGCTGTTAGTTTTCAGTACTGATTTGGCTATTTGCTATATGTGGATGGGTGTCTCTTGGTAAGTATGTATCATTATTTAAGACACACTCCGCTATGGTTTGGCACTTTATGTATTAATATAAAGTTTTAAATATATGTTTTTTACTTATATTTGCCATGAGTCAGGTCTATGTATAGTTCCCTTTTGCAGTCTAAACAGTTTCAGTATAGGAATAATGTTTGGGAAGTTTATTTAAACTTTTTTCTTACCTGGGTTCAGTCTTTTTCTAATTTGACTTGTTTCTCAATTTTTTTCGGGCAAATCTAGGCTTGCGAGGACACGAAATGCTGTTATTTATTGCGTCATTTTTGGCGCAAAATTGTTTTGGAGCGAAGTTGCGCTTTTGATGCTGCAAATTTCGTAATTTCCTGCGTATTTGTTGACGCTAGTTGTTTTGGCATGAAGTTGCGTTTATGGCGCGAGTTGCGTCATTTCCTGGTGTTAGTTTTGCGCCAACATTTTTTCTAACTTCCTTTTGCGTAATGCTTCATTCTTGGCGCAAAAATTTAGTTATTTTACACCACTCCCTCTATTGCTCGCTGTTTTCATGAATTTTGGAAACTATTATGCCTGCTTTTTTATTTTATTTTTTGTTTTAAAATAAACATCTTTATTTTTCTGTCTACTGAAACTGTTACATTTTGGAAATTGAATGTTTTGCCTAATGTTATTTTTCTGTTACATTTTACAAGATGTTTCATTCTGATCCTGACTCTGATGTTACTATAGAATCTATGATGCCCTAAAACACAATTTTACAAAGCTAAGTGTGTTCTTTTCATGTTAAGCTGTTATTTTCTTCTGCTCAATCATTTGGCATTTATTTATATTATGCTTAAAATGTTTCTATATGTACAATGAAATTTACTGTTTTTACTTACTCAGTTCATGTACTTGATTTCATCTGCAAACATCACATGTTATTGCAATTATCATAAAAGGTTATGACTGCTATTATGCCTTTAAGTAAACTTACGAGGTCTTTTCAAAATTAAGATTTATTTAATTTTGTTCTGACCGACGGCATACTTAAGTTTATTCTACTGATGAAGGTTTTCTTTGGCTCAAAGGATCCTGTATCAGAGACAGTTTTATTAAAAATTCTCCTTATTTTTCATTTGAACATTCTTTGTTCTTTGTTAAGGGGAATTTGTTATGTTTAGCTTTTAGGAGCCTAGTCCTCCTATTAAAGTGTCAGTAAACCTAAAATATAATGTTATATAATTCTGCACATAGTGCAGAATTATATAACATTATATTAGTGCTATCGTTGTAAAACTTAATATTCCCTTTTAATTTTTTTAAAATATGTCCGTTTTTCAGACCCGCTCTGTGCGCTCTTCTGAGCGGGTCTGTTTAATTCCACAGCGCATCGGGCCAGCTGTATAGTCACAGCCTGGCCCGACCGCGCCATAACACTAAGTGCAGCTCGCTCCTGCTGTCAGACAGAACAGGAGCGAGGTGCACTTAGTGTTATGGCGTGGTCGGGCCGTGCTGTGACTATACAGCTGGCCCGATGCGCTGTGGAATTAAAACAGACCCGCTCAGAAGAGCGCAGAGAGCGGGTCTGAAAAACGGGCATATTTTAAAAAAATTAAAAGGGAATATTAAGTTTTATAACGATAGCACTAATATAATGTTATATAATTCTGCACTATGTGCAGAATTATATAACATTATATTTTAGGTTTACTGTCCCTTTAACTATGTTATTTTAAAATCTGAATTTTAAGATTTTAATTTGCTCCTGAGGGTTTTTCCTATTCAATATACTTTCTGTATTATGTTCTAAAGAATGGTTTATCCTGATTCTCTTTTGGGACTGTACGACTATTTCTATGGAAATTGGTACTTATTTTTAGGATTCTTTAGACTTTGAATATAACCTTAGTAGAGCATATTCATGTACTGTTTATATTTTTAGCTCAGCCTTTATCTGTGGCTGCCATTACTGTTCTTTCAACCTTTTTTGCTGAATGGTTAGCATAAGCCGTTTCAGTTTCTCAAGTATATAACTCTGTTTACTTCTGATGTATTCATTTTATTATGTTTACTGTATTTATTATTATGATTTCAAATATATTTTATTATCTCTAGCTTGTTCGGATAATAATTTGTTTAATTTCTATTATCTCCACTTCTGGATGTTTAGAATTTTTTCTGCCCTACTTTTAGTCTGGTGATGTAGATCAGTTGGTGAATATCCTGACTACAAACACTTGTTCTAGATCCAAAGGTCTTAGTTTCATATCCCGGCAGGGTTAATACGTCCCTTTGGCCTTTTTGAGGTCAATTTATTGTGTACCATTTATTTGGGTAATAATAACAACTGTTTATCAGCTGCTAATTTGGTTAACTATGAGTGCAAGCACTGAAAAAGCATTTTTTCCATCTAAAGGGAAGAAGAGTCCACATCTTTATTCATTACTAGTGGGAATTAAGAACCTGGCCACCAGGAGGAGGCAAAGACACCCCCGCCAAAGGCTTAAATACCTCCCCGACTCCCCTCATCCCCCAGTCATTCTTTGCCTTTCATCACAGGAGGTAGCAGAGAGGTGCCGGAATATCGGAGGTCTCTTATGAGGGGTTCTACCCTTCGATATGGGACAGGAGTTTAAGTAGCCATTTAAGCTTCTCAGTTTGAGGTCCTGGGTGAACGTTAGAGTCCGGAGATGCAGAGGGAGCTTCCCTTTGCGACACCATCCCAACTCATATTAACAGCTCCTATAGCAATCAGCGTTGAGGAGTTTTGCAGATTGCTTTCTTCTCTCAAGTCCATGTCAGGAGCGCAGCTACCACCTGTCACACTTGAAGGGCTGTGTTCCTCTTCCGCCACGTAGATTCTGGTAAAAATCGTTTCATTTTTACATAATGATAACACAGAAGTCAGGGCCACAGTGTGTCGCCTTTATCTTTATAGAATCAAGGGGTTATATTCCTATAGAGGGATTATTGAACAGGGGGGGTATGTACATGATGAATTTATTATGTGATTGCTGTGTTGTGTGGCTCTGGCATTTTTTGTGGAACGGACAGGTTCTCTTCAGGGAGTTTGCACAGTTTTTTTTTTTTTCTTCTTTTTTTGGTGTATTTTTCTCCTTGGGGCGGTCCTACGTAGACATCCTTGTGACCGGGTGGAGCCTCTTCACTTCCGGTCTGATCTGCGACAGAGGAGACAAACCGGTTTCTGTAGTCCGGGTCATAGGATGTGGTGAGTCCCCTGGCCATTGGTGGTTATAAAGGTGCCTGTCTTATCTTCTTTCTAAAAGCTATGGAGGATTCTGATGCGTTAGATGGTACTCCCTCTCTATCTAAGTCTTATACCTGTGTTATTTGTGAGGTTTTGGTAGTCCAGCCTGCGCAACTGTGTTCCACATGCCTTGAGAAGGCTACGACTTCCAAACATAAGAGAATGTCTATCAATACTGAGCGTCCACCTCTGAGGGATCTCCGTCCCGTGAGGTGCATTTCCCAATGGCGTCCCCTATCCCACATGCAGCGCCCCAGGGTCCAACTGTTGCACCTTCGGGGAAGATTGCTTGGCCCCCAGATTTTGCGGACCAGCTTGAAACGGCAGTTGCTAAGGTGATCCATGATTTGCCGCGTTCTGCTAAGCACAAGCGTAGAGCTTTTGATAGCGTCCCAACCCAGAATTTGTCTGTCGGACGCCCCAGAGGGGTGGTACGAGGCCCAGTCCGACGCATCGGAAGAGGCCCTTTCAGGGTCGGAGTCCGTGTCATCTAAACCTCCGGCAGCGGAGGACCCAGATTTTCGGTTTAAGATGGAGAATTGCGTAGTCAGAAAGTGCTGGCTACGTTAGGGGTTCCGGAACCCAAGCTTCCAGAGCAGCCTTCCATTCCTAAGCTGGATAAGGTTTACCATGACAGGGTGGTTCCACAGTCTTTGCCGGTTCCTGTCAAGATGGCGAACATTATAAAGAACGAGTGAGAGTGGTTAGGTTTTTCCTTTTCCCCTTCTCAATTTAAAAAGCTTTTCCCCATCCCAGAGGCCCAGCTGGAGTTGTGGGGGACCATTCCTAAGGTGGATGGGGCTATCTCCACGCTCGCTAAGCGCACGACGATTCCTTTAGAGGATAGTTCTTCGTTCAAGGAGCCTATGGATAGGATAAGAAGTTGGAAAACATGTTACGAAAGATGTTTAAACACACAGGGTTTGTCTTTCAACTGGCAGCGGCGGTAGCCGCGGTTGCTGGAGCTGCGTCAAATTGGTGCAATGCCTTATTTGACATGATTGAGGGTGAACCCTCTTTCAAGGAGGTGCAGGAAAAGATAAAGGCCCTAAATTTTGCCAATTCATATACAAATTATCCGCCTGAATGCCAAGGTATCAGGTTTTTCGGTTCTAGCTTGCAAGGCTCTGTGGCTAAAATCTTGGTCGGCGGACATGACCCCTAAGACGAGGCTGCTGTCTGCCTTTTTAAGGGCAAGATCCTGTTTGGTCCAGGTTTGGACTCTATCATATCCACGGTTACAGGGGGCAAGGGTGCCTTTCTTCCCCAGGATAAGAAGGCGAAACCTTTGCAGGGATAAGATGCAACGCCCACAGCCCACTGCGAAAATTGACCAATCCAAGGGTGCCTGAAAGCCTGCTCAAGCTTGGAACAAGTCTAAGCAGCACAAGAAGCCCATATGAAGGGGCGGCCCCCGACTGGTCTGCAGACCGAGTGGGGGGGCAGATTGTCTCTGTTCACCTGGTTGCAGGATGTTCAGGACCCCTGGGTTCTGGAGATGGTCACCCAGGACTACAGGATAGGGTTCAAGTCCTCTCCATCCAGGGGCAGATTCCTTCTGTCAAACTTGTCGGAAAAAAGAGAGGCTTTTCTGGGTAGTGTGCGGGATCTCTCCGCTCTAGGGGTTATCGTACCAGTACCCCAGGCACAAAGGGGTCTAGGGTATTACTCCAATTTGTTCGTGGTCCCAATGAAGGAGGACACGTTCCACCCGATTCTGGACCTCAAATGTTTAAACAAGTTCCTGGTCGTTCCATTGTTCAAAATGGAAACAATCAGATCCATTCTGCCTCTACTTCAAGAGGAGCAGCTAATGTTCTCTATAGACTTGAGGGATGCCTACCTTCATGTTCCGATTCACAGGGACCATGTCAGGTTCCTCAGATTTGCCTTTCTGGATCAGCATTTCCAGTTCGTGGCCCTCCCATTCGGTCTGGCGACGGCCCCCGAGAGTCTTTACCAAGGTCCTGGTGGCCCTTCTAGCAGTAGCCAGAACCCAGGGCATCGTGGTGGTGCCCTACCTGGACAACATTCTGGTTCAGGCGTTGTCATCCCATCTGGCAGAGGTCCACACCAGGTACCTGCTGCAGTTACTTCAATCTCACGGTTGGAAGATCAATCTCGAGAAGAGTTCTCTGGTTCCGAGTACCAGAGTGGAGTTCTTGGGCACGATCATAGACTCCGTGTCCATGAAGATCTTTCTCTCGGACAAGCGACACACAAGGATGGCGTCTTCCTGTCTTGCCCTTCAGTCTACAGCGAGGCCATCTGTAGCTCAGTGCATGGAAATGATTGGGCTCATGGTTTCCAGCATGGACATCATTCTATTTGCCAGGTTTCATCTCAGTCCTCTTCAATTGTGCATGTTGAGACGGTGGAGCGGCGATTATTCCGAACTGTTGCAGCCGATATTCATGGATGAGCAGACTCGAAATTCCCTCTCCTGGTGGACCCGCCTGGATCACCTGTCCATGGGGACATCCTTCCTGAGACCGTGGCACAGGGGAAGTGGTCTCGCTTAGAGTCTTCTCTTCCAATAAATATTCTGGAGCTTTGAGCAATCTACAATGTTCTGGAGGCGTGGCCTCGTCTAAGAGACTTCAGCTTTATCAGGTTCCAGGCGGACAATATCACCTCAGTGGCCTACATCAACCACCAGGGGGGCACGAGGGGCTCCCTGGCAATGAGGGAGGTGTCTCTGATACTGGAGTGGGCGGAGACCCACAACCGTTTGCTCTCTGTAATCCCCATCCCGGGTGTGGACAACTGGGAAGCGGATTTCCTCAGCAGGCAGACCTTTCATCCAGGAGAATGGTCTCTCCACCCCAAAGTGTTTGCGGAGATCTGTCTCAGATGGGTACGCCGGAGATAGATCTCATGGCGTCAAGGTTAAATTGCAAGCTTCCCCAATACGGATTGAGGTCAAGGGACCCCCAGGCAGAGCTAATAGACACATTGGCGATGCCTTGGGGGTTCGGTTTGGTATACAGATTTCCTCTGTTACCGCTTCTTCCTCGGGTAGTGGCACGTATAAAGCATGAGAGAGCGTCCTCCATTCTGATTGCTTCTTCGTGGCTGAGGAGGACGTGGTTTGCGGATCTGGTGGGGATGTCATCCTCTCCGCCGTGGAGGTTACCCTGTCGCAGGGATCTGCTGGAGCAGGGTCCTTTTCTACATCAAAATCTTGATTCTCTGAGGCTGACTGCATGGAGATTGAACGCTTAGTCTTGTCAAAAAGGTTTTTTTCTGAGAATGTGATTGACACCCTGGTTCAGGCAAGAAAGCCAGTCACTTGTCGCATCTATCATAAGGTGGGGAGGACTTACGTGTCCTGGTGTGAGAGTCATGGCTATTCAGGATTTTGTCCTTTCTTCAAGAGGGTTTAGAGAAGGGTCTTGCCGCTAGTTCCCTAAAAGGACAAATTTCGACTTTATCTGTTCTGTTACATAGGAGACTCACTGATATTGTTCAGGCTCTGTCTGAAATCAGGTCTGTCTTTAAGCAGACCGCTCCCCCTTGGAACTTAAACTTGGTACTTATGGTATTGCAGAGGGTTCCATTTGAACCTATGCATTCTCTTAACTTAAAGATTCTCTCATGGAAGGTTCTCTTTCTGTTGTCCATTGCATCGGTAGATAGTCGTTCCTTCCTTCCTTATGTCCTAACCCTTCTCCCAAGGAAAGGTTACTTCATAATCTGGACGTGGTTTGTGCCTTGAAATTCTATCTTAAGGCCACAAAGGATTTAAGATAATCCAAGGCACTCTTTGTCGTGTATTCAGGAAAGCGCAGGGGTCAGAGGGCTTCTGCTGCTGCTTTGTCTTTTTCGCTGAGGAGCCTGATCCGCTTGGCCTATGAGACAGCGGGACATACGGCTCATTCCACTAGAGCGTTAGCTTCATCTTGGGCCTTCAAGAATGAGGCCTCTATGGAGCAGATTTGCAAGGCAGCTACCTGGTCCTCCTTGCATACCTTTACTAAGTTTTATGAATTTTACGTTTTTGCTTCTGCGAAAGCTGTTTTTAGGAGGTTCTACAGGCTGTGGTGCCCTCAGATTAGGGGTCCGCCTTTTACCCTCCCGGTTTCATTCAGTGTCCTCTAGAGCTTGGGTATATGTTCCTACTAGTAATGAATGAAGCCGTGGACTCTTCTCCCCTTTAGATGGAAAACATAAATTATGCTTACCTGATAATTTTATTTCTAAAAGAGGGAAGGAGAGTCCACGGCTCCCGCCCATATCTCCTAAATTTAATATTCTCTTCTGGCACCATTTATACCCTAATTTTTCTCCTACTGTTCCTTGTTCCCTCAGCAGAATGACTGGGGGGATAAGGAGAGTGGGGGAGGTATTTAAGCCTTTGGCTGGGGTATCTTTGCTGCCTCCTGGTGGCCAGGTTTTTAATTCCCACTAGTAATGAAGGAAGCCGTGTATCCTCCTGGGAGAAAACGCTATATAATTACTTGACTGCATGAAGGTACGGTTCTCAAACCAGTTCTTCTGGTGGAGGGCAGATTACATTGTTTTTGGATGAATTCAGTCCAAAATCCTTGTTATTCTTAGGCTCTGAATAGATTTTTAGAATGAGACCTTCTATGGGAAGATTCTTTCTTTCTCAGTACACTCTGTGAATTTTTTTTTCAGGAGTATTTATACCCGTTCTTTAGCAGGAACAGAGATTGGGTTTCTATTCAATTCTATTCTTTGTAGCTAAAGAAGAAAGGTTTATTCAGTCCAATCTTGGATCTGAAGACTTTATATTATTTTGTAAGAGTCTCAACATTCAAGTTGGCGACTATAAGGACTATTATGCATTTTGTTCAGCAAGGTCATTTAATTTTACAGGACGTTTATCCACATATTTTATTTCATTCAGACCATTTTTGGTTCTGAGATTCTCTTTTTTAGATAAGCTTTACCAATTTGTTTCTTTTCCATTTGGTCTAGCAACAGCTTTATGAATCTTTTCAAATATTCTGGGTGCCCTTCTTTCTGTAATAAGTCAGTAGGGTATTGTGATGTTTCCTTATTTGGAAACATCTTGGTATCTTATCTTGGTATTAGCGTAATCCTTTTCTTTTATTAGAATCTCTCATGAATCAACTAGTTTTGTTTCTTCAGGACATGTTTAGAGGATTTAATTTACCTAAGAGTTTTGTGATTCCTCAGACAAGGGTCACTTCATTCTGGGTTTCTAGATGGATTCTGTGTTGATGACTTTGTCTTTAGTTAGGATTTGGGGGGTTGGTTGTGTGGGTGGTGGGTTTTACTGTTGGGGGGTGTTTGTAATTTTTTTTTACAGTTAAAAGATCTAAAATTACTAATTTGAATATATTGAAATTGATTAGTGTTTATTCATAGTGGTTTCTCTGACTCAGTTTTTATCACTATGTTGCAGACTTATAAGTCTGTTTCATGGAACATGTATTATCTGGTTTCGGAAACCTATATTTCTCTTGTAAGGTGTATCCAGTCCATGGATCATCCATTACTTGTGGGATATTCTCCTTCCCAACAGGAAGTTGCAAGAGGATCACCCACAGCAGAGCTGCTATATAGCTCCTCCCCTAACTGCCATATCCAGTCATTCTCTTGCAAGCTCTCAACATAGCTGGAGGTAGTAAGAGGAAAGTGGTGTAATATAGTTAGTTTTTTGTTCAATCAAAAGTTTGTTTTTAAATGGTACCGGAGTTGTACTATTTTATCTCGGGCAGCATTTAGAAGAAGAATCTGCCTGCGTTTTTCTATGATCTTAGCAGAAGTAACTAAGATCCACTGCTGTTCTCACATATGTCTGAGGAGTGAGGTAACTTCAGAGGGAGAATGGCGTGCAGGTTATCCTGCAATAAGGTATGTGCAGTTTAAGTTTTTCTAGGGATGGAATTTGCTAGAAAAAAGCTGCTGATACCGGATTAATGTAAGTTAAGCCTAAATACAGTGATTTAATAGCGACTAGTATCAGGCTCGCTATCAGAGGTATATACTCTTATTAATGTGCAATATTAAACGTTTGCTGCCATGTTTAATTGTTTTTATATATGCTTTGGTGATAAAACTTATTGGGGCCTAGTTTTTTCCACATGGCTGGCTTGATTTTTGCCTAGAAACAGTTTCCTGAGGCTTTCCACTGTTGTAATATGAGTGGGAGGGGCCTAGTTAAAATTACAGACAGAGACATTCAGCTTCCCTCAGCAGTCCCCTGCATGCTTTAGGACATCTCTGAAGGGCTCAAAAGGCTTCAAAAGTCATATATTGAGGAAGGTAAAGCCACAGTGAAGCTGTGGCAGTTGTGACTGTTTAAAAAACGTTTGTTTTTCAATTTGTTAATCAGTTTTTTGTATTAAGGGGTTAATCATCCATTTGCAAGTGGGTGCAATGCTCTGCTAACTTGTTACATACACTGTAAAAATTTTGTTAGTTTAATTGCCTTTTTTCACTGTTATTTCAAATTTTAGCAAAATTTGTTTCCCTTAAAGGCACAGTAACGTTTTTTATATTGCTTGTTTAACTTGATGTAAAGTGTTTTCCAAGCTTGCTAGTCTCATTGCTAGTCTGTATAAACATGTCTGACATAGAGGAAACTCCTTGTTCATTATGTTTAAAAGCCATGGTGGAACCCCATATGAGAATATGTACTAAATGTATTGATTTCACTTTAAACAATAAAGATCAGCTTTTATCTTTAAAAAATTTATCACCAGAGGATTCTGGCGAGGGGGAAGTTATGCTGACTAATTCTCCCCACGTGTCAGACCCTTTGACTCCCGCTCAAGGGACTCACGCTAAAATGGGGCCAAGTACATCAAAGACGCCCATAGCGATTACTTTGCAGGACATGGCGGCAATCATGGATAATACCCTGTCAGCGGTATTAGCCAGACTGCCGGAATTCAGAGGAAAGCGCGATAGCTCTGGGGTTAGACGTAGTACAGAGCGCGCAGATGCCTTAAGGCCCATGTCTGATACTGCGTCACAATATGCAGAAGCTGAGGAAGGAGAGCTTCAGTCTGTGGGTGACATTTCTGATTCGGGGAAACTTGATTCAGATATTTCTACTTTTAAATTTAAGCTTGAGAACCTCCGTGTATTGCTTGGGGAGGTGTTAGCTGCTCTGAATGACTGTGACACAATTGCAGTACCAGAGAAATTTGTGTAGACTAGATAAATACTATGCAGTGCCGGTGTGTACTGATGTTTTTCCAATACCTAAAAGGTTTACAGAAATCATTAATAAGGAGTGGGATAGACCCGGTGTGCCGTTTCCCCCCCCCTCCTATTTTTAGAAAAATGTTTCCAATAGACGCCACCACACGGGACTTATGGCAGACGGTCCCTAAGGTGGAGGGAGCAGTTTCTACTTTAGCAAAGCGTACCACTATCCCTGTCGAGGACAGTTGTGCTTTTTCAGATCCAATGGATAAAAAATTAGGTTACTTTAAGAAAATGTTTATTCAACAAGGTTTTATCCTGCAGCCCCTTGCGTGCATTGCGCCTTTCACTGCTGCTGCGGCATTCTGGTTTGAGTCTCTGGAAGAGGCCTTTCGGACAGCTACTCCATTGACTGAAATACTTGACAAGCTTAGAACACTTTAGCTAGCTAATTCTTTTGTTTCTGACGCCATTGTTCATTTGACTAAACTAACGGCTAAGAATTCTGGATTCGCCATCCAGGCGCGTAGGGCACTATGGCTTAAATCTTGGTCAGCTGACATGACTTCAAAGTCTAAATTACTTAACATTCCCTTCAAGGGGCAGACCCTATTCGGGCCTGGTTTGAAGGAAATTATTGTTGACATTACTGGAGGTAAGGGTCATACCCTTCCTCAAGACAGGGCCAAATCAAAGGCCAAACAGTCTAATTTTTGTGCCTTTCGAAACTTCAAGGCAGGTGCAGCATCAACTTCCTCTGCTACAAGACAAGAGGGAACTTTTGCTCAATCCAAGCCGGGCTGGAAACCTAACCAGTCCTGGAACAAAGGCAAGCAGGCCAGAAAGCCTGCTGCTGCCTCTAAGACAGCATGAAGGAACGGCCCCCTTTCCGGTAACGGATCTAGTAGGGGGCAGACTTTCTCTCTTCGCCCAGGCGTGGGAAAGAGATGTTCAGGATCCCTGGGCGTTGGAGATCATATCTCAGGGATATCTTCTGGACTTCAAAGCTTCCCCTCCTCAAGGGAGATTTCACCTTTCGAGATTATCTGTAAACCAGATAAAGAAAGAGGCATTCTTACGCTGTGTGCAAGACCTCCTAGTTATGGGAGTGATCTGTCCAGTTCCACAGTCGGAACAGAGACAGGGTTTTTATTCAAATCTGTTTGTGGTTCCCAAAAAAGAGGGAACCTTCAGACCCATTTTGGATCTAAAGATCTTAAACAAATTCCTCAGAGTTCCATCGTTCAAAATGGAAACTATTCGGACCATCCTACCTATGATCCAGGAGGGTCAGTACATGACCACAGTGGATTTGAAGGATGCTTACCTTCACATACCGATTCACAAAGATCATCATCGGTTCCTAAGGTTTGCCTTTCTGGACAGGCATTACCAATTTGTGGCTCTTCCCTTCGGGTTAGCTACAGCTCCAAGAATCTTTACAAAGGTTCTGGGATCGCTTCTGGCGGTCCTAAGACCGCAAGGTATATCTGTGGCCCCTTATCTGGACGACATCCTGATACAGGCGTCAAGCTTTAAGATTGCCAAGTCACATACGGACATAGTTCTGGCATTTCTCAGGTCACATGGGTGTGGAAGGTGAACAAGGAAGAGAGTTCTCTATCCCCACTCACAAGAGTCTCCTTCCTAGGGACTCTAATAGATTCTGTAAAAATGAAGATTTACCTGACAGAATCCAGGTTATCAAAGCTTCTAAAATCTTGCTGTGTTCTTCATTCTATTCCGCGCCCTTCGGTAGCTCAGTGTATGGAAGTAATCGGCTTGATTGTAGCGGCGATGGACATAGTGCCATTTGCGCGACTACATCTCAGACCGCTGCAACTATGCATGCTCAGTCAGCGGAATGGGGATTACACAGATTTGTCCCCTCTGCTAAATCTGGATCAAGAGACCAGAGATTCTCTTCTCTGGTGGCTATCTCGGGTCCATCTGTCCAAAGGTATGACCTTTCGCAGGCCAGATTGGACAATTGTAACAACAGATGCCAGCCTTCTAGGTTGGGGTGCAGTCTGGAATTCCCTGAAGGCCAATAAATATTCTGGAGTTAAGAGCAATATTCAATGCTCTTCTAGCTTGGCCTCAGTTAGCAACCCTGAGGTTCATCAGATTTCAGTCGGACAACATCACGACTGTGGCTTACATCAACCATCAAGGGGGAACCAGGAGTTCCCTAGCGATGTTAGAAGTCTCCAAGATAATTCGCTGGGCAGAGACTCACTCTTGCCACCTATCAGCAATCCATATCCCAGGTGTAGAGAACTGGGAGGCGGATTTTCTAAGTCGTCAGACTTTTCATCCGGGGGAGTGGGAACTCCATCCGGAGGTGTTTGCTCAATTGGTTCATTGTTGGGGCAAACCAGAACTGGATCTCATGGCGTCTCGCCAGAACGCCAAACTTCCTTGTTACGGATCCAGGTCCAGGGACCCAGAAGCGGCACTGATAGATGCTCTAGCAGCGCCTTTGTTCTTCAACCTGGCTTATGTGTTTCCACTGTTTCCTCTGCTCCTTCGACTGATTGCCAAAATCAAACAGGAGAGAGCATCGGTGATCTTGATAGCGACTGCGTGGCTTTATCAAAGCGTGGCTTCTCCGAGTCAGTCATTGATACCCTTATACAGGCATGACAGCCTGTCACCAGGAAAATCTACCATAAGATATGGCGTAAATACCTTTATTGGTGTGAATCCAAGAATTACTCATGGAGTAAGGTTAGGATTCCTAGGATATTGTCCTTTCTCCAAGAGGGTTTGGAAAAAGGATTATCAGCTAGTTCTTTAAAGGGACAGATTTCAAATTACTAATTTGAATATATTGAAATTGATTAGTGTTTATTCATAGTGGTTTCTCTGACTCAGTTTTTATCACTATGTTGCAGACTTATAAGTCTGTTTCACGGAACATGTATTATCTGGTTTCGAAAACCTATATTTTAGGGTGTTCTCATAAATTCTCTTGGCATTCTTTTAGAATTCCTAGGGCTTTTCAGTTTGTTTGCAAATTTTTTGAAGTGACAAAAATCTGTTCTTTCTGTTTTATTTCCTAGAAAGATTGTTTAAACTTCCTGATATTCATTGTTTTGTTCAGGTTTTTGGTTTGTATAAAACCTGTTCATCTATTAATTCTCCTTTTTGGAGTCTTAATTTGGTTCAAGGATTTTGCAGGCTCTTTTTTTTTGAGCCTTTATTTATATTAAAAGTATTGTTTCTTTTGGCTATCTCTTCTGATTCATCAGCTCTCTCTTCTATGTCTCCTTATCTGATTTTTTTCATCTAGATAAGTTGTTTTGTGGACTTCTTTTTTTCCTAAGGTTGTACATTTGAACAACATTAGTAGAGAAATTGTTGTTCCTTCCTTGTTTTCTAATCCTAAAGAATTCTTTGAGAGTGCTTTACATCCTTTGGATGTGGTAAGAGCTTTGTAATTCTTTATCGAGTTTATTAGGATTTCAGAAGACTTCTTGTCTATTTGTTGTTTTTCTGGTTTCAGAAAAGGTTAGAAAGCCTCTGCCATTTCTTTGGCATCCTCGTTAAAGCTTTTGTTTTTTAAGGCTTATTTGGAGTTCCGCCTCAGAGATTTAAAGCTCATTTTGCTAAATTCAGTCGCCATTTCTTGGGCTTTTTCAGATTGAAGCTTTGCATACTTTTATTGTTTTTACCACTTTTATGTATTTTGCTTCTTCTAAAGCAGTCTTTGGTTAAAAAAAAAAAAATTTATTCAGGCAGCTGTTTCAGTTTGATTCTCCTGCTTTTTATTTAAGTTTTTTTCAAGGAAAACTTAATTATTGTGTGGATTTAATTTCTCAGTGGAAATAGCTGTTATTTTATCCCTCCCTCTCTAGTGACTCTTCTGTGGACTTCCACATCTTGGGTATTTCTATCCCATACGTCACTAGCTCATGGACTCTTGCCAATTTCATCAAAGAAAACTTAATTTATGTAAGAACTTACCTGATAAATTAATTTCTTTCATATTGGCAAGAGTTCATGAGGCCCACCCTTTGTATAGTGGTTATGGTTTTTTTTGTATAAAAGCTCGATTATTTTTCTGGTTCCTCTTTTTATATGCTTTTTTACTCCTTTTTGTTATCACCTCACTACTTGGCTATTTGTTAAACTTCGTTGTGGGTGTGGTGGGAGGTGTATTTATAGGCATTTTGAGGTTTTGGAAACTTTGCCCCCTCCTGGTAGGAATGTAAATCCCATACGTCACTAGCTCATGGACTCTTGCCAATATGAAAGAAATGAATTTATCAGGTAAGTTCTTACATAAATTATGTTTTTATTTGGCACTCTATAAGCATGTTAGTTTATCGTTAAATAAATTTATTATATATGTATGTGACCTTGGGACAGTTATATATTTTATTAGATAATTCCTCTATTAGGTATTTTTCATATAGGTGGTGAGAGTCCACAATATTTTACTCTTGGGAATTACTCTTCCCTACCACTAGGAGGAGAAAAAATTTCCCAAACCCTCCCACCTCACCAGTACCTCAGTCTTGTCTTGTTGTTATTCGATATTGCCCCTTTAAAACTGTTAATATGCTGTTGTTTTTTTATCCATATAATTTAAAAAAAAAAAAATTTATGTGCGTATTTTGACACACGCTATTTTTTACTCAAATATTATTTCTTTTTTGAAGCACGCCGGCCTTTGGGTCTGCGTGTGTTGGTGTGATAGTGTGCATACTTTTTGGCATCGTTTTCTGTTATATATAACATAAGTTTGACGCAAACCTCACTTTACAATTGTACTGTCTGGATGCAAGATGTACTTGTCTTGAATTAGTGTTTTTGCAAATAAGAGGTAAGTGTCTCCCTTTCTTCAAGAGCTCTTTTAATTGGGATATTATAGTTTAACTTTGTTTTCTGCACTTCTGTTCCATGGCGGTGATTCCGGTAAGATCGTTTCATTTTATACTCATATGATAACGCAAGAAGACAGGGTCACAGTGTGACTCCTTTTATCTGTATGGAATCAAGGGTTATCTCCGAAAGGGGATTATTGAACAGGGGGGATTTACGCATAATTTACTTTGTTTTTTGCTGCGACATGTGTGAGATGAGGCTCAGGCAAATGTTGGAAAATTCAGGTTTTACTTTAGTTTTTGGGTAACTGTTAGGTTTGGCTTATTCCAGAAGCAGGGGCGGTCCTGCATGGCACTCCACGTGACCGGATGTGGTCTCATTGATTTCCTCTTTCCTGACCGTGCGGTTTACAGGATACAAAGCAGTTTCTTTGTGGAGCCTGGGTCATAGGAGGTGGTGAGTGCCCCAGCCATTGGGAGTATAAAGGTGCCATTTATATTTTCTAATACCTGCTTTTATTGTGAGGAGGCTACGGTATACCCGCCTGCTCAATTTTGTTCCACATGCCTTGATAAAGTACTTATATCTAAGAAAACCAAGATGTTTAGTACCACTGAACCGTCCACCTCTAAGGGTTCTCAGTCCCGTGAGGTGCGTTCCCTGCTGTCATCTCCTATTACACATGCAGCTTCCCATTGCACTGATAATCCTTCGGGAAAGGCCCTCTTACCGCCAGACTTTACTGATCAGCTACAAACGGCAGTGTCTGCAGCCTTCAGTGCTTTACCTCACCCTGCTAAGCACAAGCGAAAGGTCAAATATTGCTATCCTTCCCAGGGGTCATCTACCAACTTGTTGGATTTATCTGATACAAGATTATCCGCTGATGAGGATGCCTCTGATACTTCAGAGGATGCTCTTTCTGGGTCAGAATCTGATTACTCTAAACCTCCGGCTGCGGAGGAATCAGACGTTAGATTTTGGATTGAGCATTTACGCTTTCTGTTAAAAGAAGTGTTGGCTACGTTAGAGGTTCTGGAACCTAAATTACCCGAGGAACCTTCTAAGCCTAAGCTTGATAAGGTTTATGAGGACAGGGTGGTGCCACAGATTTTCCCGGTTCCCGTAAAGATGGCAAATATTAAAAATGAATGGGAGAGACTTGGGTCTTCTTTTTCCCCTTCTTCTTCCTTTAAGAAATTGTTCCTGGTTCCGGACTCTCAATTAGAGTTGTGAGGTTTCGTCCCTAGGGTGGATGGAGCTATCTCCATGCTTGCTAAGCGCACTACCGTCCTGCCTGAGGATAGTTCGTCGTTTAAGGAGCCCATGGATAAGAAGCTAGAAAGTCTGTTAAGAAAGATGTTTCAGCACACAGGATATTTCAACCTGCAGCGACGGTTGCTACGGTGGCTGGAGCCGCTACCTATTGGTGCGACTCTCTGTTGGAGATGATTGAGGTGGAAACTCCCCTTGACGAGATCCAGGAAAGAATTAAGGCTTTTAGTTTAGCTAATTCTTTTATCTGTGATGCCAATATGCAGATAATTCGCCTGAATGCCAAGACATCAGGTTTTTCTGTTCTAGCTAGTAGGGCACTCTGATTGAAGTCTTGGTCTGAGGACATGACTTCAAAGTCTAGATTACTTTCCCTTCCATTTAAGGGAAGGATTCTTTTCGGTCCAGGCCTGAAGTCAATCATATTCACAGTCACTGGGGGAAAAGGTGCCTTTCTACCGCAGGATAAGAAGAATAAACCTAAAGGACCAGGGTCCTAATTTTCGTCACTTTCGTTCGGATAAATGCCAATGCCAGCAGCCCTCCGCGAAGCCTGAGCAGTCCAAGGGAACTTGGAAACCGTCTCAATCTTGGAATAAATCCAAGCAGAACAAGAAGCCCGCTAAAACAAAATCGTCATGAAGAGGCGGCCCTCAATTCGTTGCTGGATCGTGTTGGGGGCAGACTATCTCTCTTTGTTGAGGCTTGGCTTGGGGACGTACAAGACCCTTTGGTTCTGGAGGTCATTGCACAAGGTTACAGGATAGGTTTCAAATCTCATCCACCCAGGGGCAGATTCCTCTTATCAAACCTGTCTTCAAGACCAAAAAAACAAGAAGCTTTTCTAGGGTGCGTGAGGGATCTCTCCTCCCTGGGAGTAATTGTGCTGGTACCTCTAGCAGAGAGAGGTCTGGGGTTCTACTCAAACCTTTTTGTGGTCCCAAAGGAGGGTACGTTTTGCCCGATTCTGAACCTAAAGTGCTTAAACAAGTTCCTGTCGGTCCCATCATTCAAGATGGTGACGATAAGGTCCATTCTGCCCTTAGTTCAAGAGGGACAGTTTATGACTACAATAGACTTGAGGGATGCATACCTTCATGTGCCAATACACAAGGATCACTTCAAGTTCCTAAGATTTGTGTTTTGACCAGCACTTCCAGTTTGTTGCTCTTCTATTTGGGCTAGCTACTGCCCCAAGAGTCTTTACAAAGGTTCTGGGGGCTCTGCTCGCTGTGGCAAAATCCAGACTGTTCAAGAGCTCTTCTACTTCTTTGATCTCATTGATGGAAGATAAACTTAGGAAAGAGTTCTCTGGTTTCCAGTACCAGGGTGGAATTCCTGGGTACGATAATAGATTCCATATGAATGAGGATATTTCTTACAGACCATCAACGTTGCAAAATTACTTCCAATTGTCTTGCCCTCCAGACCTCCTTAAGGCCCTCTGTGGCCCGGTGTATGGAGGTAATTGGACTTATGGTAACCAGCATAGATGTCACCATTCGCCAGATTCCATTTCAGACCTCTTAAGCTGTGCATGCTGAATCAGTGGAACGGTGACCACTCGGATCTGTCTTAACAGATTTCTCTGGACAACCGGTTGAGAGAATCGCTCTCTTGGTGGCTCTGTCCAGATCACCTGTCCCAAGGGACATCCTTCTTGAGACCATCCTGGGAGATTGTGACTACTGACGCAAGTCTATCAGGATGGGGAGATTATGGGGAGCTGTTTACCTCTATACACCGGGCCACAGAGGGCCTTAAGGAAGTCTGGAGGGCAAGACAATTGGAAGTAATTTTGCAGCGTCTCTGGTCTGTAAGAAATATCCTCATTCATATGGAATCTATTATCGTACCCAGGAATTCCACCCTGGTACTGGGAACCAGAGAACTCTTTCCTAAGTGTATCTTCCATCCATGAGATGGAAGAAGTAGAAGAGCTCTTGAACGGTCTGTGGACTCTAGAGGAACCTCTCCTCTCGATCAACATTTTGGAACTTTGAGCGATCTTTAATGCTCTGAAGGCTTGGCCTCTTCTGGGTTCCTCCCAGTTTATCACATTCCAATCAGACAACATAACCTCGGTGACTTACATCAACCATCAGGGGGAACGAGGAGCTCCCTAGCAATGAGGGAAGTATCTCAGATTCTGGAATGGGCGGAGGCCCACAACTGCTCGCTGTCAGCAATCCACATTCCGGGTGTGGACAACTGGGAAGCAGATTTTCTCAGCAGACAATAGTTTCATCCGGGGGAATGGTCTCTCCATCCCGAGGTGTTTGCGAAGATTTGCCACAGATGGGGGACACAGGAGATAGATCTCATGGCGTCCCGACTCAATACCAAGCTACCCAGATACGGGTCGCGGTCCAGGGATCCTCAGGCAGGAATGATAGATGCATTAGCAGTGCCTTGGAGGTTCAGCCTAGTTTACATTTTTCCACTGTTACCACTCCTCCCTCGTGTAGTGGCCCGCATCAAGCAGGAGCAAGCTACAGCTATTCTAATTGCTCCATCGTGGCCGCGATGGATGTGGTTCGTGGACCTGGTGGGGATGTCTTCATCTCCTCCATGGAGGTTACATTGTCGCAGGGATCTGCTGGAACAGGGTCCTTTTGTTCATCAGAATCTAGATTATCTGAGGCTGACTGTGTGGAGATTGAACGCTTGGTCCTAGCCAAGAGAGGTTTTTCTGAGAGAGTGATTGATACTCTCATTCAAGCTAGAAAGCCAGTCACCCGTCGCATCTATCATAAGGTGTGGAGGACCTACTTATTCTGGTGTGAAGAGCGTGGATTCCCCTGGCATAAGGTAAAGGTGTCCAGGATTCTTTCCTTTCTCCAAGATGGTTTGGAGAAGGGACTTGCCGCTAGTTCCTTAAAGGGACATATTTCGGCGCTTTCTGTATTATTGCACAAGAGGCTCGCTGAGCTTCCTGATGTACAGTCTTTTGTTCAGGTTCTGTCTAGGATCAGGCCTGTGTTTAGACCTACTGCTCCTCCCTGGAGCTTAAATCTAGTTCTTGAGGTTTTGCAGAGAGCTCCGTTTGAACCTATGCATTCGGTTGACATTAAATTACTATCTTGGAAGGTTCTCTTTCTACTGGCTATTGCTTCGGCACGCAGAGTATCTGAGATGGCTGCCTTGCAATGTGAGCCCCCTTACCTAGTATTCCATGCTGATAAGGCTGTTCTTCATACTGGGTTAGGTTTTCTTCCTAAGGTTGTTTCAGATCGCAACATCAATCAGAAGATTGTTGTACCTTCCTTGTGTCCTAACCCTTCTTCTTCGAAGGAGCGGTTACTTTATAATTTGGATGTGGTTCGGGCCTTGAAGTTCTATCTTCATGCTACTAAGGAATTGAGACAGACTTCTTCTTTGTTTGTTGTCTATTCTGGGAAGCGTAAGGAGCAGAAAGCCTCATCCACTTCCTTATCTTTTTGGTTGAGGAGCAATATTCGCTTAGCATATGAAACAGCGGGACATAAGCATCCTCAGAGGATTAAGACTCATTCAACTAGAGCAGTGGCTTCTTCTTGGGCCTTCAAGAATGAGGCCTCTATGGAGCAGATTTGTAAGGCGACTACCTGGTCCTCTTTAAATACCTTTTCAACATTTTACAAGTTTGACGTTTTTGCTTCGACTGAAGCATCTTTTGGGAGAAAGGTTTTGCAGGCTGTGTGGTGTCCTCAGATTAGGGTCCGCCTCTCCTTTTTTACCCTCCCGTTTCATTTTGTGTCCTCTAGTCTAGAGCTTGGGTATATGTTTTCCAAAAGTAAAGAATGAAGCCGTGGACTCTCCTCATATTAAGAAGGAAAACATAAGTTATGCTTACCAGATAATTTCCTTTCCTTCAGTATGAGGAGAGTCCACAGCCGCCGGACGTTTTCTCCGTTAGGCGGACCAAAATTTTTGTTATTCTTTTGGCACCTTTTATACGCTGATATTTCTCCTACTGTTCCTTGTTCCCTTGGTAGAATGACTGGGGGATGAGGGGAGTAGGGGAGGTATTTAAGCCTTTGGCTTGGGTGTCTTTGCCTCCTCCTGGTCGCCAGGTTCTGTATTCCCACAAGTAAGGAATGAAGCCGTGAACTCTCCTCCAGAAGGAAAGGAAATTATATGCTAAGCATAATTTATGTTTTTGTTATATGCTAAGGTATTTCCTTCAGTAATCTTCTGCAATAAATGTAATAATGTTTTAATGCATTTTGACTACTACTGTTCTGGCTTTAAAGGGTATTATTGCTCCTTCTGTTTGTTCCTTACTGGAAGAATATACAAATTTTCCTGGAATTATGAATCATTTTAAAAACAGTGCTGAAATATTGGTGACCATCTCTCTTTCAACTAAGGCTAAAAGGTCAGTTCGGAGTTTACCTTTTACTAGTTCTTGGACTGCTAATGTTAATGTTTCTAGTTATGAGCTGCTCTGTCCTCAGAGGGTGTGTTTTTTCTTTGTTGACCAAGAGTCTTAATCTAATCATTTTACTTTGAGCCTATTCTTTCTCTTTTTAAGGGAATTTTTGCTTTCTTAATTTAGAGGTTAAATGATTATAATGTAGATGGGGATATACCAGTTAAATGTTGGATACCGTTTATTCCTATAGTGTGTTTCTTGTCCCTGTTGCAGATTTTGAGATTATATCCAGAAAGTGGACTAATGGGCCTATTTATGAAAGGCTTGTCACACATGATCCGACATTGCAGATCAAGTCCGACAGACCTCGCTGAATGCAGAAAACAATAAGCTCTCCGTATTCAGCATTGCACCAGCAACTCTTTGAACAGCTAGTAGGGGGTTGTCAATCAACCCGATCGTATACGATCGGGTTGAATTGCATCAATGTCTGTCCGCCTCCTCAGAGCAGGCGGACAGGTTATGGAGCAGCGGTCTTTAGACCGCTGCTTCATAACTGGTGTTTCTGGCGAGCCTGAAGGCTCGCCAGATACACAGGCCTTCAAGATCCATACGGAGCTTGATAAATGGCCCCCTAAGTCAGGTATTCCTTTTATTTCTTTTCCAGGTTTATTATTCAGCTTTTGGATGCAAGTCTTAAAATAGTCAAGGCCATTTGTACTCTAGCATTCCTTTGGAAGATAATTCTTCCATTTTAGTCCCTTTAGATAGGAAGTTTATTTCCTTCCTTTGGAGGACTTATTTCCAAGCATGTTATATTTTCAGTCCAACAATATCTATTGCTGTTGTGGCTGTTGCTTGATCTTTGTCTTTCTGTGCAGTTTTCTTTTGATTCTGCCAGTGAGATTGTCTTAATGTCATGTTTTTTAAATGAGCAAAAGATTTATTTCTTTCATGTAATTGGCAAGAGTCCATGAACTAGGGACATATGGGATATACAATCCTACCAGAAGGGGCAAAGTTTCCCAAACCTCAAAATGCCTATAAATACACCCCTCACCACACCCACAATTCAGTTTTACAAACTTTCCCTCCTGTTGAGGTAGTGAAGTAAGTTTGTGCTAAGATTTTTACATTGAAATGCGCTTCTCAGCATTTTGAAGCCCGATTCCTCTGAGTACAGTGAATGTCAGAGGGATGTAAAGGGAGTATCACCTATTGAATGGAATGGTTTTCCTCACGGGAGATCTATTTCATAGGTTCTCTGTTATCGGTCGTAGAGATTCATCTCCTACCTCCCTTTTCAGATTGACGATATACTCTCATATTCCATTACCTCTACTGATAACTGTTTCAGTACTGGTTTGGCTAACTGCTATATGTAGATGGGTGTCTTTTGGTAAGTATGTTTTCATTACTTAAGACACTCTCAGCTATGGTTTGGCACTTTATGTTCTAAATATATGTATTGTACTTATATTTGTCATGATTCATGTTTAAGTATATTTCCTTTTGCAGACTGTCAGTTTCATATTTGGGAAATGCATTTTTTAGGAAAATGTATTTCTTACCTGGGGTATAGTCTTTTTTTCAATTGACTGTCATTTTCAAATTCGCGGGCAGAATTAGGCTTGCGAGGGCGCAAAATGCTAGAGTTTATTGCGTCATTCTTGGCGCAAGATTTTTTTGGTGCAAAGTTACGTTTGTTGACACAAATTCGTAATTTCCGGCGCCTTAGTTGACGCCAGGTCCTTTCAAAAGGTTGCGTCATCTATGACATGTGTGTGTCGTATCCGGACGTTTTTGGCGCCAATAAATATTTTTTCTGTTTGTTGTGTGTCATACTTGGCACCAAATATTTTCATTATTTAAGACCACATTCTTTTTTGCCTCCTGCCTTTTTTCTATGTCAAGGGCTATGCTGTTTGCATTTTTTCCCATTCCTGAAACTGCCATATAAGGAAATTGATCATTTTGCTTTATATGTCGTTTTTTTCTCTTACATTTGCAAGATGTCTCAATCTGATCCTGTCTCAGGAATCACTGTTGGAACCCTGCGGCCTGATAACAGTTCTACCAAAGCTAATTGCATTTGTTGTAAACTTGTGGAGGTTATACCTCCAGCTATGGTTTGTAATAGTTGTCATGATAAACTTTTATATGCAGAGAATGTATCCATCAGTAATAGTTCATTACCTGTTGCTGTTCCCTCAACATCTAATGCACAAGATATACCTGTAAATTTAAAATAATTTATTTCTGATTCTATTCAGAAGGCTTTGTCTGCCATTCCGCCTTCTAATAAATGTAAAAGGTCTTTTAAAACTTCTCATAAGGTTGATGAAATTTCAAATGACCAGCAACATACTGAATTATCCATCTCTGATGAGGATCTATATGATTCAGAAGATCCTGCCTCAGATATTGACACTGACAAATCCTCTTATTTATTTAAAATGGAGTATATTTGTTCTTTGTTAAAAAGTGTTGATTACATTACATATGGAGGAAACTAGTCCTCTTGATATTAAAACTAGTAAACATTTAAATTCTGTTTATAAACCTCCTGTGGTTATTCCAGATGTTTTTCCAGTTCCTAATGCTATTTCTGATATTATTTCTAAGGAATGGAATAGGCCTGGTACTTCTTTTATTCCTTCTTCAAGGTTTAAAGATTGTATCCTTTGCCAGCGGTTAGATTGGAGTTTTGGGAAAAGATCCCCAAAGTTGATGGGGCTATCTCTACTCTTACTAAATGTACTACTATTCCTACGGGAGATAGTACTTCTTTTAAAGATCCTTTAGATAGGAAACTTGAATCTTATCTAAGGAAAGCTTATTTATATTCAGGTCATCTTCTTAGGCCTGCAATTTCTTTGGCTGATGTTGCAGCTGCTTCAACTTTTAGTTTGGAAACTTTAGCGCAACAAGTATCGGATCATTATTTGTCTAGCATTGTTACGTTGATTCAACATGCTAATAATTTAACCCCTTGAGTGCTAACGACGGCTCAGAGCCGTCGCTAGCACTCAAATATCTTTTTGGGGATCTGGGGGCTCCCACCCGCTCCTACCCCGGCGATCAGGCCTGCATAGTGACAGGCATCGCCGGGGCTTCCCGTTACGTGTGGTGACGTCATGCGTAATAACGTGATGACGTCACCGCGCAACTTTATTTAAAATTGACAATACAAAGTATAGGGAAAGGGGGCATGCTGCTTAGAAACATGTATCTCAGGGATCTGAGCAGCTACAGACCCCCAAGACCCACCATTGGAAAGGTAATCGCTTAACCTTTCGAATGGTATGAGTCTTGGGGTTCTGGGGGGGGGGGGGGAGTCAAAACATTTTTTGGTTAAAAATAGTAAAAATCTGAAAAATATTAAATCCAGCTTAGCACTCAAAGGGTTAATTTATAATGCCATTTTTCATATTATCAAAATTGATGTTAAATCTATGTCTTTAGTTATTTTAGCTAGAAGAGCTTTGTGGCTTAAATCTTGGAATGCTGATATGACTTCTAAGTCCAGATTGCTATCTCTTTCTTTCCAAGGTAATTAATTATTTGGTTCTCAGTTGGATTCAATAATTTCAACTGTTACTGGGGGGAAGAGAGTTTTTTTGCCTCAGGATAAAAGACCTAAGGGTAAATCTAAAGCTTCTAACCGTTTTCGTTCCTTTCGATAAAATATGGAACAGAAACCTAATCCTTTTCCCCAAGGAATCTGCTTCCAATCGGAGGTTTTCTTCAACTTTGAATAAATCCAAGCCATTTAAGAGTTCAAAACCAGCCCCAGCTCAGTTGGTAGGGGACAGATTAAAATTTTTCAAAGATGTTTAGATCAATTCAGTCCAAAATCATTGGATTTAGAGTATTGTCTCTCAGGGGTACAGAATAGGATTCAGAGTAAGACCGCCTGTGAGAAGATTTTTTTCTTGCACGCATTCCGGAAAACCCAGTAAAGGCTCCGTGTTTCAGACCTGGAGTTATCAGGGGTAATCAAGCCAGTTCCGTTTCAGGAACAGGGTCTGGGGTTTTATTCAAATCTATTCATTGTTCCAAAGAAAGAAAATTAATTCAGACCAGTTTTGGATCTAAAGATTTTGAATTGATATCTAAGAGTACCAACTTTCAAAATGGTAACTATAAGTACTATTCTGCCTTTTGTTCAGCAAGGGCATTATATGTCCACAATAGACTTACAGGATGCATATCTTCATATTCCGATTCATCCAGATCACTATCAGTTCCTGAGATTCTCTTTTCTAGACAAGCATTACCAGTTTGTTGCTCTTCCTTTTGGCCTAGCGGCAGCTCCAAGAATCTTTTCAAAGGTTCTAGGTGCCCTACTCTCTGTAATCAGAGAGCGGGGTATTGTAGTATTTCCTTATTTGGACAATATCTTGGTACTCGCTCAGTCTTAACGTTCTGCAGAATCTCACACAAATCAACTAGTGTTGTTTCTTCGGAGACATGGTTGGAGGATCAATTTACCAAAAGGTTCTTTGATTCCTCAGACAAAGGTAACCTTTTTAGATTTCCAGATAGATTCAGTGTCCATTACTTTGTCTTTAACAGACAAGAGACGTTTGAAATTTGTTGCAGCCTTTCGGAACCTTCAGTCTCAGTCATTCCCTTTAGTAGCTATGTGCATGAAAGTTTTAGGTTTCATGACTGCAGCATCGGACGTGATCCCCTTTGCTCGTTTTCATATGAGACCTCTCCAGCTTTGTATGCTGAACCAATGGTGCAGGGATTATACAAGGATATCACAATATCCTTAAATCCCAATGTTCGACTTTCTCTGACTTGGTGGTTAAATCACCATCGTATAATTTTAGGGGCCTCTTTCGTTCGGCCAACCTGGACTGTGATCACAACAGATGCGAGTCTTTCAGGTTGTGGAGCTGTTTGGGGATCTCTGACAGCACAAGGGGTTTGGAATTCTCAAGAGGCGAGATTACCAATCAATATTTTGGAACTCTGTGCGATTCTCAGGGCTCTTCAGTTTTGGCCTCTGTTTAAAAGAGAACCATTCATTTGTTTTCAGACAGACAATATCACAACTGTGGCATATGTCAATCAGCAGGGTGGGACTCACAGTCCTCAAGCTATGAAAGAAGTATCTTGGATACTTGTTTGGGCGGAATCCAGCTCCTATCTAATTTCTGCGGTTCATATCCCAGGTATAGACAATTGGGAAGCAGATTACCTCAGTTGTCAGACTTTACATCCGGGAGAATGGTCTCTCCACCCAGATGTGTTTTTTCAAATTGTTCAGATGTGGGGACTTCCAGAAATAGATCTGATGGCATCTCATCTAAACAAAAAACTTCCCAGGTACCTGTCCAGGTCCAGGGATCCGCAGACAGAAGCAGTGCATGCATTGACACTTCCTTGGTGTTATCAACCTGCTTATATTTTCCCGCCTCTAGTTCTTCTTCCAAGAGTGATCTCCAAAATCATCATGGAGCAAACGTTTGTGCTGCTGGTGTCTCCAGCATGGCCTCACAGGTTTTGGTACGCGGATCTTGTTCGGATGTCCAGTTGCCAACCTTGGCCACTTCCATTAAGGCCAGACCTTTTATCTCAAGGTCTGTTTTTCCATCAGGATCTCAAATCATTAAGTTTGATGGTATGGAAATTGAATGCCTAGTGCTTAGTCATAGAGGTTTCTCTGACTCAGTGATTAATACTATGTTGCAGGCTCGTAAATCTGTTTCTAGAAAGATGTATTATCGAGTTTGGAAGACTTATATTTCATGGTGTTCTTCTCATAAATTCTCTTGGCATTCTTTTCAGAATTCCTACAATTTTACAGTTTCTTCAGGATGTTTTGGATAAAGGTTTGTCTGCAAGCTTCTTGAAAGGACAGATCTCTGCTCTTTCTATTTTATTTCACAGAAAGATAAAAGAAAGATAAACTTCCTGATATTCATTGTTTTGTGCAGGCTTTGGTTCGTATCAAGCCTGTCATTAAATCAATCTCTCCTCCTTAGAGTCTTAATTTAGTTTTGAAGGCTTTACAGGCTCCTCCGTTTGAACCTATGCATTCTTTGGACATTAAACTACTTTCTTTCCTTTTGGCCATCTCTTCTGCTAGAAGAGTTTCTGAATTATCTGCTCTCTTGTGAATCTCCTTTTCTGATTTTTCATCAGGATAAGGCGGTTTTGTGGACTTCATTTAAATTCTTACCTAAGGTTGTGAATTCTAACATTAATAGAGAAATAGTTTTCCCTTCCTTGTGTCCTAATCCTAAGAGTTCTTTGGAGAGATCCTTACATTCTTTGGATGTGGTAAGAGCTTTGAAATATTATGTTGAAGCTACTAAAGATTTCAGGAAGACTTCTAGTCTATTTGTTATATTTTCTGGTTCTAGGAAAGGTCAGAAGGCTTCTGCTGTTTCCTTGGCTTCGTGGTTAAAGCTTTTGATTCATCAAGTTTATTAGTAGTCGGGTCAAGCCCTGCCTCAGAGAATTACAGCTCATTCTACTAGATCAGTCTCCATTTTGTGGGCTTTTAAGAATGAAGCTTCAGTTGATCAGATTTGCAAAGCAGCAACTTTGCATACATTTACTAAATTCTACCATTTTTATGTATTTGCTTCTTCGGGAGCAGTTTTTGGTAGAAAAGTTCTTCAGGCAGCTGTTTCAGTTTGATTCTTTTGCTTATGTTTTAAGTTTTTCTTTTCATTTATGAGAATAAATTTATATTTTGGGTTGTGGATTATTTTTTTCAGCAAAAAATGGCTGTTTTCTCTTGTTAAGTGTATCCAGTCCACGGATCATCCATTACTTATGGGATATTCTCCTTCCCAACAGGAAGTTGCAAGAGAATCACCCACAGCAGAGCTGCTATATAGCTCCTCCCCTCACTGCCATATCCAGTCATTCTCTTGCAACTCTCAACTAAGATGGAGGTCGTAAGAGGACTGTGGTGTTTTATACTTAGTTTATTTCTTCAATCAAAAGTTTGTTATTTTTAAATGGTACCTAAGTGTACTGTTTATCTCAGGCAGTATTTGGAAGAAGAATCTGCCTTCGTTTTCTATGATCTTAGCAGAAGTAACTAAGATCCTTTGCTGTTCTCACATATTCTGAGGATTGAGGTAACTTCAGAGGGGGAATAGCGTGCAGGTTTTCCTACAATAAGGTATGTGCAGTTAAAATATTTTTCTAGGAATGGAATTTGCTAGAAAATGCTGCTGATACCGAAGTATTGTAAGTAAAGCCTTAAATGCAGTGATAGCGACTGGTATCAGGCTTATTAATAGAGATACATACTCTTATAAAAGTGTATTTTAAAACGTTTGCTGGCATGTTTAATCGTTTTTTATATATGTTTGGTGATAAAACTTATTGGGCCTAGTTTTTTCCACATGGCTGGCTTGAATTTTGCCTAGAAACAGTTCCTTGAGGCTTTCCACTGTTGTAATATGAGTGGGAGGGGCCTATTTTAGCACTTTTTTGCGCAGAAAAATTACAGACACAGACATCCAGCTTCTTCCTGCATGTTCCAAGACTTCTCTGAAGGGCTCAAAAGGCTTCAAAAGTCGTATTAAGGGAGGTAAAAATCCACAGTAGAGCTGTGGCAGTTGTTGTGACTGTTTAAAAAACGTTTTTGTCATTTGTTATTCCGTTTTTGGTATTAAGGGGTTAATCATCCATTTGCAAGTGGGTGCAATGTTCTGCTAACTTGTTACATACACTGTAAAAATTTCGTTAGTGTAACTGCCTTTTTTCACTGTTATTTCAAATTTGGACAAAATTTGTGTTTCTTAAAGGCACAGTAACGTTTTTTTATATTGCTTGTAAACTTGTTTTAAGTCTTTTCCAAGCTTGCTAGTCTCATTGCTAGTCTGTTTAAACATGTCTGATACAGAGGAACCTTCTTGTTCATTATGTTTGAAAGCCATGGTGGAGGCCCATAGGAGAATGTGTACTAAATGTACTGATTTCACCTTAAACAGTAAAGATCAGTCTTTATCTATAAAAGAATTATCACCAGAGGGTTCTGTCGAGGGGGAAGTTATGCCGACTAACTCTCCCCACGTGTCAGACCCTTCGCCTCCCGCTCAGGGGACGCACGCTAATATGGCGCCAATTACATCAGGGACGCCCATATCGATTACCTTGCAGGACATGGCTGCAATCATGAATAATACCCTGTCAGAGGTATTATCTAGATTGCCTGAATTAAGGGGCAAGCGCGATAGCTCTGGGGTTAGGAGAGATACAGAGCACGCAAATGCTGTTAGAGCCATGTCTGATACTGCGTCACAGTATGCAGAAAATGAGGACGGAGAGCTTCATTCTGTGGGTGACATCTCTGACTCGGGGAAACCTGATTCAGAGATTTCTAATTTTAAATTTAAACTTGAGAACCTTCGTGTATTGCTTGGGGAGGTATTAGCTGCTCTGAATGACTGTAACACAGTATCAATTCCAGAGAAATTGTGTAGGCTGGATAGATACTATGCGGTGCCGGTGTGTACTGACGTTTTTCCTATACCTAAAAGGCTTACAGAAATTATTAGCAAGGAGTGGGATAGACCCAGTGTGCCCTTTTCCCCACCTCCTATATTTAGAAAAATGTTTCCAATAGACGCCACTACACGGGACTTATGGCAGACGGGTCCCTAAGGTGGAGGGAGCAGTTTCTACTTTAGCAAAGCGTACCACTATCCCGGTTGAGGACAGTTTTTCATATCCAATGGATAAAAAATTAGAGGGTTACCTTAAGAAAATGTTTATTCAACAAGGTTTTACTTTGCAGCCCCTTGCATGCATTGCGCCTGTCACTGCTGCGGCGGCATTCTGGTTTGAGGCCCTGGAAGAGGCCATCCATACAGCTCCATTGGAGGAAATTATTGACAAGCTTAGAACGCTTAAGCTAGCTAACTCATTTGTTTCTGATGCTATTGTTCATTTGACTAAACTAACGGCTAAGAATTCCGGATTCGCCATCCAGGCGCGTAGGGCGCTATGGCTTAAATCCTGGTTAGCTGACGTGACTTCAAAGTCTAAGTTACTTAACATTCCTTTCAAGGGGCAGACCTTATTCGGGCCTGGCTTGAAGGAAATTATTGCTGACATTACTGGAGGCAAGGGTCATACCCTTCCTCAGGACAGGGCCAAATCAAAGGCCAAACAGTCTAATTTTCGTGCCTTTCGAAATTTCAAGGCAGGAGCAGCATCAACTTCCTCCGCTTCAAAACAAGAGGGAACTGTTGCTCATTCCAGACAGGCCTGGAAACCTAACCAGTCCTGGAACAAGGGCAAGCAGGCCAGAAAACCTGCTGCTGCCCCCAAGACAGCATGAAGGAACGGCCCCCTATCCGGAAACGGATCTAGTGGGGGGCAGACTTTCTCTCTTCGCCCAGGCGTGGGCAAGAGATGTTCAGGATTCCTGGGCGTTGGAGATCATATCTCAGGGATATCTTCTGGACTTCAAAGCTTCTCCTCCACAAGGGAGATTTCATCTTTAAGGTTATCAGCAAACCAGATAAAGAAAGAGGCATTCCTAAGCTGCGTGCAAGACCTCCTAGTAATGGGAGTGATCCATCCAGTTCCGCGGACGGAACAGAGACGGGGGTTTTATTCAAATCTGTTTGTGGTTCCCAAGAAAGAGGGAACCTTCAGACCTATCTTGGATCTAAAGATCTTAAACAAATTCCTAAGAGTTCCATCATTCAAAATGGAAACTATTCGGACCATCCTACCCATGATCCAAGAGGGTCAGTACATGACCACAGTGGACTTAAAGGATGCCTACCTTCACATACCGATTCACAAAGATCATCATCGGTTCCTAAGGTTTGCCTTTCTAGACGGGCATTACCAATTTGTAGCTCTTCCCTTCGGGTTGGCCACAGCCCCGAGAATCTTTACAAAGGTTCTGGGCTCACTTCTGGCGGTTCTAAGACCACGAGGCATAGCGGTGGCTCCGTATCTAGACGACATCCTGATACAGGAGTCAAGCTTTCAAATTGCCAAGTCTCATACAGAGATAGTTCTGGCATTTCTGAGGTCGCATGGGTGGAAAGTGAACGTGGAAAAAAGTTCTCTATCCCCACTCACAAGAGTCAGCTTCCTAGGGACTCTTATAGATTCTGTAGAGATGAAAATTTAACTGACGGAGTCCAGGTTATCAAAACTTCTAAATGCTTGCCGTGTCCTTCATTCCATTCCACGTCCGTCAGTGGCTCAGTGCATGGAAGTAATCGGCTTAATGGTAGCGGCAATGGACATAGTGCCATTTGCGCGCCTGCATCTCAGACCGCTGCAATTATGCATGCTAAGTCAGTGGAATGGGGATTACTCAGATTTGTCCCCTCTACTAAATCTGGATCAAGAGACCAGAGATTCTCTTCTCTGGTGGCTATCTCGGGTCCATCTGTCCAAGGGTATGACCTTTCGCAGGCCAGATTGGACGATTGAAACAACAGATGCCAGCCTTCTAGGTTGGGGCGCAGTCTGGAACTCCCTGAAGGCTCAGGGATCGTGGACTCAGGAGGAGAAACTCCTCCCAATAAATATTCTGGAGTTAAGAGCAATATTCAATGCTCTTCTAGCTTGGCCTCAGGGAGTGGGAACTCCATCCGGAGCTGTTTGCTCAACTGATCCATCGTTGGGGCAAACCAGAACTGGATCTCATGGCGTCTCGCCAGAACGCCAAGCTTCCTTGTTACGGATCCAGGTACAGGGACCCGGGAGCGATGCTGATAGATGCTCTAGCAGCTCCTTGGTTCTTCAACCTCGCTTATGTGTTTCCACCGTTTCCTCTGCTCCCTCGACTGATTGCCAAAATCAAGCAGGAGAGAGCATCAGTGATTCTGATAGCGCCTGCTTGGCCACGCAGGACCTGGTATGCAGACCTAGTGGACATGTCATCCTTTCCACCATGGACTCTGCCTCTGAGGCAGGACCTTCTAATACAAGGTCCTTTCAATCATCCAAATCTAATTTCTCTGAGACTGACTGCATGGAGATTGAACGCTTGATTCTATCAAGGCGTGGCTTCTCCGAGTCAGTCATTGATACCTTAATACAGGCACGAAAGCCTGTCACCAGAAAAATCTACCATAAGATATGGCGTAAATATCTTTATTGGTGTGAACACAAGAATTACTCATGGAGTAAGGTTAGGATTCCTAGAATATTGTCCTTTCTCCAAGAGGGTTTGGACAAAGGATTATCAGCTAGTTCTTTAAAAGGACAGATTTCTGCTCTGTCTATTCTTTTGCAAAAGTGTCTGGCAGAGGTTCCAGACGTCCAGGAATTTTGTCAGGCTTTGGATAGAATTAAGCCTGTGTTTAAAACTGTTGCTCCCCCGTGGAGCTTAAACTTGGTTCTTAAAGTTCTTCAAGGAGTTCCGTTTGAACCCCTTCATTCCATTGATATTAAACTTTTATCTTGGAAAGTTCTGTTTTTGATGGCTATTTCCTCGGCTCGAAGAGTCTCTGAGCTATATCTGCCTTACAATGTGATTCTCCTTATCTGATTTTTCATGCAGATAAGGTAGTTCTGCGTACCAAACCTGGGTTTTTACCTAAGGTGGTTTCTAACAAGAATATCAATCAAGAGATTGTTGTTCCATCATTGTGTCCTAATCCTTCTTCAAAGAAGGAACGTCTCTTACATAATCTGGACGTAGTCTGTGCCTTGAAGTTTTACTTACAAGCTACTAAAGATTTTCGCCAAACATCTTCCCTGTTTGTCTTTTACTCTGGACAGAGGAGAGGTCAAAAAGCTTCAGCAACCTCTCTTTCCTTTTGGCTTCGGAGCATAATTCGCTTAACCTATGAGACTGCTGGACAGCAGCCCCCTGAAAGGATTACAGCTCATTCTACTAGAGCTGTGGCTTCCACCTGGGCCTTTAAAAATGAGGCCTCTGTTGAACAGATTTGCAAGGCTGCCACTTGGTCTTCGCTTCACACCTTTTCAAAATTTTACAAATTTGATACTTTTGCTTCTTCGGAGGCTGTTTTTGGGAGAAAGGTTCTTCAGGCAGTGGTTCCTTCCGTTTAATCCTGCCTTGTCCCTCCCATCATCCGTGTACTTTAGCTTTGGTATTGGTATCCCATAAGTAATGGATGATCCGTGGACTGGATACACTTAACAAGAGAAAACATAATTTATGCTTACCTGATAAATTTATTTCTCTTGTAGTGTATCCAGTCCATGGCCCGCCCTGTCCTTTTAAGGCAGGTCTAAATTTTAATTAAACTACAGTCACCACTGCACCCTATGGTTTCTCCTTTCTCGGCTTGTTTCGGTCGAATGACTGGATATGGCAGTGAGTGGAGGAGCTATATAGCAGCTCTGCTGTGGGTGATCCTCTTGCAACTTCATGTTGGGAAGGAGAATATCCCATATGTAATGGATGATCCGTGGACTGGATACACTACAAGAGAAATAAATTTATCAGGTAAGCATAAATTATGTTTTTGTTTTATCCCTCCCTCTCTAGTGACTAGTTCCACATATTGGGTATTGCTATCCCATACGTCACTAGCTCATGGACTCTTTCCAATTACATGAAAGAAAACATAATTTATGTAAGAACTTACCTGATAAATTCATTTCTTTCATATTGGCAAGAGTCCATGAGGCCCACCCTTTTTATGGTGGTTATGATTTTTTTGTATAAAGCACAATTATTTCCAAATTCCTTTGTTGATGCTTTTTACTCCTTTCTTTATCACCCCACTACTTGGCTATTTGTTAAACTGAATTATAGGTGTGGTGAGGGGTGTATTTATAGGCATTTTGAGGTTTGGGAAACTTTGCCCCTCCTGGTAGGATTGTATATCCCATACGTCACTAGCTCATGGACATCAGGTAAGTTCTTACATAAATTATGTTTTTGTTGTCGCTCATTAATGTTAAGGTTTTTTTCTTCTTCAGGACTAGTAGTCCAAGGGTATATTTTAAGCTGAAATATTTTTTATTTTGTTTCACAATAAACATAATATATCAAACAACAACGTACAATACATTGCAAGGGTATATTTTAAAGGGACATTCTACTCCCAGAATTTTTATTGTTTAAAAAGATAATCCCTTTATTACTGATTGCTAAGTTTTGCATAACCAACACGGTTATATTAATATACTTTTTAGATATGTGATTACTTTGTATCTAAGCCTCTGCAGACTGCCCCCTTATTTTAGTTCTTTTGACAGACATGCATTTTAGCCAATCAGTGCTGACTCTTATGTAACTCCACGTGTGTGAGCACAATATTATCTATATGGCACACATTAACTAAAACACTCTAGCTGTGAAAAACTGTCAAAATGCCCTGAGATAAGAGATGACCTTCAAGGGCTTAGAAATTAGCATATGAGCCTACCTAGGTTTACCTTTCAACAAAGAATACCAAGAGAAAGACAGTTTGATGATAAAAGTAAATTGTAACGTTGTGTAAAATTGCATGCCCTATCTGAATCATGAAAGTTTAATTTTGACTAGACTGTCCCTTTTAAATTTAGATTTGTGTTTTGTTATTTTCATTAAAACAGGACTCAGATATCTTTTTTCCACCTAGTATCAAAGTTTCTTCTGGTTCCGTCTTGAAGTAATAGAATGTTTTTTGCTTAATGTTTCAGAGCCTTTTACTGTATTTGAGCACTATAACTTTGCAGCCTTGCAAGCAGTGGGTAGATGCCAGGCCAATTTTGTTTTGCTCTGGGGAATGCTGACAGGGTCAGTGCCCATTAATTACATTTTAACAGGCAGTTTAAGATCCCCACCCAATTTTGCATATAGGTACAGCCCTCAAACAAAAGGCTTTGGTAGGGGGTTGGTTACTCCTTTTCTCCAACATAGGTGTGTCCGGTCCACGGCGTCATCCTTACTTGTGGGATATTCTCTTCCCCAACAGGAAATGGCAAAGAGCCCAGCAAAGCTGGTCACATGATCCCTCCTAGGCTCCGCCTACCCCAGTCATTCTCTTTGCCGTTGTACAGGCAACATCTCCACGGAGATGGCTTAGAGTTTTTTAGTGTTTAACTGTAGTTTTTATTATTCAATCAAGAGTTTGTTATTTTAAAATAGTGCTGGTATGTACTATTTACTCAGAAACAGAAAAGAGATGAAGATTTCTGTTTGTATGAGGAAAATGATTTTAGCACCGTAACTAAAATCCATGGCTGTTCCACACAGGACTGTTGAGAGCAATTAACTTCAGTTGGGGGAACAGTGTGCAGTCTCTTACTGCTTGAGGTATGACACATTCTAACAAGACGATGTAATGCTGGAAGCTGTCATTTTCCCTATGGGATCCGGTAAGCCATGTTTATTAAGATAGTAAATAAGGGCTTCACAAGGGCTTATTAAGACTGTAGACTTTTTCTGGGCTAAATCGATTCATTATTAACACTTATTTAGCCTTGAGGAATCATTTATTCTGGGTATTTTGATAGGATTATATCGGCAGGCACTGTTTTAGACACCTTATTCTTTAGGGACTTTCCCTAATCATAGTCAGAGCCTCATTTTCGCGCCGGTATGGCGCACTTGTTTTTGAGGACAGCATGGCATGCAGCTGCATGTGTGTGGAGCTCTGATACATAGAAAAGTCTTTCTGAAGGCATCATTTGGTATCGTATTCCCCTTTGGGCTTGGTTGGGTCTCAGCAAAGCAGATTCCAGGGACTGTAAAGGGGTTAAATATAAAAACGGCTCCGGTTCCGTTATTTTAAGGGTTAAAGCTTCCAAATTTGGTGTGCAATACTTTTAAGGCTTTAAGACAATGTGGTGAAATTTTGGTGAATTTTGAACAATTCCTTCATACTTTTTCGCAATTGCAATAATAAAGTGTGTTTAGTTTAAAATTTAAAGTGACAGTAACGGTTTTATTTTAAAACGTTTTTTGTGCTTTGTTATCAAGTTTATGCCTGTTTAACATGTCTGAACTACCAGATAGATTGTGTTCTGACTGTGGGGAAACCAAGGTTCCTTCTCATTTAACTATATGTATTTTATGTCATAAAAAAATTTAGTAAAAATGATGCCCAAGATGATTCCTCAAGTGAGGGGAGTAAGCATGGTACTGCATCATCCCCTCCTTCGTCTACACCAGTCTTGCCCATACAGGAGGCCCCTAGTACATCTAGTGCGCCAATACTCCTTACTATGCAACATTTAACGGCTGTAATGGATAATTCTATCAAAAACATTTTAGCCAATATGCCCACTTATCAGCGAAAGCGCGACTGCTCTGTTTTAGAAAATTCTGTAGAGCATGAGAACGCTGATGATATGGTTTCTGAAGGGCCCCTACACCAATCTGAGGGGGCCAGGGAGGTTTTGTCTGAGGGAGAAATTTCAGATTCAGGAAACATTTCTCAACAAGCTGAACCTGATGTGATTACTTTTAAATTTAAGTTGGAACATCTCCGCGCTCTGCTTAAGGAGGTGTTATCCAATTTGGATGATTGTGATTATCTGGTCATTCCAGAACCACTATGTAAAATGGAAAAGTTCTTAGTGGCCCCGGGGCCCCCCGAAGCTTTTCCTATATCCAAGCGGGTGGCGTACATTGTTAGTAAAGAATGGGACAGGCCCGGTATACCTTTAGTACCTCCCCCCATATTTATAAAATTGTTTTCCTATAGTCGACCCCAGAAAGGACTGATGGCAGACAGTCCCCAAGGTCGAGGGGGCGGTTTCTACTCTACACAAGCGCGCCACTATACCCATAGAAGATAGTTGTGCTTTCCAAGATCCTATGGATAAAAAATTAGAAGGTCTGCTAAAGATGTTTGTTCAGCAAGGTTCCCTTCTACAACCAATTGCATGCATTGTCCCTGTCACTGCAGCCGCGTGTTTCTAGTTTGATGAGCTAGGAAAGGCGATTATTAGTAATTCTTCTTCTTATGAGGAGATTATGGACAGAATTCGTGCTCTTAAATTGGCTAATTCTTTCACCCTAGACGCCACTTTGCAATTGGCTAGGTTAGCGGCGAAAAAATTCTGGGTTTGCTATTGTGGCGCAGAGCGCTTGGTTAAAATCTTGGGCAGCGGATGCGTCTTCCAAGAACAAATTGCTTGACATTCCTTTCAAGGGGAAAACACTCTTTGGCCCTGACTTGAAAGAGATTATCTCTGATATCACTGGGGGCAAGGGCTACGCCCTCCCTCAGGATAGGTCTTTTCAAGACCAAAAATAAACCTAAGTTTCGTCCCTTTCGCAGAAACGGATCAGCCCCAAGGGCTACGTCCTCTAAGCAGGAAGGTAATACTTCTCAAGCCAATCCAGCCTGGAGACCTATGCAAGGCTGGAGCAAAGGAAAGCAGGCCAGGAAACCTGCCACTGCTACCAAGACAGCATGAAATGCGGGCCCCCGATCCGGGACCGGATCTGGTGGGGGGCAGACTCTCTCTCTTCGCTCAGGCTTGGGAAAGAGATGTTCTGGATCCTTGGGCGCTAGAAATAGTCTCCCAAGGTTATTCTCTGGAGTTCAAGGGGCTTCCTCCAAGGGGGAGGTTCCACAGGTCTCAGTTGTCTTCAGACCACATAAGAAGACAGGCATTCTTACATTGGGTAGAAGACCTGCTAAAAATGGGAGTGATTCATCCTGTTCCATTAGGAGAACAAGGGATGGGGTTCTACTCCAATCTGTTCATAGTTCCCAAAAAAGAGGGAACGTTCAGACCAATCTTAGATCTCAAGATCTTGAACAAGTTTCTCAAGGTTCCATCGTTCAAGATGGAAACCATTCGAAAACTTCTTCCTTCCATCCAGGAAGGTCAATTCATGACCAAGGTGGATTTCAAGGATGCGTATCTACATATTCCTATCCACAAGGAACATCATCGGTTCCTAAGGTTTGCATTCCTGGACAAGCATTTCCAGTTCGTGGCATTTTCTTTCGGATTAGCCACTGCTCCTAGGATTTTCTCATAGGTACTAGGGTCCCTTCTGGCGGTGCTAAGACCAAGGGGCATTGCTGTAGTACCTTACTTGGACGACATTCTGATTCGAGCGTCGTCCCTTCCTCAAGTAAAGGCTCACACGGACATTGTCCTGGCCTTTCTCAGATCTCACGGATGGAAAGTGAACGTGGAAAAGAGTTCTCTATCTCCGTCAACGAGGGTTCCCTTCTTGGGAACTATAATAGACTCCTTAGAAATGAGGATTTTTCTGACAGAAGCCAGTAAAACAAAACTTCTAGACTCTTGTCGGATACTTCATTCCGTTTCCTCTTCCTTCCATAGCGCAGTGCATGGAAGTGATAGGTTTGATGGTAGCGGCAATGGACATAGTTCCTTTTGTGCGCATTCATCTAAGACCATTACAACTGTTCATGCTCAGTCAGTGGAATGGGGACTATTCAGACTTGTCTCCGAAGATACAAGTAAATCAGAGGACCAGAGACTCATTCCGTTGGTGGCTGTCCCTGGACAACCTGTCACAAGGGATGACCTTCCGCAGACCAGAGTGGGTCATTGTCACGACCGACGCCAGTCTGATGGGCTGGGGCGCGGTCTGGGGATCCCTGAAAGCTCAGGGTCTTTGGTCTCGGGTAGAATCTCTTCTACCGATAAATATTCTGGAACTGAGAGCGATATTCAATGCTCTCAAAGCTTGGCCTCAGCTAGCGAGGGCCAAGTTCATACATCAACCATCAGGGGGGAACAAGGAGTTCCCTAGCGATGGAAGAAGTGACCAAAATCATTCTATGGGCGGAGTCTCACTCCTGCCACCTGTCTGCTATCCACATCCCAGGAGTGGAAAATTGGGAAGCGGATTTTCTGAGTCGTCAGACATTGCATCCGGGGGAGTGGGAACTCCATCCGGAAATCTTTGCCCAAGTCACTCAACCGTGGGGCATTCCAGACATGGATCTGATGGCCTCTCGTCAGAACTTCAGAGTTCCTTACTACGGGTACAGATCCAGGGATCCCAAGGCGGCTCTAGTGGATGCACTAGTAGCACCTTGGACCTTCAAACTAGCTTATGTGTTCCCGCCGTTTCCTCTCATCCCCAGGCTGGTAGCCAGGATCAATCAGGAGAGGGCGTCGGTGATTTTGATAGCTCCTGCGTGGCCACGCAGGACTTGGTATGCAGATCTGGTGAATATGTCATCGGCTCCACCATGGAAGCTACCTTTGACAGACCTTCTTGTTCTAGGTCCGTTCGACCCACTCCAGCTGACTGCTTGGAGATTGAACGCTTGATCTTATCAAAGCGAGGGTTCTCAGATTCTGTTATTAATACTCTTGTTCAGGCCTGAAAGCCTGTAACCAGAAAAATTACCACATAATTTGGTATATCTGTTGGTGTGAATCTGCAGGATTCCCTTGGGACAAGGTTAAGATTCCTAAGAGTCTATCCTTCCTTCGAGAAGGATTGAAAAAAGGATTATCTGCAAGTTCCTTGATGGGACAGATTTCTGCCTTGTCTGTGTTACTTCACAAAAAAGCTGGCAGCTGTGCCGGATGTTCTAGCCTTTGTTCAGGCTCTGGTTAGAATCAAGCCTGTTTACAAAATTTTGACTCCTCCTGGGAGTCTCAACCTAGTTCTTTCAGTTCTTCGGGGGGTTCCGTTTGAACCCTTACATTCCGTTGATATTAAGTTATTATCTTGGAAAGTTTTGTTTTTGGTTGCAATTTCTTCTGCTAGAAGAGTTTCAGAATTATCTGCTCTGCAGTGTTCTTCTCCTTATCTGGTGTTCCATGCAGATAAGGTGGTTTTGCGTACTAAACCTGGTTTTCTTCCAAAAGTTGTTTCTAACAAAAACATTAACCAGGAGATAGTTGTGCCTTCTTTGTGTCCTAATCCAGTTTCAAAGAAGGAACGTTTGTTGCACAACTTGGATGTAGTTCGTGCTCTCAAAGTTTACTTAGCAGCTACTAAGGATTTCAGACAAACTTTGTCTTTGTTTGTTGTTTATTCTGGTAAACGGAGAGGTCAAAAAGCAACTTCTACCTCTCTCTCCTTCTGGATTAAAAGCATTATCCGATTGGCTTATGAGACTGCCGGACGGCAGCCTCCTGAAAGAATCACAGCTCACTCCACTAGGGCTGTGGCTTCCACATGGGCCTTCAAGAACGAGGCTTCTGTTGATCAGATATGTAAGGCAGCGACTTGGTCTTCACTGCACACTTTTTCTAAATTTTACAAATTTGATACTTTTGCTTCTTCTGAGGCTATTTTTGGGAGAAAGGTTTTGCAAGCCGTGGTGCCTTCCATTTAGGTGACCTGATTTGCTCCCTCCCTTCATCCGTGTCCTAAAGCTTTGGTATTGGTTCCCACAAGTAAGGATGACGCCGTGGACCGGACACACCTATGTTGGAGAAAACAGAATTTATGTTTACCTGATAAATTACTTTCTCCAACGGTGTGTCCGGTCCACGGCCCGCCCTGGTTTTTTTAATCAGGTCTGATAATTTATTTTCTTTAACTACAGTCACCACGGTAACATATGGTTTCTCCTATGCAAATATTCCTCCTTAACGTCGGTCGAATGACTGGGGTAGGCGGAGCCTAGGAGGGATCATGTGACCAGCTTTGCTGGGCTCTTTGCCATTTCCTGTTGGGGAAGAGAATATCCCACAAGTAAGGATGACGCCGTGGACCGGACACACCGTTGGAGAAAGTAATTTATCAGGTAAACATAAATTCTGTTTTTAAGAAAGCTTGGTTTTAGACTGTTCAGGTTCCTTAAATTCTTATTATAGTCTCAATGATATCGAATAGGTTACAGAGGGAGGGTTTTTACTGTTCTAGGTTCCTAGGAAATCTGTAGGCTCAGGTAGATGGAAACTCCAAGCTACTAATTTTTCCATAAGTTGGAAGGAAAGTTCAGATCTTTTCTGATCTAGAAACTTTGAAAATGTTTCTGTATTCCTACTTTTGAAATGGCAACCAGTTAGATTTTTTTCAGTGAGGTCAGTATATGTCCTTAATCGATTTTAAGGATGCTAACCTTTGTTCTTTCTAGGAACATCATCAGTTTCTGAGGTTTGCTTTTTTAGACAGGTTTTTCAGTTTGTCCCTCTTCCATTTTTATCTAGCAACAGCTCTCAGAATATTCTCTAAGGTTCTGGATACCCTCATATCTGTAATGAGTTCTCAGGGTATTGCAGTGCTTCCTGGCATGGATTATATCTTGGTTCAAGTTCCAACTTTCCATTCAGCAGTATTTCTCTCTTGCAGACTGTTGTTGTTTCATTAACAACATTGTCGGAAAGTAATTTTCCTTCTTAATATGAGGAGAGTCCACGGCATCATTCCTTACTGTTGGGAAATACTGAACCTGGCCACCAGGAGAAGGCAAAGACAAACCAGACAAAAGCTTAGATACTCCCCCCTACTTCCCTGATATCCCAGTCATTCTTTGCCTTTCGTCACAGGAGGTTGGCAGAGAAGTGTCAGAAGATTCGGAGTAGTTCCTTATGAAGGGTATCTACCCTTCGAAATGGGACTGGAGTTTTAAGTAGTTTTGTCAGCCTCTCAGTAAGAGCATTGATGAATGTTAGAGTCTGGAGATGCAGGGGAGAGTCTTTCTGCGAATGCATCCAGACTCGTATTAAGAGCTCCTAAGCAATCAGTGTTGACAAGTTTCACTGCCTGCTTTCATCACTCAAGTCCATGTCAGGAGCGATGCTACAAGACTGTCAAACTTGAGAGGCTGTGTTTCTGTTCCACGGCATAGATTCCGTAAGATCGTTTCATTTTTTTACACATATGATAACACAAGAAGACAGGGTCACAGTGTGGCTCATTTTATCTGTATGGAATCAAGAGTTAATATCTCCGGATGGGGATTATTGAACAGTGGGGATTAGTCACATAAGTTTATTTGATTATGCTGCGACTTGTGTGAGATGAGGCTCAGGCAGATGTTGGAACGTACAGGTTTTTTTTTTTGTTTTTTTTTACTTTCATTTTGGAAGCTGCGCAGCCTGAAAGGCTTGGCGCTTTTTTTTTGCTAATATAGCAGGGGCGGTCCTGCATTGCGCACCACGTGACCGGGTGGGGTCATAATTATTTCCTCTTTCCTGATTGTGCAGTTTACCGGAGAAGAAGCGTTTTCTCTGTTTAACCTGGGTCATAGGAGGTGATGAGTGCCCCAGCCATTGGGGGTATAAAGGTGTTTTTTTCTTATTAATCAATAGTCTGCTTTGTAAACACAAACTATGGAGGATTCTGATGCGTTAGAGGGTACTCCCTCTTTACCCAAGTCTAATACGTGTCTATATTGTGTTCCACATGCCTTGATAAAGTAATCATGTCAAAGAAGGTAAATATGTTTGATACAACTGAGCCGTCCACCTCTGAGGAGTCTCCGTCCCGTAAGGTGCACACCCTGCAGTCATCTCCTAATACACATGCAGCTTCCCGTAGCACTCCTAATCCTCCATCTGAAGGTGACCTTTTACCACCAGACTTAACTGAGCAGTTACAAACGGCAGTGTCTCTGGCCTTTAGTGCTTTACTTCACCCTGCTAAGCGCAAGCGAAAGGTTACATATTACTATCCTTCCCAGGGGTCATTAACTAGTTTATTGGATTTATCTGATACAAGATTATCCAATGATGAAGGCGCCTCTGATACTTCAAAGGGCGCTCTTTCAGGGTCTCTGCTGCCTCTAAACCTCCAGCTGTGTGGAGGAAGCAGACTTCAAATTTAGGATTGAGCATTTACACTTTCTGTTGAAGGAAGTTTTCGCTACGTTAGAGGTTCCAGAGCCCAAATTGCCTGAGGAACCTTTGATTCCTAAATTAGATAAGGTCTACAAGGACAGGGTTGTACCACAAACGTTCCCGGTTCCCGTAAAGATGGCGAATATTATTAAGAATGAATGGGAAAGGATTGGTTCTTCATTTTCCCCTTCTTTCTTTAAGAAATTGTTCCCTGTCCCGGACTCTCAATTGGAGTTGTAGGGTTGTATCCCCAAGGTGGATGGCGCTATCTCCACGCTTGCTAAGCGCACTACTATCCCGCTTGAGGATAGTTCGTTGTTTAAAGGGCCCAAGGATAAGAAGATAGAAACTCTGTCAAGAAAGATGTTTCAACCGGCAGCCGGAAAGAATTAAGGCCCTAAGGGTGGCTAGTTCTTTTATTTGTGATGCTAATATGCAAATCATTCGCCTGAATGCTTAGGCTTCAGGTTTTTCTGTTCAAGCCCATAGGACACTCTGGTTGTAGTCCTGGTCTGCAGACATGACTTCTAAGTCCAGACTTCTTTCCCTCCCCTTTAAGGGAAAGATTTTATTTAGGTTAGGCCTGGACTCCATTTTCTCCACGGTTACTGGAGGCAAGGTTGCCTTTTTACCGCAGGCTAAGAAGAACAAGCCTAAGGGACAAGGTCTTAATTTTCGTTCCTTTTGTTCTGATAAATCCCAACGTCAGCAGTCCTCTGCAAAGCCTGAGTAATCCAAGGGTACTTGGAAACTGGCTCAGTCCTGGAATAAATCCAAGCATAGCAAGAAGCCCGCCGAGACAAAGTCGTCATGAAGGGGCGGCCCCCGTCCGGTTCTGGATCATGTAGGGGGCAGACTGTCACTCTTCTCGAATATTTCGTTTGGGGACATACAAGACTCGTGGGTCCTGGAAGTCATCGCTCAGGGATACAAGATAGGTTTCAGGTCTCATTCACCCAGGGGCAGATTCCTCCTATCAAACCTGTCTTCCAGGCCAGAAAAGAGAGAAGCCTTTCTGGGGTGCGTGAGGGATCTCTCCTCCCTAGGAGTCAATGTCCCGGTACCTCTTGCAGAAAGAGGTTTGGGATACTATTCAAACCTTTTTTGTGGTCCCAAAGGAGGAGGGCACTTTCAGCCTGATTCTGGACCTAAAGCGCTTACAAATTCCTATATGTCCCCTCGTTCAAGATGGAGACGATAAGGTCTATCCTTCCCTTAGTTCAGGAAGGACAATTCATGACCACTATACATCTGAAGGATGCTTAACTTCACGTTCCAATCCACAAGGAACACTTCACGTTCCTAAGGTTTGCGTTCCGGGACCAGCACTTCCAGTTTATTGCACTTCTGTTTGGTCTAGCTACTGCTTCAAGAGTTTTCACGAAGGTTCTAGGGGCTCTACTTGCAGTAGCCAGAACCAGAGGTATAGCAGTGGCTCCATACTTGGACAATATTCTGCTGGCGTACTGTTATCCTTGTACCCATGAGCAGCTCTGCGGAATCTGTTGGCGCTTTATAAATGAACAATAATAATAATAATCTGTCTCAACAGATTTCTCTAGACAACCGGTCAAGAGAATCACTCTCCTGGTGGCTCTGTCCAGATCAACTGTCCCAAGGGACATCCTTCTTGAGACTATCCTGGGAGATTGTGACATACGGACGCAAGTCTATCAGGATGGGGAGCTGTTTGGGGTGCCAGGAAGGCACAGGGCCTGTGGATTTGAGAGGAATCCTGCCTCCCGATCAACATTCTGGAACTTAGAGCAATCTTAATGCTCTGAAGGCTTGGCCTCTTCTGGGTTCATCCCAGTTTATCAGATTCCAATCAGACAGCATAACTTCTGTGGCTTACATCAACCATCAGATTGGAACGGGATACTCCCTAGCAATGAGGGAAGTATCACAGATTCTGGAGTGGACGGAGGCGCACAACTGCTCGCTGTCAGTGATCCACATTCCGGGTTTGGACAATTGGGAAGCGGCTTTCCTCAGCAGACAATCCTTTCATCTGGGGGAATGGTCTCTCTATCCCTAGGTGTTTGCGGAGATTTGCAACAAATGGGGGACGCCGGAGATAGCTCTCATTGCATCCAGGCTCAATCCCAAGCTACCCAGATATGGGTTGCGGTCCAGGGATCCTCAGGCGGAGCTAATAGATGCATCAGCAGTGCCTTGGAGATTCAATCTAATTTACATTTTCCAGCCATTACCACTTCTTCCTCGTGTAGTGGCCCACATGAAGCAAGAGCAGGCATCAGTGATACTAATTGCTCCATCGTGGCCGCAAAGGATGTGGTTCGCGGACCTGGTGGGGATGTCCTCATCTCCTCTGCTTAGGTTACCTTGTCGCAGGGATCTTCTGGAACAGTGTCCCTTTGTTCATCAAAATCTAGATTCTCTTAGGCTGACTGGGTGGAGATTAAACGCTTAGTCCGAGCCAAGAGAGGTTTCTCTGAGAGGGTTATTGACACTCTCATTCAGGCTCATAAGCCTGTTACTCGTCACATCTATCACAAGATGTGGAGAGCTTACTTAGGCCTAGATTTGGAGTTCGGCGGTAAAAGGGCTGTTAACGCTCCGCTGGCTTTTTTCTGGCAGCACCATAAAATTAACTCTGGTATCGAGAGTTCAAACAAATGCTGCGTTAGGCTCCAAAAAAGGAGCGTAGAGCATTTTTACCGCAAATGCAACTCTCGATACCAGAGTTGCTTACGGACGCGGCCGGCCTCCAAAACGTGCTCGTGCACGATTCTCCCATAGGAAACAATGGGACTGTTTGAGCTGAAAAAAAACCTAACACCTGCAAAAAAGCAGCGTTCAGCTCCTAACGCAGCCCCATTGTTTGCTATGGGGAAACACTTCCTACGTCTGCACCTAACACTCTAACATGTACCCCGAGTCTAAACACCCCTAACCTTACACTTATTAACCCCTAATCTGCCGCCCCCGCTATCGCTGACCCCTGCATATTTTTTTTAACCCCTAATCTGCCGCTCCGTAAACCGCCGCCACCTACGTTATCCCTATGTACCCCTAATCTGCTGCCCTAACATCGCCGACCCCTATATTATATTTATTAACCCCTAATCTGCCCCCCTCAACGTCGCCGACACCTGCCTACACTTATTAACCCCTAATCTGCCGAGCGGACCTGAGCGCTACTATAATAAAGTTATGAACCCCTAACCCGCCTCACTAACCCTATCATAAATAGTATTAACCCCTAATCTGCCCTCCCTAACATCGCCGACACCTAACTTCAATTATTAACCCCTAATCTGCCGACCGGAGCTCACCGCTATTCTAATAAATGTATTAACCCCTAAAGCTAAGTCTAACCCTAACACTAACACCCCCCTAAGTTAAATATAATTTTTATCTAACGAAATAAATTAACTCTTATTAAATAAATGATTCCTATTTAAAGCTAAATACTTACCTGTAAAATAAATCCTAATATAGCTACAATATAAATTATAATTATATTATAGCTATTTTAGGATTAATATTTATTTTACAGGCAACTTTGTAATTATTTTAACCAGGTACAATAGCTATTAAATAGTTAAGAACTATTTAATAGTTACCTAGTTAAAATAATAACAAATTTCTCCAACATAGGTGTGTCCGGTCCACGGCGTCATCCTTACTTGTGGGATATTCTCTTCCCCAACAGGAAATGGCAAAGAGCCCAGCAAAGCTGGTCACATGATCCCTCCTAGGCTCCGCCTTCCCCAGTCATTCTCTTTGCCGTTGTACAGGCAACATCTCCACGGAGATGGCTTAGAGTTTTTTGGTGTTTAAATGTAGTTTTTATTATTCAATCAAGAGTTTGTTATTTTAAAATAGTGCTGGTATGTACTATTTACTCTGAAACAGAAAGGTGATGAAGATTTCTGTTTGTAAGAGGGAAATGATTTTAGCAACCGTTACTAAAATCGATGGCTGTTTCCACACAGGACTGTTGAGAGGAATTAACTTCAGTTGGGGGAAACAGTGAGCAGACTTTTGCTGCTTGAGGTATGACACATTTCTAACAAGACGATGTAATGCTGGAAGCTGTCATTTTCCCTATGGGATCCGGTAAGCCATTTTTATTACATAAGAAAAAAAGGGCTTCACAAGGGCTTTTAAGACTGTAGACATTTTCTGGGCTAAAACGATTGATATATAAGCATATTTTAATACTTCATAGCTTTGAGGAATTATTTTATTCTTGGGAATTATGTAAAATAACCGGCAGGCACTGTATTGGACACCTTATTCTCTAGGGGCTTTCCCTAATCATAGGCAGAGCCTCATTTTCGCGCCTCTATTGCGCACTTGTTTTTGGGAAGCATGACATGCAGATGCATGTGTGAGGAGCTCTGATACATAGAAAAGACTTTATGAAGGCGTCATTTGGTATCGTATTCCCCTTTGGGCTTGGTTGGGTCTCAGCAAAGCAGATACCAGGGACTGTAAAGGGGTTAAATATAAAAACGGCTCCGGTTCCGTTATTTTAAGAGTTAAAGCTTTCAAATTTGGTGTGCAATACTTTTAAGGCTTTAAGACACTGTGGTGAAATTTTGGTGAATTTTGAACAATTCCTTCATACTTTTTCACATTTGCAGTAATAAAGTGTGTTCAGTTTAAAATTTAAAGTGACAGTAACGGTTTTATTGTAAAACGTTTTTTGTACTTTGTTATCAAGTTTATGCCTGTTTAACATGTCTGAACTACCAGATAGACTGTGTTCTGTATGTGGGGAAGCCAAGGTTCCTTCTCATTTAAATAGATGTGATTTATGTGACACAAAATTTAGAGAAAATGATGCCCAAGATGATTCCTCAAGTGAGGGGAGTAAGCATGGTACTGCATCATCCCCTCCTTCGTCTACACCAGTCTTGCCCACACAGGAGGCCCCTAGTACATCTAGTGCGCCAATACTCCTTACTATGCAACAATTAACGGCTGTAATGGATAATTCTATCAAAAACATTTTAGCCAAAATGCCCACTTATCAGCGAAAGCGCGACTGCTCTGTTTTAGAAAATACTGAAGAGCATGAGGACGCTGATGATATTGGTTCTGAAGTGCCCCTACACCAGTCTGAGGGGGCCAGGGAGGTTTTGTCTGAGGGAGAAATTTCAGATTCAGGGAAAATTTCTCAACAAGCTGAACCTGATGTGATTACATTCAAATTTAAATTGGAACATCTCCGCGCCCTGCTTAAGGAGGTGTTATCTACTCTGGATGATTGTGAGAATTTGGTCATTCCAGAGAAATTATGTAAAATGGACAAGTTCCTAGAGGTCCCGGGGCCCCCCGAAGCTTTTCCTATACCCAAGCGGGTGGCGGACATTGTAAACAAAGAATGGGAAAGGCCCGGCATACCTTTCGTCCCTCCCCCTATATTTAAGAAATTGTTTCCTATGGTCGACCCCAGAAAGGACTTATGGCAGACAGTCCCCAAGGTCGAGGGGGCGGTTTCTACTCTAAACAAACGCACCACTATACCCATAGAAGATAGTTGTGCTTTCAAAGATCCTATGGATAAAAAATTAGAGGGTTTGCTTAAAAAGATGTTTGTTCAGCAAGGTTACCTTCTACAACCAATTTCATGCATTGTTCCTGTCACTACAGCAGCGTGTTTCTGGTTCGATGAACTAGAAAAGGCGCTCAATAAAGATTCTTCTTATGAGGAGATTTTGGACAGAATTCATGCTCTCAAATTGGCTAACTCTTTCACCCTAGACGCCACTTTGCAATTGGCTAGATTAGCGGCGAAAAATTCTGGGTTTGCTATTGTGGCGCGCAGAGCGCTTTGGCTAAAATCTTGGTCAGCGGATGCGTCTTCCAAGAACAAATTGCTTAACATTCCTTTCAAGGGGAAAACGCTGTTTGGCCCTGACTTGAAAGAGATTATTTCTGATATCACTGGGGGCAAGGGCCACGCCCTTCCTCAGGATAGGTCTTTCAAGGCCAAAAATAAACCTAATTTTCGTCCCTTTCGCAGAAACGGACCAGCCCCAAGTGCTACGTCCTCTAAGCAAGAGGGTAATACTTCTCAAGCCAAGCCAGCCTGGAGGCCAATGCATGGCTGGAACAAAGGTAAGCAGGCCAAGAAACCTGCCACTGCTACCAAGACAGCATGAGATGTTGGCCCCCGATCCGGGACCGGATCTGGTGGGGGGCAGACTCTCTCTCTTCGCTCAGGCTTGGGCAAGAGATGTTCTGGATCCTTGGGCGCTGGAAATAGTCTCCCAAGGTTATCTTCTGGAATTCAAGGGGCTTCCCCCAAGGGGGAGGTTCCACAGGTCTCAATTGTCTTCAGACCACATAAAAAAACAGGCATTCTTACATTGTGTAGAAGACCTGTTAAAAATGGGAGTGATTCATCCTGTTCCATTAGGAGAACGAGGGATGGGGTTCTACTCCAATCTGTTCGTAGTTCCCAAAAAAAGAGGGAACATTCAGACCAATCTTAGATCTCAAGATCCTAAACAAGTTTCTCAAGGTTCCATCGTTCAAAATGGAAACCATTCGAACAATTCTTCCTTCCATCCAGGAAGGTCAGTTCATGACCACGGTGGATTTAAAGGATGCGTATCTACATATTCCTATCCACAAGGAACATCATCGGTTCCTAAGGTTCGCATTTCTGGACAAGCATTACCAGTTGTGGCGCTTCCGTTCGGATTAGCCACTGCTCCAAGAATTTTCACAAAGGTACTAGGGTCCCTTCTAGCGGTGCTAAGACCAAGGGGCATTGCAGTAGTACCTTACTTGGACGACATTCTGATTCAAGCGTCGTCCCTTCCACAAGCAAAGGCTCACACGGACATTGTCCTGGCCTTTCTCAGATCTCACGGGTGGAAAGTGAATGTAGAAAAAAGTTCTCTATCTCCGTCAACAAGGGTTCCCTTCTTGGGAACAATAATAGACTCCTTAGAAATGAGGATTTTTCTGACAGAGGCCAGAAAATCAAAACTTCTAAACTCTTGTCAAATACTTCATTCTGTTCCTCTTCCTTCCATAGCGCAGTGCATGGAAGTAATAGGTTTGATGGTAGCGGCAATGGACATAGTTCCTTTTGCGCGAATTCATCTAAGACCATTACAACTGTGCATGCTTAGTCAGTGGAATGGGGATTATACAGACTTGTCTCCGACGATACAAGTAGATCAGAGGACCAGAGATTCACTCCGTTGGTAGCTGTCCCTGGACAACCTGTCACAGGGGATGAGCTTCCGCAGACCAGAGTGGGTCATTGTCACGACCGACGCCAGTCTGGTGGGCTGGGGCGCGGTCTGGGGACCCCTGAAAGCTCAGGGTCTTTGGTCTCGGGAAGAATCTCTTCTCCTGATAAATATTCTGGAACTGAGAGCGATATTCAATGCTCTCAAGGCTTGGCCTCAGCTAGCAAAGGCCAAATTCATACGGTTTCAATCAGACAACATGACGACTGTTGCGTACATCAACCATCAGGGGGGAACAAGGAGTTCCCTGGCGATGGAAGAAGTGACCAAGATCATTCAATGGGCGGAGACTCACTCCTGCCACTTGTCTGCAATCCACATCCCAGGAGTGGAAAATTGGGAAGCGGATTTTCTGAGTCGTCAGACATTTCATCCGGGGGAGTGGGAACTCCATCCGGAAATCTTTGCCCAAATTACTCAGTTGTGGGGCATTCCAGACATGGATCTGATGGCCTCTCGTCAGAACTTCAAGGTTCCTTGCTACGGGTCCAGATCCAGGGATCCCAAGGCGACTCTAGTAGATGCACTAGTAGCACCTTGGACCTTCAAACTAGCTTATGTATTCCCGCCGTTTCCTCTCATCCCCAGGCTGGTAGCCAGGATCAATCAGGAGAGGACATCAGTGATCTTGATAGCTCCTGCGTGGCCACGCAGGACTTGGTATGCAGACCTGGTGAATATGTCATCGGCTCCACCATGGAAGCTACCTTTGAGACGGGACCTTCTTGTTCAAGGTCCGTTCGAACATCCGAATCTGGTCTCACTCCAACTGACTGCTTGGAGATTGAACGTTTGATCTTATCAAAGCGAGGGTTCTCAGATTCTGTCATTGATACTCTTGTTCAGGCCAGAAAGCCTGTAACTAGAAAAATCTAACACAAAATATGGAAAAAATATATCTGTTGGTGTGAATCTAAAGGATTCCCTTGGGACAAGATAAAAATTCCTAAGATTCTATCCTTTCTTCAAGAAGGTTTGGAGAAAGGATTATCTGCAAGTTCTTTGAAGGGACAGATTTCTGCCTTGTCTGTGTTACTTCACAAAAAGCTGGCAGCTGTGCCAGATGTTCAAGCCTTTGTTCAGGCTCTGGTTAGAATCAAGCCTGTTTACAAACCTTTGACTCCTCCTTGGAGTCTCAATTTAGTTCTTTCAGTTCTTCAGGGGGTTCCGTTTGAACCCTTACATTCCGTTGATATTAAGTTATTATCTTGGAAAGTTTTGTTTTTGGTTGCAATTTCTTCTGCTAGAAGAGTTTCAGAATTATCTGCTCTGCAGTGTTCTCCTCCTTATCTGGTGTTCCATGCAGATAAGGTGGTTTTGCGTACTAAACCTGGTTTTCTTCCGAAAGTTGTTTCTAACAAAAACATTAACCAGGAGATAGTCGTGCCTTCTTTGTGTCCGAATCCAGTTTCAAAGAAGGAACGTTTGTTGCACAATTTGGATGTAGTTCGTGCTCTAAAATTCTATTTAGATGCTACAAAGGATTTTAGACAAACATCTTCCTTGTTTGTTGTTTATTCTGGTAAAAGGAGAGGTCAAAAAGCAACTTCTACCTCTCTCTCTTTTTGGCTTAAAAGCATCATCAGATTGGCTTACGAGACTGCCGGACGGCAGCCTCCTGAAAGAATCACAGCTCATTCCACTAGGGCTGTGGCTTCCACATGGGCCTTCAAGAACGAGGCTTCTGTTGATCAGATATGTAGGGCAGCGACTTGGTCTTCACTGCACACTTTTACTAAATTTTACAAATTTGATACTTTTGCTTCTTCTGAGGCTATTTTTGGGAGAAAGGTTTTGCAAGCCGTGGTGCCTTCCATCTAGGTGACCTGATTTGCTCCCTCCCTTCATCCGTGTCCTAAAGCTTTGGTATTGGTTCCCACAAGTAAGGATGACGCCGTGGACCGGACACACCTATGTTGGAGAAAACAGAATTTATGTTTACCTGATAAATTACTTTCTCCAACGGTGTGTCCGGTCCACGGCCCGCCCTGGTTTTTTAATCAGGTCTGATAATTTATTTTCTTTAACTACAGTCACCACGGTATCATATGATTTATCCTATGCAAATATTCCTCCTTTACGTCGGTCGAATGACTGGGGAAGGCGGAGCCTAGGAGGGATCATGTGACCAGCTTTGCTGGGCTCTTTGCCATTTCCTGTTGGGGAAGAGAATATCCCACAAGTAAGGATGACGCCGTGGACCGGACACACCGTTGGAGAAAGTAATTTATCAGGTAAACATAAATTCTGTTTTACCTGTAAAATAAATCCTAACCTAAGATATAATTAAACCTAACACGAGACTATCAATAAAATAATTAAATAAACTACCTACAATTACCTACAATTAACCTAACACTACACTATCAATAAATTAATTAAACACAATTCCTACAAATAAATACAATTAAATAAACTAGCTAAAGTACAAAAAATAAAAAAGAACTAAGTTACAGAAAATAAAAAAATATTTACAAACATAATAAAAATATTACAACAATTTTAAACTAATTACACCTACTCTAAGCCCCCTAATAAAATAACAAAGCCCCCCAAAATAAAAAATTCCCTACCCTATTCTAAATTAAAAAAGTTACAAGCTCTTTTACCTTACCAGCCCTGAACAGGGCCCTTTGCGGGGCATGCCCCAAGAATTTCAGCTCTTTTGCCTGTAAAAGAATAAATACAATACCCCCCCCCCAACATTACAACCCACCACCCACATACCCCTAATCTAACCCAAACCCCCCTTAAATAAACCTAACACTAAGCCCCTGAAGATCTTCCTACCTTGTCTTCACCATACCAGGTTCACCGATCCGTCCTGAAGAGCTCCTCCGATGTCCTGATCCAAGCCCAAGCGGGGGCTGAAGAGGTCCATGATCCGGTCAAAGTCTTCATCCAAGCGGGGCAGAAGAGGATCTTCCATCCGATTGAAGTCATCATCCAGGCGGCATCTTCTATGGTCTTCCATCCGGAGCGAAGCGGCAGGATCCTGAAGACCTTCAGCGCGGAACATCCATCCGGACCGACGACTGAACGACGAATGACTGTTCCTTTAAGGGACGTCATCCAAGATGGCGTCCCTCGAATTCCGATTGGCTGATAGGATTCTATCAGCCAATCGGAATTAAGGTAGGAATTTTCTGATTGGCTGATGGAATCAGCAAATCAGTATCAAGTTCAATCCGATTGGCCGATCCAATCAGATTGAGCTCGCATTCTATTGGCTGATCGGAACAGCCAATAGAATGCGAGCTCAATCTGATTGGCTGATTGGATCAGCCAATCGGATTGAACTTGATTCTGATTGGCTGATTCCATCAGCCAATCAGAAAATTCCTACCTTAATTCCGATTGGCTGATAGAATCCTATCAGCCAATCGGAATTCGAGGGACGCCATCTTGGATGACGTCCCTTAAAGGAACAGTCATTCGTCGTTCAGTCGTCGGTCCGGATGGATGTTCCGCGCTGGAGGTCTTCAGGATCCTGCCGCTTCGCTCCGGATGGAAGACCATAGAAGATGCCGCCTGGATGATGACTTCAATCGGATGGAAGATCCTCTTCTGCCCCGCTTGGATGAAGACTTTGACCGGATCATGGACCTCTTCAGCCCCCGCTTGGGCTTGGATCAGGACATCGGAGGAGCTCTTCAGGACGGATCGGTGAACCTGGTATGGTGAAGACAAGGTAGGAAGATCTTCAGGGGCTTAGTGTTAGGTTTATTTAAGGGGGGTTTGGGTTAGATTAGGGGTATGTGGGTGGTGGGTTGTATTGTTGGGGGGGGGTATTGTATTTATTCTTTTACAGGCAAAAGAGCTGAAATTCTTGGGGCATGCCCCGCAAAGGGCCCTGTTCAGGGCTGGTAAGGTAAAAGAGCTTGTAACTTTTTTAATTTAGAATAGGGTAGGGATTTTTTTATTTTGGGGGGCTTTGTTATTTTATTAGGGGGCTTAGAGTATGTGTAATTAGTTTAAAATTGTTGTAATATTTTTATTATGTTTGTAAATATTTTTTTATTTTCTGTAACTTAGTTCTTTTTTATTTTTTGTACTTTAGCTAGTTTATTTAATTGTATTTATTTGTAGGAATTGTGTTTAATTAATTTATTGATAGTGTAGTGTTAGGTTAATTGTAGGTAATTGTAGGTAGTTTATTTAATTATTTTATTGATAGGGTAGTGTTAGGTTTAATTATAACTTAGGTTAGGATTTATTTTACAGGTAAATTTGTTATTATTTTAACTAGGTAACTATTAAATAGTTCTTAACTATTTAATAGCTATTGTACCTGGTTAAAATAATTACAAAGTTGCCTGTAAAATAAATATTAATCCTAAAATAGCTATAATATAATTATAATTTATATTGTAGCTATATTAGGATGTATTTTACAGGTAAGTATTTAGCTTTAAATAGGAATCATTTATTTAATAAGAGTTAATTTATTTCGTTAGATAAAAATTATATTTAACTTAGGGGGGTGTTAGTGTTAGGGTTAGACTTAGCTTTAGGGGTTAATACATTTATTAGAATAGCGGTGAGCTCCGGTCGTCAGATTAGGGGTTAATAATTGAAGTTAGGTGTCGGCGATGTTAGGGAGGGCAGATTAGGGGTTAATACTATTTATGATAGGGTTAGTGAGGCGGGTTAGGGGTTCATAACTTTATTATAGTAGCGCTCAGGTCCGCTCGGCAGATTAGGGGTTAATAAGTGTAGGCAGGTGTCGGCGACGTTGAGGGGGGCAGATTAGGGGTTAATAAATATAATATAGGGGTCGGCGATGTTAGGGGCAGCAGATTAGGGGTACATAGGGATAACGTAGGTGGCGGCGATTTGCGGTCGGAAGATTAGGGGTTAATTATTTTAAGTAGCTGGCGGCGACGTTGTGGGGGGCAAGTTAGAGGTTAAGAAATATAATATAGGGGTCGGCGGGGTTAGGGGCAGCAGATTAGGGGTACATAAGTATAACGTAGGTGGCGGTCAGCAGATTAGGGGTTAAAAATTTAAATCGAGTGGCGGCGATGTGGGGGGACCTCGGTTTAGGGGTACATAGGTAGTTTATGGGTGTTAGTGTACTTTAGGGTACAGTAGTTAAGAGCTTTATGAACCGGCGTTAGCCAGAAAGCTCTTAACTCCTGCTATTTTCAGGCGGCTGGAGTTTTGTCGTTAGAGCTCTAACGCTCACTTCAGAAACGACTCTAAATACCAGCGTTAGAAAGATCCCATTGAAAAGATAGGCTACGCAAATGGCGTAGGGGGATCTGCGGTATGGAAAAGTCGCGGCTGAAAAGTGAGCGTTAGACCCTTTAATCACTGACTCCAAATACCAGCGGGCGGCCAAAACCAGCGTTAGGAGCCTCTAACGCTGGTTTTGACGGCTACCGCCGAACTCCAAATCTAGGCCTTATTGTGGTGTGAAGAGTTTTACAGGCTGTGGTGCCCTCAGATTAGGGTCCGCCTCTCTTTTACCCCTCCCGTTATCACACAGTGTCCTCTAGAGCTTGGGTATAGTTTTCCCAACGATAAGGAATGATGCCGGGGACTCTCCTCATATTAAGAAGGAAAACATAAATTATGCTTACCTGTTCATTTAATTTCCTTCTGTATGAGGAGAGTCAACGGCCCTCGCCCATATGCTCCATATTTCTCTTCCGGCACCATTTATACCCTGATATTTCTCCTACTGTTCCTTGTTCCCTTGGCAGAATGATTGGGATATGAGGGAAGTACCAGGAGTATTTAAGCCTTTGGCTGGGGTGTGTCTGCCTCCTCCTGGTGGCCAGGTTCAGTATTTCCCAACAGTAAGGAATGATGCCGTGGACTCTCCTAATACAAAAAAAATTAAATTATCAGGTAAGCATAATTTATGTTTTTCAAAACAGTTTACTGTTTCCTCAGATAAAGGTTGCTTTTCTGGAAGGTTTTGTATTCAGTTTCTATTAGATTTTCTTTGGCAGAGCAAAGACGGTTGAGGCTGGAGGTTGCCTGTTAGAAACTTCAGTCTCGTTTTTTTCCTTCAGTTGCCATTTGCATGGAGTTGTCAGGACTCATGTTTTTGGCCTTGGTTTCTATTCTGTTTGCTCGCTTCCACATGAGTCCTCTTCAGCTTTGTATCTTTTTCCAATGATAAAGGTACCTGTCTCCGTTGTCTCTGAGGACTAATTTATTTTCCTGAACTATTATGTTTCTGTCTTGGTAGATGAGCTATTAGGTCTTTATGCAGGGTGCTTCTTTTGTCTGTAATCTCTACAGTTGCAAGTTTTTTTTCAGGATGGGGGGCATCTGCGCGTCTCAGAATGCGTAAGAGTTTGGTTTCCTCAGGAGGCGAGGTTACCTGTTCATGTTTTAAAACTATGTGCTATATTCAGGGCTCTTCAGAGTTGACCTCTATTGAAAGGGAATTTTTTTAGATTAGACTATGTTACAGTTCTCTAGTTATGATGATAGTATCTCTATTTCTTTCCTAAAGTAAACTTTGTTTACTTTAGAGGTTAAGTTGCTAAGGTAGATAGGTTCAAGCCAGTTATCGGTTTTAATTCTGTTTTTATACTTTTGGCTAAATCCCCAGATGTATTCCCTATACCTCACGTGGTTTTTTAGATTATTTCCAGAGATTGGGCAAAACCAGTTGTTCCTTTTCTTTTACAAGATATGACGAGTCCACAGATTTCATCCTTATGGGATTACGCCTCCTGTTCAGCAGGAAGTGGCAAAGAGCACCACAGCAGAGCTGTATATATAGCTCCTCCCTTCCCTCCCCCTCCAGTCATTCTCTTTGCCTGTGTCAGTGATAGGAAGAGGTAATCAAGAAGTTTTTTTATTTTAAAATGGTACCATTGAGTACTATTTTTTTTAGAGAGAAATCGTCAGTCTATAACTTTCCAAGAGGAGTGGAGACATTTTATTTTTCTGCCCTGATGTTGATGATCTTAGCAAAAGTTATCTAAGATCCATGCTGGTTCCCACAGAGCAGTTGAAGGTAGAGTAAAGAAACATCTTCAGTGTGGAGAACTGTGTCATGCTACAAGCAGCATTAAGGTATGTTCAGTCTTTTGTTTCTGAGGAGACTTGATACATCAGAACAGGCTGACAATATTCCCTATCTGGGGAGGGTAATCAGTATGCACTATAGTAAAAAGAAATGGTGTACCTGGAATTCCCTTTTTATTTAATTTTACTCATTTAAAAGTGTGTTGGTGTTTCACTTTAAATTTCAGTGGGCTGACGCTGGGAGCGGTTGCTGGCTGCTGTTATGATGCGGTTATGCTTGGCTTGACAGGAGATAATATCTCTGAGTTGCGCTTTTGTATTTATAAGAGGGGCACATGGCTTTATTATAAAATGGTTTACATATACAACCAAAGACAGTTGCAAAAAAGTGTACACTTAACAGCACTCAATCTCTGTGGGATTGAGTGCTGTTAAGTGTACACTTTTTTTGCAACTGTCTTTGGTTGTGTATATAAATATGTGATTATGTACACAGCACCTATGGGCCATAACTACTGTTAATAAGGCCAACCTTATATTATTATTAGCCCATCCCTAAATATCTTTAGTAGTGCCATCACACCCCTTTTCTTGAATTTATTATAAAATGGAACAGACATGTTAATTTTTCGACCCATGCGGGTCTCGGTAAAGGCTAAGAGTTATGCCCATGGTGGGCTGGGCCTATTTTTGCGCGCTCTACTGCACAGTGTGTTTTCCGGACGGCAGCAAGGTTGTGAGGCTCCGGTGGGGCCTTGCTCAGTTTTTGTACCCGAAGGTGCAGAAAGACTTGTGACCGTTTTCTTCAGTGTGATCTGGGGGGAGGTAGGCGCCGCAGCAGAGCTGTGGCGAGGTGCAGGGGCCGGAATTGATATAACTTAATATACTGATAAAATTGTGATATAATTGATATATATCATATCCTAACAAGTGGTGCAATATTGTTAAGCTATTTTGGGCACATAAGGGCATTTTTATTGCTGAAAACGTTGTTTTGCCTAATAACAGAAAAATTGTTGTGCTTTTATTATTTAAAGGCGCAGTACATTTTTTAGTTAAAAAAAATGTTAATATATGTTTTGACTTCAGAGTACAATATAGCAAGCATAAAACGACTATTATTGCTATTGCTAGTCTGTTTAACATGTCTGAACTTGAGGAAACTACTTGTTCTATGTGTTTAGATGCCATTCTGGAACCCCCTCTTACTTTTTGTCCCTCATGTACTGAAAGGGCCTTACAATGTAAAGAGCATATTTTCTTTAAGGAAAGTGTGTCTAAGGATGATTCTCAGTCTGAGGAGAATCCGGTTATGCCGCCAAATTCTCCCCAAGCGTCACAACCTTTAACGCCCACCCAAGCGGCGCTGGGTTCTTCAACCGCGTCTACTTCATTTACTCTGCAGGATATGGCTGCAGTTATGTCATCAACCCTTTCAGAGGTTTTATCTAAGTTGCCAATGTTACAGGGCAAACGCAGCAGACAGAAGTCAATTTGAATACTAAGACCTCTGATGCTTTGTTTGCTATTTCCGATGTACCCTCACAGGGATCTGATTTGGTGGTCAGGGAACTTCTGTCTGAGGGGGAACTTTCTGATTCAGGAAGTGTGTTACCTCAGACGGACTCGGACGTCATGTCCTTTAGATTTGAGCTTGAACACCTCCGCCTGTTTCTTCGGGAGGTTTTAGCGACTCTGGATGACTGTGACTCTATTGTAGTACCACCAGAGAAATTCTGTAAGATGGACATATACTTAGAGGTGCCTGCTTACTCTGATGTTTTTCCGGTTCCTAAGAGAATCTCGGAAATTATTACACGGGAATGGGAAAGACCGGGTATCCCGTTCTCACCTTCTCCTAATTTTAAGAAAATGTATCCCATATCTGACACTGTTCGGGACTCTTGGCAAACAGTCCCTAGGGTGGAGGGAGCTATATTTACCCTGGCTAAGCATACAACTATTCCTATTGAGGACAGTTGTGCTTTCAAAGACCCTATGGATAAAAAATTGGAGGGTCTTCTAAAGAAGTTATTTATTCATCCGGGTTTCCTTTTACAACCGACAGCCTGCATTGTACCAGTTACCACTGCAGCGGCTTTCTGGTTTGACGCCTTAGAAGAGTCTCTTAAGACTGAGACTCCTTTAGAGGAAATTCTAGATAGAATTAAGGCTCTTAAGCTGGCTAATTCTTTTATTACGGACGCCGCCTTTCAGATTGACAAGTTGGCGGCTAAGACTGCCGGATTTGCCATTTTAGCGCATAGAGCATTATGGTTAAAGTCTTGGTCTGCTGATGTGTCATCTAAGTCAAAGCTTTTGACTATTCCTTTCAAAGGGAAAACCCTATTCGGCCTGACTTGAAAGAAATAATTTCTGACATTACGGGAGTTAAGGGTCATCTCCTACCTCAGGATAGAACTGCTAAACTGAGGGGTAAACAGAATAATTTTCGTTTCTTTCGGAACTTTAAAGGAGTCCCCTCTTCTTCCGCCAAACAGGAAGGGAATTTTGCTCAGGCCAAGTCCGTCTGGAGACCCAACCAGGCTTGGAACAAGGGTAAACAACCCATGAAGCCCGTTGCTGCTACCAAGACAGCATGAAGGGGCGGCCCCCGATCCGGGACCGGATCTAGTAGGGGGCAGACTTTCTCTCTTTGCCCAGGCTTGGGTAAGAGATGTTCAGGATCACTGGAAATCGTGTCCCAAGGGTATCAACTGGAATTCAAAAATTCTCTCCCAAGGGGGAGGTTTTTTCTTTCACGATTGTCTGTAGACCAAATAAAAAGAGGCGTTCTTACGTTGTGTAAAAGACCTCTCTACTATGGGAGTAATTCGTCCCGTTCCAAGACTGGAACAGGGACAGGGGTTTTACTCAAATCTTTTCGTGGTCCTCAAAAAAGAGGGCACGTTTCGACCTATTTTAGATCTAAAAAGTCTAAACAAGTTTCTCAGAGTCCCATCCTTCAAGGTGGAGACTATTCGAACAATTCTGCCATTGATCCAGGAGGGTCAATATATGACTACCGTGGACTTGAAGGATGCATATCTTCATATTCCTATACACAAGGATCATCACCAGTTCCTAAGGTTTGCCTTTCTGAACAAACATTTTCAGTTTGTGGCTCTTCCCTTCGGGTTGGCCGCAGCACCCAGGATCTTCACAAAGGTTCTAGGGTCACTTCTGGCAGGTCTCAGGCTGCGGGCTATTGCAGTGGCGCCTTATCTAGACGATATTCTGATCCAGGCATCGTCTTACCATCTGACAAAATCTCATACAGACATGGTTCTGTCCTTTCTGAGGACTCACGGGTGGAAGGTGAATCTAGAAAAGAGTTCATTAATTCCACAGACCAGGGTTCCCTTCCTGGGAACTCTAATAGATTCCATATCCATGAAAACATTCTTAACAGAGGTCAGAAATGTAAAGATTCTGAATACATGCCGAGCCCTTCAGTCCAATCCTCGGCCATCAGTGGCTCAGTACATGGAGGTAATTGGATTGATGGTGGCGGCAATGGACATCATTCTGTTTGCTCGTTTCCATCTCAGACCGCTACAACTGAACATGCTCAGGCAGTGGAATGGAGATTATGCAAATTTATCTCCTCAGATAGATCTGGATCAGGAGACAAGAGACTCTCTTCTTTGGTGGTTGTCGCCGGATCATCTGTCCCAAGGGGCGTGCTTCCGCAGACCCTCATGGGTGATAGTGACAGCGGACGCCAGCCTTCTAGGTTGGGGTGCAGTCTAGAATTCCCTGAAGGCTCAGGGTGTGTGGACTCGGTCAGTCTCTCTTCTTCCAATCAATATTCTGGAATTGAGAGCAATATTCAATGCGCTTCAGGCTTGGCCTCAGTTGGGTTTGGCCAGATTCATCCGTTTTCGGTCGGACAACATCACGACTGTGGCTTACATCAATCATCAGGGAGGAACAAGAAGTTCCTTAGCGATGACAGAAGTATCCAAGATAATTCGATGGGCGGAGGCTCACTCTTGTTATCTGTCAGCAATCTACATCCCAGGAGTGGACAACTGGGGAGCGGACTTTTTGAGCAGACAGACGTTTCATCCAGGGGAGTGGGAACTCCATCCAGAGGTCTTTACCACTCTGATTCTCAGATGGGGCAGACCAGAATTGGATCTGATGGCGTCTCGTCAGAATGCCAAGCTCCCGAGATACGGATCCAGGTCAAGGGATCCTCAGGCTGAACTGATAGATGCCTTGGTCGTTCATCCTAGCTTATGTGTTACCACCGTTTGCTCTCCTTCCCCGGGTGATTGCTCGGATCAAACAGGAGAGGGCTTCAGTAATTCTAATCGCGCCTGCGTGGCCTCGCAGGACTTGGTATGACGATATAGTGGACATGTCCTCTCTGCCGCCGTGGAGGCTTCCATTGAGGCAGGACCTTCTCATTCAGGGACCCTTCCAACACCCAAATCTAGTTTCTCTGCAACTGACTGCTTGGAGTTGGAACGCTTGATTTTATCTAAGCAGGGGTTCTCTGATTTGGTCATTGATACTTTGATTCAGGCACGTAAGCCTGTTACTAGAAAGATCTACTATAAGATATGGTGTAAATATCTTTATTGGTGCGAATCCAAAGGCTACTCATGAAGTAGAGTTAGGATTCCCAGGATTCTGTCTTTTCTCCAAGAAGGATTGGAGAAAGGGTTATCAGCGAGTTCCTTAAAGGGACAAATCTTTGCTTTGTCAATTTTGCTACACAAACATTTGGCACATGTTCCAGACGTTCAGTCTTTTTGTCAGGCTCTAACCAGAATCAAGCCTGTGTTTAGACCAATTGCTCCACCCTGGAGTTTGAATTTAATTCTTAAAGGGACAGTCTAGGCCAAAATAAACTTTCATGATTCAGATAGAGCATGTAATTTTAAACAATTTTCCAATTTACTTTTATCACCAATTTTGCTTTGTTCTCTTGGTATTCTTAGTTGAAAGCTTAACCTAGGAGGTTCATATGCTAATTTTCAGAATGCATTTTAACAGTTTTTCACCACTAGAGCGTGTTAGTTCACGTATTTCCTATAGATAACACTGTGCTCGTGCACGTGAAGTTATCTGGGAGCAGGCACTGATTGGCTAGACTGCAAGTGTGTCAAAAGAACTGAAATAAGGGGGCAGTTTGCAGAGGCTTAGATACAAGATAATCACAGAGGTTAAAAGTATATTATTATAACTGTGTTGGTTATGCAAAACTGGGGAATGGGTAATAAAGGGATTATCTATCTTTTAAAACAATAAAAATTCTGGTGTAGACTGTCCCTTTAATGTTCTTCAAAGGGTTCCGTTTGAACCCATGCATTCCATAGATATTAAGTTATCTTGGAAAGTTTTATTTTTGGTTGCTATTTCTTCTGCTCGTAGAGTTTCTGAGCTTTCAGCGTTACAATGTGACTCGCCTTATCTTATCTTCCATTCTGATAAGGTGGTTTTACGTACCAAACCTGGTTTCCTTCCTAAGGTTGTTTCTAATAAGAATATTAATCAGGAAATTGTTGTTCCTTCATTATGTCCTAATCCTCCTTCTAAGAAGGAGCGTCTGTTGCATAACTTGGACGTGGTCCGTGCCCTGAAGTTTTACTTGCAGGCGACTAAAGAATTTCGTCAATCATCTTCATTATTTGTTGTTTTTTCTGGAAAGCGTAGGGGCCAGAAAGCTACGGCTACCTCTCTTTCTTTTTGGCTGAAGAGTATCATCCGTCTGGCATATGAGACTGCTGGACAGCAACCTCCTGAAAGAATTACGGCTCATTCTACTAGGGCTGTGGCTTCCTCATGGGCATTTAAAAACTATGCTTCTGTTGAACAGATTTGCAAGGCTGCAACTTGGTCGTCTCTTCACACTTTTTCCAAATTTTCCAAATTTGATACTTTTGCTTCTTCGGAGGCTGGTTTTGGGAGAAAGGTTCTTCAAGCAGTGGTGCCTTCCGTTTAGGTTCCTGTCTTGTCCCTCCCTTTCATCCATTTCCTATAGCTTTGGTATTGTATCCCATAAGTAAGGATGAAATCCGTGGACTCGTCATATCTTGTAAAAGAAAAGGAAATTTATGCTTGCCTGATAAATTTATTTCTTTTACGATATGACGAGTCCACGGCCCACCCTGTCATTTCTAAGACAGGTATTTATTTTTGTTAAACTTCAGTCACCTCTGCACCTTTGGCTTTTCCTTTCTCTTCCTAACTTCGGTCGAATGACTGGAGGGGGAGGGAAGGGAGGAGCTATATAGACAGCTCTGCTGTGGTGCTCTTTGCCACTTCCTGCTGAACAGGAGGCGTAATCCCATAAGTAAGGATGAAATCCGTGGACTCGTCATATCGTAAAAGAAATAAATTTATCAGTCAAGCATAAATTTCTATTTTAATCCTTTTGCAAGGTTTAAGAAAATGTATCCTTTTTTGGCCTCCAATGTTAAATTTTGTGTAACTATTCCTAAAGTGTATGTGGCTATTTCTACTCTGGCTATACATACCACTATTCCTTTAAAAGATAGTTCTTCTTTTTAAAGAAAGTTAGAATCCTTCCATAGGAGGGTTTTTAAGCAAGCAGATTATCTTTTTAGATCAGCAGTTTCTATTATTGATGTGGCTGCTGCTTCTTCCTTTTGGTTAAATAATCTTTTTGGTCCGTTTTCTGACAAATATGCTAGTGAAGATTTTTTAAACCTTTTTGGAATTGCTAAAATGTGATAATGCTTTAATTTGTGATGCTTTTTTTATCATCAAGTTTTATGCTAAAGTATGTCTTTGGCAGTACTTTCTAAAATGGCTCTATGGTTAAGTCTTGATCTGCTGATATGGTTTCTAATCCAGGCTTTTATCTCTATCTTTTCAAGGAAAGATGTTATTTGGTTCTGTGATTAATGGTAAAGGAGCTCAGGACTAGAAGTCCAAGGGTAAATTTTATACTCCTTATTTTATTTTTTTCCTTTTCTTCAGAACAGGGCACAGAAAATAGATTCCTCCACTTAGAAGCAAGGTTCCTCTGGTTCCGTCTGTAAGCCAAGTTGTAACTGGAGCAAGTCTGAGCAGTCCAAGAAATCTACTCCCTTACCTCAGTCTGCATGAAGGTGCAGCCCTCGATCAGAGGCTATGTTAAGGGGTAGGTTAAAGGGACACTGAACCCAAATTTTTTTCTTTTGCGATTCAGATAGAGTATGCAATTTTAAGCAACTTTCTCATTTACTCCTATTATCATTTTTTCTTCATTCTCTTGCTTTCTTTATTTAAAAAAGAATGCATCTAAGCTTTTTTCTGGTTGAGTACTCTGGACAGCACTTTTTTATTGGTGGATGAATTTATCCACCAATCAGCAAGAACAACCCAGGTTGTTCACCAAAAATGGGCAGGCATCATAAACTTGCATTCTTGCATTTCAAATAAAGATACCAAGAGAATGAAGAAAATGTAATAATAGTAGTAAATTAGAAAATTGCTTAAAATTTCATGCTCTATCTGAATCACGAAAGAAAAAAATTGGGTTCAGTGTCCCTTTAAGCTTATTTCAGGAAGCTTGGTTTCAGTCTCTTCAGGATCACTGCATTCTAAATATAGTCTCCCAGGGTTATTGAATAGGATTCAGAATGAGGCCTTTCCGTGGAAAAAATATTTTCTGTCCAATGTTCTGAGAAATCCTATGAAAGCTTAGGCCTTTTTTAGTCAGTTTTGGATCTAGAATCTTTAGGAATGATTTGTTCCTGTTCCTTACAGGGAATGGGGTTTTATTGTAACCTCTTCTTTATTCCTCTAAAGGAGGGAACTTTAAGGATCTGAAGGCTCTGAACTAAAATAATTACTTTTCTGCCTTTTTTGTTTTGTAAGGTCAATTTATGTCCACAATAGATGTATGGGATGCTTATATTCATGATCCTATTTTTAAGGAACATCATCAGTTTCTTAGGTTTGCCTTTTTGGACTAGCATTTTCAATTTGACCATGGTACAACTCCCAGAATATTTTTCAAGGTCCTGGGTATATTTTGTCTGTAATCACAGGTTCAAGCTTATTCTTTTCATTTAGCAGATTTTCACACCAGCAGACTGTTGTTGTTTCTTCAACATGGTTGGAAAATTATTATTCCAAAGAGTTCACTAGTTCCTCAGACTAAGGTTGTTGTTTCTGAGAGTTTAGATAGATTCAGTTTCCACAAGTCTTTCCTAAACTTTGTCTTTCTTTTGCCTCAGTTGCTCTTTGCATGGAGGTATTAGTTCTCATGTTTGTGGCTTTGAATGCTTTTCCGTTCGCTTCCTCATAAGGCCTCTTCAGCTTTGTATGCTTCAGCAGTGGTGTGAGGATCATACTTTGCTATCTTTAAGGATTCATATAGTTTTCAGAATAAACTAGTCTCTGTCTTGGTGGCTGAATCATCAGCTTATTATGCAAAGGGCTTCTTTTGTTCATCCTACTTGATCTGTAATGTCTACACATCCAAGCCTTTCAGAATTGGGGGCCGTCTTGGGGTTTTATAGGGTGCAAGGGATTTTGATCTCCTCGGGAGGCGAGGTTTCCTATTAATGTTTTAGAATCAATTTTTAAAGCCCTTCAGAGTTGTCCTCTTTTGGGAATGGATTCCTATCTCTGATTTTAAATATACTAGGTTTTCACCAGTAGCATATGTCAGTCATCAAGGGGGAACTCACAGTTCCCTTGCCATGGGCAGAAGTCAATTGTTGTCTAATTTATGCTGTTCATATTCCTGGAGTGGACAAATGGAAAACCTATTTTGTCAGTCATTAGTGCTTGCATCCAGGAGAGTGGCCTCTTCATCTGGATATCTTCTATCATATAGTGCATATTTGGGGTCTCCTAGATATACATTTGATGGTCTCTCGGTTGAATCTCTTACTTCCCAGTACTGTGCGAGGTCCATGGATGGTCATTTCGACTAGCTTATGTTTTTTCCACCTCTGGTGGTTCTTCCTAGGGTGATTGCCAAAATCAGACTAGAGGGAGCGTTAGTGATTATAATTGTTCTGGCTTGGTCTTGCAGAGTTTGTTATGCGTATCTAGTTCAGATTTCAAGTTGTCCTCTTTGGTCTCTTCCTTTGCATCCAAACCTACTGTCTCAAGGTCTGTTTTTTCTTTATCCAGGTCTCAAATCTCTAAGATTGATTGGCATGAAGATTGAACAAATAATTCTAAAGCAGAGAGGGTTCTCTGATTCTGTTATTGAGACTCTGATACAGGCTTGTAAGCTTGTGTCAGGAAGATTATTTATAAGGTTTGGAGGACCTTTAGTTCTTGGTGTAAGGATCATGGTTTTTCCTGGCATTCTTTTAGAATTTCCAGGCTTTTGCAAGATGATTTGAATAAGAGTTTATACGCCAGTTCTTTTGAAGGGTCAGATTTCAGATTTGATTATTTTCTAGGAGATTGCTAATCTTTCAGCTATTCAGTTTTTTTCAGGCTTTAGCAAGAGTTAATACACAACACAAGTACAGTGGCACCACTATGGCTAGCTTTCCTATAGTTACAATAATATGGAGACTAGTTATGCCTGTCTCAGTAAAGGTTTGAACAGAAAAGTGATGCTGTGCAGTATGGGATTATAGCAAACAAATGAGGAAAGAACCTCACAACTGACTGCACTATTAGCACTCTTAGCCTGGACTAAGTGTGAGAAACTGTGAATAGTTAAAATATAACTTTTAATGGTTAATCATTTAAAATAAAGGCCCAATGTGAAAGCAAGTTAACAATAACTAAAGAACTGTTGGCGAGTATCCTGTGAATAAGGAAATGAGCTTTTGATGTATTATAAATAAATACAGGATTATTCAAGTGCGGTTAGTAATCACCTGTAGCCATCTACTTGTAAGTATAGTATAGGTGGGAACATTAGGAACACACAGGTTGAAGATCAATTCAGAGAACACTACCACTTATACTGTGGTCAACTTATGCGCAATGCATATGTACAGTCAAGTTTATTAATCAGAGGTGTATACCGGCATTAGAAAGGTGCTTGGGTGCTACTGGTTCAGGTAGGAGCTATCCATCTATTATTAATTGCAAATTATATAGATATATGTGATGGTTGCTACTCGTCACCACATGAGGGGCACTTGAATTACTCCCTATTACTATAGAATTCCAGATCAAAACTTAGTTCAGGCTAAGAGTGCTAATAGTGCAGTCAGTTGTGAGGTTCTTTCCTCATTTGTTTGTTTTAGCAAGAGTTAAGCCTGTTGTTCTTCTCTATGGAGTTTTAATTTGGTTTGAAGGTTTTACAGGCTCCTCCTTTTAGGCCTATGCATAAGGTTTTGTTTCTTTTGCCTATTTATTCTGCTTAAGAGATTGTGTTATCTACTCTTTCATGTAATCCTAATTGTTTTATTTTATTTTTTTTAAAAGATTTTGTAATTTTTAGGATTTAATTTGTTTTCTTGCCTAGGGTTGCATCTTTTGACTATATCAGTTGGGGCATTATTGTCCCTTCTTTGTGTCCTGATCCCTAAAATTCTTTAGAGTTTTTATTTTTTTGGACATTTTTAGAGCATTGAAGCGTTATGTTGAAGCTACTATCGTTTTCAAACAAACTTCTAGTTTGTTCTCTTTTCTGCTTCCAGGAAAGGGCGGAAATCTTCTTCCATTCCTTTGTCTTCTTGATCTGATCCATAAGGCTTCTTTTATTTTTTTATAAAAAAAATTTTGAGGCAGGTCAGCCTCCACCTTAACTGATTAATGCTCATTCTACTAAAGTAGTTGCCATTTCTTGGCCTTTTAAGTAAGTTCTAATCTTTTGATGTTTTTGCTTCTTCTGAGGTGGCCTTTGGTTGGAAAGTCCTTCAGGCAGTTGTTTCAGGATGATTGATTTTTTCTTTTGTCTGTTGGTTATTTTTTTCATTGCATTGCCCTTTTTAGGGTTCTTTTGGGGTTGTGGATTTAGTTTTTCAATGGAAAAAGATTTTTCTTAAATCCCACCCTTTATGTTTCATTAGCCGTGGACTCCACAGCTTGGGTATTAGTTCCCAGGAATAATGGAGCCTGGACTTTCACCATCTGTATGAAAGAAAACATAATTTATGCTTACCTGATAAATTAATTTCTTTCATGGTGGTTAGAGTCCACAAGACCCTGTTATCTGGTGGAAGAGAAAGGGTGCCTCCTAGTGTAGCCAGTATATCAAAAGGCAATTCTCATAAGATAAAGTTATACTCACAATTTATAAAGACAAAGATAATGCCTAAGTAGACGGACTGGGAACTAATTGTGTCCCAGTATACTGTGCACCAGTGCAAGGGCAGCTCCTCCTGGAATCAAAATCGATTTCTGCAGTCTGAAAATGGGAAAAATAAAGAGGGCGACTCCTAGTGCAGATCAATTAGGTATACTCAACCCACTAGCTGTTCCCAGCAGGTGGATACTCACAAGGTGTAATGCACACTATAGTGCAAGTGAAGCATGCTGGGTATATTAAAGTGGCCCCGCGCTTATATAGACCAAAGTTGTTCTCTGCTCCAAAGGATCAATGTTTCTGGCAGCAAATGATGCAAAAGGAGACTCCAGTATATAAAACAATTACTTTATAAAAAAGATATTTGTGGCTGAAGTCTCCTATTTATGTAGCCGTTAGCCAATGTTATTACAGGCTACACCCTGGTTCCACCCTGTTACACAGGTGTTATAGCAATTCATTCAATTACACACTTATAATAAAAAAAATGTATACGATGTGTTATCACTAGCTGTTAAAAACAGAAACAATGAATGGTAACATTATAATCATGCAAAGTTGGAACACAAAATGCATTGTAAAAGATGTTAAATATTAACACTTAAACTAAAACCTAAATAAAGAAATAGCTCTATGTGTTCGCTGTGTCTCTATCAAGACTGTCAGCGAAAAGTACATATCTTATAAATCAATAGCCCACTTTAGCATATAGACCTTACATGAATGTTGTTGCAGGGATCAAGGCTCCTAATATTATTTATATTCAACCGAACATCTCGGTTACATTAAAGTGACTAATGATTTACCAAACAGAAAATATGTTATGAAATATAAAGTAAAACAACGGCATATTCATGCTAGAGCGCCGTCAAATCTATCGGCCAATCAGAGTTATATCTAAGAAGGTGTGTTAATCTTAGCCAATGGCTATATATCCACCCTAGGCTATATATATGCACTAGGAGTCGCCCTCTTTATTTTTCCCATATTTACTTTTATCACCAATTTTGCTTTGTACTCTTGGTATTCTTAGTTGAAAGCTAAACCTAGGAGGTTCATATGCAAATTTCTAAGCCCTTGAAGACCGCCTCTTCTCTCAGAGCATTTTAACATTTTTTCACCACTAGAGGGTGTTAGTTCACATTTGTCATATAAATAACACATGCACATGGAGATCCAGTGAGCCAGCTCTGATTGGCTAAAATGGATGTCTGTCAAAAGAACTGAAATAAGGGGGCAGTTTGCAGAGGCTTAGATACAATGTAATCACAGAGGTAAAAAGTGTATTTATATAACTCTGTTTTTTATGCAAAACTATGGAATGGTATTTATATAACTCTGTATTTTATGCAAAACTATGGAATGGGTAATAAAGGGATTATCTATCTTTTTAAACAATAAAAATTCTGTTGTAGCCTGCCCCTTTAAATACCTCCACCACTCCCCTCATCCCCCAGTCATTCTTTGCCTTTCGTCACAGGAGGATGGCAGAGAAGTGTCGGAAGATTTGGAGTAGTCTCTTATGGAGAGTAGTACTCTTCACTATGGGACTGGAGTTTTAAGTAGTCTTGTCAGTCTCCCAGTGAGAGCATTGACGAATGTTAGGGTCTGGAGATGCAGAGAGAGTCTTTCTGCGAAACCATCCAGACTCGTATTAACAACTCCTAAGCAATCAGTTGACAAGTTTCACTGCCAGCTTCTATCACTCAAGTCCATGTCAGGTGCGATGCTACAAGACTGTCAAACTTGAGAGGCTGTGTGTCTGTTCCATAGCGATGATTCCGGTAAGATAGTTTAATTTTATCTCATATGATAACGTAAGAAGACAGGGTCACAGTGTGACTCCTTTATCTGTATGGAATCAAGGGTTAATATCTCCGGAAGGGGATTATTGAACAGGTGGGATTTATACATGATTTGCTTTATTATGTTTTATGCTGCGACGTGTGAGATGAGGCTCTGGCAGATGTGTGAACATTCAGGTTTTACTTTTGTTTTGGATAACTGCGCAGCCCGTCAGTTTGGCGTGTTTTCTTCCTGAAGCATGGTCGGTCCTGTATGGCATTCCATGTGAACGGGTGTGGCCTCATTGACTTCCTTTTTCTTGACCGTGCGGTTTACAGGAGACTAAGCGGTTTCTCTGTGGGTCATAGAAGGTGGTGAGTGCCCCTGCCATTGGGGTATAAAGGTGCCATTTATTTTTTTCTGTAGTCCATCATACAACTGCAAGCTATGGAGGACTCTGATGCGTTAGAGGGTACTCCCTCTTTAACTAAATCTAATACCTGTTTTTATTGTGAGGAGGCTACGGTATACCCAGCTGCTCAATTATGTTCCATATGCCTTGATAAAATAGTGATATCTAAAAGGAATAAGATGTTTAGTACCACTGAGCCGTCCACCTCTGAAGGTCTCCGTCCCGCGAGTTGCGTTCCCTGCAATAATCTCCTATTATACATGCTGCTCCCTATTGCACTACTAATCCTGCTTCAGGAGGGGCCCTCTTACCGCCAGACTTTTCTGAACAGTTTCAAACGGCAGTGTCTGCGGACTTTAGTGCTTTACTTTGCCCTGCTAAGCGCAAGCAAAAGGTTAAATACTGCTATTCATCTACCATCTTGTTGGATTTATCTGATACTAGATTATCCGCTGATGAAGATGCCTCTGATACTTCAGAGGAGACTCTTTCTGGGTTGGAATCGACTGCCTCTAGGCCTCCGAATGCGGAGTGTTGGCTACGTTAGAGGTTCCGGAAACCCAAGTTACCAGAGGAACCTTCTATTCCTAAGCTTGATAAGGTTTAGGAGGACAGGGTGGTGCAACAAACTTTCCCGGTTCCCATAAAGATGGCAAATATTATTAAGAATGAATAGGAAAGGCTTGGATCCTCTTTTTCCCCTTCTTCTTCCTTTAAGAAATTATTCCTGGTTCCTGTCTCCTAATTAGAGTTGCGGGGGTCTCTCCCTAAGGTGGATGGAGCTATCTCCACGCTCGCTAAGCGCACCACTATCCCACTCGAGGATTGTTCGTCGTTTAAGGAGCCCATGGATAAGAATCTGGAAACTCTGTTAAGAAAAATGTTTCAGCACACAGGATTTTTTTTTCAGCCGGCAGCGGCGGTTGCTGCGGTGGCTAGAGCCGCTACCTATTGGTGTGACTCCCTGTCGGAGATGAACAAGGTTGAAACTCCCATCGAGGAGATACAGGAAATAATGCCTTGACGGTTGCTAATTTGTTTATTTGTGATGCAAATATGCAGATTATCCGCTTGAATGCTAAGACATCAGGGTTTTCTGCTCTAGCCCATAGGGCTCTATGGTTGAAGTCTTGGTCGGCTGACATGACTTCCAAATAAAGCTAAAGGACAAGGTCTAAATTTTCATCCCTTTCGTTCGGATAAGTCCCAACGTTAGCAGCCCTCCGCGAAGTCTGATCAGTCCAAGGGAACTTGGAAACCAGCTTAATCTTGGAATAATACCAAGCAGAATAAGAAGCCCGCTGAGACAAAGTCGGCATGAAGGGGCAGACTATATCTCTTTGTGGAGGCTTGGCTGGGAGACGCGCAAGACCCTTGGGTTCTGGAGGTTGTTGCCCAGGGTTACAGGATAGGTTTCAAATCTCATCCACCCAAGGGCAGATCCGGTTATCAAACCTGTCTTCAAGGCCAGAAAAACAAGACGCCTTTCTAGGGTGCGTGAGGGATCTCTCCTCCCTAGGAGTCATTGTGCCAGTACCTCTAGCAGAAGAGGTCTGGGATACTACTCAAACTTTTTTGTGGTCCAAAAGAAGGAGGGTACGTTTCGCTCGATTCTGGACCTAAAGGGCGCCATGTATTAAGAGGCGGGCGGACAGCTTCTTAACTCGCGAAGCTGTCCGCCCGCCTCCGCTACACACTCATTGGAGTGTGTAATGCCCGCCCCTTCAATCGCGCGACCAATCACGCGACTGAAGGGGCTGTCAATCACCGAGAGCGAGCGTGCTCTCTGTGATTTTGCACCCTAAGATGTGGCGTAGGCTGTAGGAAGCAGCGGTCTAATGACCGCTGCTTCTTACACTGCGGGAAGCAGGCTCGCATATGCAAACCTGCCCCGCAAAGGCTCCGGAGCAGCTTTCGCTGCTTCGTACATGGAGCCCAAAGTGTCTAAACAAGTTTGTCTGTGCCATCGTTCAAGATGGAAACGATAAGGTCTATTCTGCCCCTAGTTCAAGAAGGACAGTTCATGACCACGATAGACTTGAAAGATTCTTACCTTCATGTTCCAATTCACAAGGATCACTTCAAGTTCTTAAGATTCGCTTTTCTGGATCAGAACTTCCAGTTTGTAGCTCTTCCCTTCAGTCTGGCTACTGCTCCAAGAGTCTTTATAAAGGTTCTGGGGGCTTTGCTCGCGGTGGCGAGATCCAGAGGCATTGCAGTAGTGCCTTATTTGGATGACATTTTGGTCCAAGCTCCATCCTGCCGGCTGGCAGAAGACAATTCAAGAGCTCTTCTTTTTCAATCTCATGAATGAAAGATAAACTTAGGAAAAAGTTATCCAGTTCCCAGTACCAGAGTGGAATTTCTGGGAACGATAATAGATTTCATATCCATGAAGATATTTTTTACAGACCCGAGACGTTGCAAAATTACTTCCAGTTGTCTTGTCCTCCAGACCTCTCTAAGGCCATATATGGCCTGGTGTATGGTGGTGATTGGGCTCATGGTGCCCAGCATAGATATCATCCCATTTGCCAGGTTCCATCTCAGACCTCTACAGCTTTGCATGCTGAGGCAATGGAACGGTGATCACTCAGATCTATCCCAACAGATTTCTCTGGACAGCAAATCGAGAGAATCGCTCTCTTGGTGGCTATGTCCAGATCGCCTGTCCCAGGGGACATCCTTCTTGAGACCATCCTGGGAGATTGTGACTACGAATTCAAGTCTTTCAGAATGGGGAGCCGTTTGGGGTGCCATGAAGGCAAAGGACCGGTGGACTCGAGAGGAATCTCTTTTTCCGATCAATATTTTGTAACTTCGAGTGATCTTTAACTCTCTAAGGGCTTGGCCTCTTCTGGGTTCGTCCCAGTTTATCAGATTCCAATCGGACAACATTACCTCGGTGGCTTACATCAAACTTCAGGGGGGGACGAGAAGCTCCCTACCCATAAGGGAAGTATCTCGGATTCTGGATTGGGCGCAGGCCTACAACTGCTTGCTGTCAGCGATCCACATTCCGGGTGTGGACAACTGGGAAGCGGACTTTCTCAGCAGACAATTGTTTCATCCGGGAGAATGGTCTCTCCATCCTGAGGTGTTTGCGGAGATTTGCAACAAATGGGGGATGCCAGAGATAGATCTCATGACGTCCAGGCTCAATACCAAGCTACACAGATACGGTTCGCGGTCCAGGGATCCCCAGGTAAACTGATAGATGCCTTAGCAGTGCCTTGGGGGTTCAACCTATTTTTCCGCCGTTGCCACTTTTACCTCGAGTAGTGGCCCGGATCAAGCAGGAGCAAGCCTTGATTATTCTAATTGCTCCATCGTGGCCGCGCAGGATGTGGTTTGCGAACCTGGTGGGGATGTCATCATCTCCTCCATGGAGGTTACCCTGTTGCTGGAGCAGGATCCTTTTGTTTATTAAAATCTAGATTCTCTGAGGCTGACTGCGTGGAGATTGAACGCTTCATCCTAGCCAAGAGAGTTTTTTCTAGCCAGTCACCCGTCGCATCTACCATAAGGTGTGGAGGACCTACTTATTCTGGTGTGAAGAACGTAGATTCCCCTGGCATAAGGTCAGGGTATCGAGGATTCTGTCTTTTCTGCAAGATGGTTTGGAGAAGGGACTTGCTGCTAGTTCCTTAGGGACAGATTTCAGCTGTCTCTGTGTTATTTCACAAGAGGCTCGCTGAGCTTCCTGATATTCAGTCTTTTGTTCAGGCTCTGTCTAGAATCAGGCTTGTGTTTAGACATTCCGCTCCTCCTTGGAGTTTAAATTTGGTTCTTAAGGTTTTGCAGAGTGCTCCGTTTGAGCCCATGCATTCGGTTGACAGTAATTTACTGTCTTGGAAGGTTCTTTTTCTATTGGCTATTGCTTCGGCACGCAGCATCTCTGAGTTGGCGGCCTTGCAATGTGAGCCTCCTTACCTAGTTGTTCATGCTGATAAGGCTGTTCTTTGCAGTGGATTGTATTTTCTTCCTAAGGTTGTGTCTGATCGCAACATCAATATGGAGATCGTGTTTCCTTCCTTGTGTCCTAATCTTTCTTCTCCGAAGGAGCGATTACTTCATAATTTGGATGTGGTTCGGGCTTTGAAATTCTATCTTCAGGCTACGAAATATTTTAGACAGACTTCGGCATTGTTTGTTGTCTATTCCGGGAAGCACAGAGGGCAGAAGGCTTCTTCCACTTCCCTATCTTTTTGTTTGAGGAGCCTTATCCGTTTAGCATATGAAACAGCGGGATATAAGCCTCCTCAGAGGATTATAGCTAATTCAACTAGAGCTGTGGCTTTTTCTTGGGCCTTTAAGAATGAGGCCTATATGGAGCAGATTTGTAGGGTGGCTACCTGGTCCTCCTTACATACTTTTTCTAAGTTTTACAAATTTGATGTTTTTGCTTCGGCTGAAGCAACTTTTCGGAGAAAGGTTTTGCAGGCTGTGGTGCCTTCAGAATAGGGTCCGCCTCTCTTTTACCCTCCCGTTTTTCATGCAGTGTCCTCTAGAGCTTGGGTATATGTTTCCCACAAGTAAGGAATTAAGCCGTGGGCTCTCCTCATATTAAGATGGAAAACATAAATTGTGCTTACCAGATAATTTCCTTTCCATCTGTATGAGGAGAGTCCATGGCTCCCGCACGTTTTCTCCGTTGGGCGGACCAAAATTTTTGTTATTCTTCTAGCACCTTTTATACCCTGATATTTCTCCTACTGTTCCTTGTTCCCTCGGCAGAATGACTGGGGGATGAGGGGAGTGGGGTATGTATTTAAGCCTTTGGCCGGGTGTCTTTGCCTCCTCCTGTGGCCAGGTTCTGTATTCCCACAAGTAAGGAATGAAGCCATTTACTCTCCTCATACAGATGGAAAGGAAATTATCTGGTAAGCATAATTTGCTTTTTTGCTCTTATTTCTTTTCATTCCTCTTTTGCTAGCTTATACATTAACACTAAGGTGCCAGTTAGGTGGGAGAGGTTTTATAGAGCTGTTGGGATTTGGGTATCTGCCTCCTCCTAGTGGCAGGGAAGAGTAATTCCCGAGAGTAATGGATTGTGGACTCTCACAACCATAAAATAAATGAATTTATCATGTAAGCATACATTATTTTTGTTTTGTTTATTTTTCAGCACAGTGCTTTTGTCATTTTGAAGTAGAGGCTAAAGGGGTTCTATACATTGAGGGGAAAAAACTAGGGGTTTTTTACTCATTCTTTTGCAACCACACAAGAGTGGTTCTTTAATAGTGCTGTAGACATATTTTATTTGAACATTTAAAAAATAAATGCACAAGCTATGTGAATCGTATAAGTTTTATTTTTTATACTTTTATGATCATTTAATATTTTACTTTCTGTTTTCACTGTCTCTTTAAACATACCCACATACAAGGGGGCAAATGTTGTTCTCTGAATTAAAACTGTTTTTCCAAAAAAAAATCATAAAATACATTGTTTCCTTGCTACAGTAGCTAAAAATGACTTAATTTTTGTAACTGATATTTCATATAGAAGTGTTTTATTTATTTTTTACAAAATCTCGGCATTCTTCCACCCCTGCACTCATTTAAATTTCAATGACTGGTAGATTTTAGAACAGTATTTCTATTAAGGTGCCAGCATCCATCCATATCTGCAGTGTGAAATATTGTGTAGGTGTTGGCATTTAGAGAAGGGCTTTCAGTGACATGGTATAAGAGACGTTTTCACACTTAGTCACTGGCTCGTGATGTGCTACTTAAAATTTTTATGATTATTGCAAGATTATTGGATTAACATTTTCATTGCTTTAACAAGTGAGTAATTAATATTGTGTATTCTACATAAGATTATATGCTTATATTCCTAATTGGTTCATATGGTTCTATTATATTCTGTTAAATGTGTATGTTTTCATGTATATGTATACATTTACAAAGGAATTTATTTTTTGGAAATAAAAAGGAAAAGCCGAACAGTGGATTATGATCTTAAATTAATTACTAGCAGCTGGTTCTAAAGTGAGTTGCAAAAGCATGTTGGAACTTTGGATAGACGTGACTGGCACCATTGCAGTAAAGAAATATACAATTATTTGGGACATGCATAAAATTAAAAAAGCTAAAAGCTTAATTTATGAAGATGTGTTTTCGGACTAAGAACCGGCAACTGCGAGTTAAAACAACAGTCATTTTGTTTACAAAGTAAACAGGGGGCGCTATACTACACACAATACTTTGGATAAAAGAAAAATCCTTCTATCTAATCCAGAAGAATAATCAAAGTCACCAGGGCAGCTCATCTTCTTAAGGTGCGGGAAAACCAACATGTATCTACAAGGTAAAAATAAAAGGGTGCCTCATGGTGTAGACTGTGTTAATTTTAAAAGAAATAAAAAATCCAAAATGGGTGCACTCACAAGTGAGATGGCAATATATAGATGAATATTGCAAATATGCAGGCTGGATGTTACATCCACCAGCTGGCTGATGCTCCCTGCAATGGCCTCCAGGGAAATTCCTCCTTAGACTTGAGAGTCTCCAATATCCGGCCCAGGCAATCAGGAAAAATCCTGTAGCCACTTTCTTCTGTTATGTGTGATCAGTCCACGGGTCATCATTACTTCTGGGATATTAACTCCTCCCCAACAGGAAGTGCAAGAGGATTCACCCAGCAGAGTTGCTATATAGCTCCTCCCCTCTACGTCACCCCCAGTCATTCTCTTGCACCCAAAGACTAGATAGGAGGTGTGAGAGGACTATGGTGATTATACTTAGTTTTTATAACTTCAATCAAAAGTTTGTTATTTTACAATAGCACCGGAGCGTGTTATTACTTCTCTGGCAGAGTTTGAAGAAGAATCTACCAGAGTTTTTCTTATGATTTTAACCGGAGTAGTTAAGATCATATTGCTGTTTCTCGGCCATCTGAGGGAGGTAAAAGCTTCAGATCAGGGGACAGCGGGCAGTTGAATCTGCATTGAGGTATGTAGCAGTTTTTATTTTCTGAATGGAATTGATGAGAAAATCCTGCTATACCGTTATAATGACATGTATGTATACTCTACACTTCAGTGTTCTGGGGATGGTATTTCACCGGAATTACTCTGTAAAAATACATTAAACCTTTAATAGGTATTTAATTCATGTTAAACGTTTTTGCTGGAATGTAGAATCGTTTGCATTTCTGAGGTACTGAGTGAATAAATATTTGGACATTATTTTTCCACTTGGCAGTTTGCTTGTTTTGATTATGACAGTTTCGTTTCTCTCTCACTGCTGTGTGTGAGGGGGAGGGGCCGTTTTTGGCGCTCTTTGCTACGCATCAAAAATTTCCAGTCAGTTACACTTATATTTTCTGCATGATCCGGTTCATCTCTAACAGAACTCAGGGGTCTTCAAACTTCTTTGAAGGGAAGTAGATTCTCTCAGCAGAGCTGTGAGATTTATATAGTGACTGTGTTTTAAAAAACGTTGCTCTGTAATTTTTATGTTTAAAATTTAATTAGTGTTATTTTACTAATGGGAACAAACCTTTGCTAAAAAGTTGTGTTGTTTGTTAAGAGTGATGCTATAACTGGTTTTTTCAGTTCATTTTTTCAACTGTCATTTAATCGTTTAGTGCTTCTTGAGGCACAGTACGTTTTTATTAAATAAAATTGTAACCGAGTTGCATGTTTATTGCTAGTGTGTTAAACATGTCTGATTCAGAGGAAGATACCTGTGTCATTTGTTCCAATGCCAAGGTGGAGCCCAATAGAAATCTATGTACTAACTGTATTGATGCTACCTTAAATAAAAGCCAATCTGTACAAATTGAACAAATTTCACCAAACAGCGAGGGGAGAGTTATGCCGACTAACTCGCCTCACGTGCCAGTACCTGCATCTCCCGCCCGGGAGGTGCGTGATATTATGGCGCCTAGTACATCTGGGCAGCCATTACAGATAACATTACAAGATATGGCTACTGTTATGACTGAAGTTTTGGCTAAATTACCAGAACTAAGAGGCAAGCGTGATCACTCTGGGGTGAGAACAGAGTGCGCTGATAATTCTAGGGCCATGTCTGATACTGCGTCACAGCTTGCAGAGCATGAGGACGGAGAGCTTCATTCTGTAGGTGACGGTTCTGATCCAAACAGATTGGATTCAGATATTTAAAATTTTAAATTTAAATTGGAAAACCTCCGTGTATTACTAGGGGAGGTCTTAGCAGCTCTCAACGATTGTAACGCTGTTGCTATACCAGAGAAAATGTGTAGGTTGGATAAATACTTTGCGGTACCGGCGAGTACTGACGTTTTTCCTATACCTAAGAGATTAACTGAAATTGTTACTAAGGAGTGGGATAGACCCGGTGTGCCGTTCTCACCCCCTCCAATATTTAGAAAGATGTTTCCAATAGACGCCACCACACGGGACTTATGGCAAACGGTCCCTAAGGTGGAGGGAGCAGTTTCTACTTTAGCTAAGCGTACCACTATCCCGGTGGAGGATAGCTGTGCTTTTTCAGATCCTATGGATAAAAAATTAGAGGGTTACCTTAAGAAAATGTTTGTTCAACAAGGTTTTATATTACAACCCCTTGCATGCATCGCGCCGATCACGGCTGCGGCAGCATTTTGGATTGAGTCTCTGGAAGAGAACCTTAGTTCAGCTACGCTGGACGACATTACGGACAGGCTTAGAGTCCTTAAACTAGCTAATTCTTTCACTTCGGAGGCCGTAGTACATTTAACCAAACTTACGGCTAAGAATTCAGGATTCGCCATTCAGGCACGCAGGGCGCTGTGGCTAAAATCCTGGTCGGCTGATGTAACTTCTAAGTCCAAATTACTTAATATACCTTTCAAGGGGCAAACTTTATTTGGGCCCGGTTTGAAAGAAATTATTGCTGACATTACAGGAGGTAAGGGCCACGCTCTACCTCAAGACAAAGCCAAAGCTAAGGCTAGACAGTCTAATTTTCGTCCCTTTCGGAATTTCAAAGCAGGAGCAGCGCCAACTTCCACTGCACCAAAACAGGGAGGAACTGTTGCTCGTTACAGACAAGGCTGGAAGCCTAACCAGTCCTGGAACAAGGGCAAGCAGGCCAGTAAACCTGCTGCTGCCCCAAAGACAGCATGAACCGAGGGCCCCCGATCCGGGACCGGATCTAGTGGGGGGCAGACTCTCTCTCTTCGCCCAGGCTTGGGCAAGAGATGTCCAGGATCCCTGGGCGCTAGAGATCATATCTCAGGGATACCTTCTAGACTTCAAATTCTCTCCCCCAAGAGGGAGATTTCATCTGTCAAGGTTGTCAACAAACCAAATAAAGAAGGACGCGTTTCTACGCTGTGTACAAGATCTATTATTAATGGGAGTGATCCATCCGGTTCCGCGGTCGGAACAAGGACAAGGGTTTTACTCAAACCTGTTTGTGGTTCCCAAAAAAGAGGGAACTTTCAGGCCAATCTTGGATTTAAAGATCCTAAACAAATTCCTAAGAGTTCCATCGTTCAAAATGGAAACTATTCGGACAATCTTACCCATGATCCAAGAGGGTCAGTACATGACCACAGTGGATTTAAAGGATGCTTACCTTCACATACCGATTCACAAGGATCATTACCGGTATCTAAGGTTTGCCTTCTTAAACAGGCATTACCAGTTTGTAGCCCTTCCATTCGGATTAGCTACGGCTCCAAGAATCTTTACAAAGGTTCTGGGTGCCCTTCTGGCGGTACTAAGACCGCGAGGAATTTCGGTAGCTCCGTACCTAGACGACATTCTGATACAAGCTTCAAGCTTTCAAACTGCCAAGTCTCATACAGAGTTAGTTCTGGCATTTCTAAGGTCGCATGGATGGAAAGTGAACGAAAAGAAGAGTTCTCTCTTTCCTCTCACAAGAGTTCCATTCTTGGGGACTCTTATAGATTCTGTAGAAATGAAGATTTATCTGACAGAAGACAGATTAACAAAGCTTCTAAATGCATGCCGTGTCCTTCATTCCATTCAACTCCCGTCAGTAGCTCAATGCATGGAGGTGATCGGCTTAATGGTAGCAGCAATGGACATAGTTCCCTTTGCACGCCTACATCTCAGACCGCTGCAATTGTGCATGCTGAGTCAGTGGAATGGGGATTACTCAGATTTGTCCCCCACTCTGAATCTGGATCAAGAGACCAGAAACTCTCTTCTATGGTGGCTTTCTCGGCCACATCTGTCCAGGGGGATGCCGTTCAGCAGGCCGGACTGGACAATTGTAACAACAGACGCCAGCCTTCTAGGTTGGGGCGCTGTCTGGAATTCTCTGAAGGCTCAGGGACAATGGAGGCAGGAGGAAAGTCTCCTGCCAATAAACATTCTGGAATTGAGAGCAGTTCTCAATGCCCTTCTAGCTTGGCCCCAGTTAAAGACTCGGGGGTTCATCAGGTTTCAGTCGGACAACATCACGACTGTAGCTTACATCAACCATCAAGGAGGGACAAGAAGCTCCCTAGCAATGATAGAAGTATCAAAGATAATTCGCTGGGCAGAGTCTCACTCTTGCCACCTGTCAGCAATCCACATCCCGGGAGTGGAGAACTGGGAGGCGGATTTCTTGAGTCGCCAGACTCTTCATCCGGGGGAGTGGGAACTTCATCCGGAGGTCTTTGCCCAAATACTTCAACGTTGGGGCAAACCAGAGATAGATCTCATGGCGTCTCGCCAGAACGCCAAACTTCCTCGCTACGGATCCAGATCCAGGGATCCGGGAGCGGTTCTGATAGATGCTTTGACAGCACCTTGGAACTTCAGGATGGCTTATGTGTTTCCACCCTTCCCACTGCTTCCTCGATTGATTGCCAAAATCAAACAGGAGAGAGCATCAGTGATTCTAATAGCGCCTGCATGGCCGCGCAGGACTTGGTATGCAGATCTAGTGGACATGTCATCCTGTCCGCCTTGGTCTCTACCTCTAAGACAGGACCTTCTGATTCAGGGTCCATTCAAACATCAAAGTCTAACTTCTCTGAAGCTGACTGCTTGGAAATTGAACGCTTGATTTTATCAAAACGTGGTTTTTCTGAGTCGGTTATTGATACCCTGATACAGGCTAGGAAGCCTGTTACCAGAAAGATTTACCATAAAATATGGCGTAAATACCTATACTGGTGTGAATCCAAAGATTACTCCTGGAGTAAGGTTAGGATTCCTAGGATATTGTCTTTTCTACAAGAAGGTTTAGAAAAGGGTTTATCGGCTAGTTCATTAAAGGGACAGATCTCAGCTCTGTCCATCCTGTTACACAGGCGTTTGTCAGAAAATTCAGACATCCAGGCCTTTTGTCAGGCTTTAATTAGGATCAAGCCTGTGTTTAAAACTGTTGCTCCGCCATGGAGTTTAAACTTAGTTCTTAACGTTTTACAGGGTGTTCCGTTTGAACCCCTTCATTCCATTGATATAAAATTGTTATCTTGGAAAGTTCTATTTTTAATGGCTATTTCCTCGGCTCGAAGAGTCTCTGAGTTATCAGCCCTACATTGTGATTCTCCTTATCTGATCTTTCACTCAGACAAGGTAGTTCTGCGTACTAAGCCTGGGTTCTTACCTAAGGTAGTCACTAACAGGAATATCAATCAAGAGATTGTTGTTCCATCCTTGTGTCCAAATCCTTCTTCAAAGAAGGAACGTCTTCTACACAATCTGGATGTAGTTCGTGCCCTCAAGTTCTACTTGCAGGCAACTAAAGATTTTCGCCAAACTTCTTCCCTGTTTGTCGTTTATTCTGGACAGAGGAGAGGTCAGAAAGCTTCTGCTACCTCTCTCTCCTTTTGGCTTCGTAGCATAATACGTTTAGCCTATGAGACTGCTGGACAGCAGCCTCCTGAAAGAATTACAGCTCATTCCACTAGAGCTGTGGCTTCCACTTGGGCCTTTAAGAATGAGGCCTCTGTTGAACAGATTTGCAAGGCTGCAACTTGGTCTTCGCTTCATACTTTTTCCAAATTTTACAAATTTGACACTTTTGCTTCTTCGGAGGCTATTTTTGGGAGAAAGGTTCTTCAGGCAGTGGTTCCTTCTGTATAATGAGCCTGCCTATCCCTCCCGTCATCCGTGTACTTTTGCTTTGGTATTGGTATCCCAGAAGTAATGATGACCCGTGGACTGATCACACATAACAGAAGAAAACATAATTTATGCTTACCTGATAAATTCCTTTCTTCTGTTGTGTGATCAGTCCACGGCCCGCCCTGTTTTTTTAAGGCAGGTACATATTTTTTAAATTATAATTCAGTCACCACTACACCCTTGGTTTCTCCTTTCTCGTTGGTCTTTGGTCGAATGACTGGAGGTGACGTAGAGGGGAGGAGCTATATAGCAACTCTGCTGGGTGAATCCTCTTGCACTTCCTGTTGGGGAGGAGTTAATATCCCAGAAGTAATGATGACCCGTGGACTGATCACACAACAGAAGAAAGGAATTTATCAGGTAAGCATAAATTATGTTTTCCACAAACTGGTGGATGTGACATCCAGCCTGCTTATTTGCACTAATCATCTATATTGTGCCATCTCACTTGAGTCCATGGCATCATTCCTTACTGTTTGTTATGTGGCTGGAACGCACAGGTTTCTACTTTCACTTTGAGTGCTGCGCATCTTGTAGCTTGGCGCACTTTTTCTCATAGCAGGGGCGGTCCTGCCTTGTGCACCATGTGACCAGGAGTGGTCTTGCTTTCATTTCCTCTTTCCTGACCAAGCTGGCTGTCAGAGAAGACGCTATTTCTCTGTATTGTCTGGGTCTAGGAGCTGGTGAGTGCCCCAGCCATTGGAGGGTAGAATTCCTGGGTACTATAATAGACTCCATATCCATGAGGATATTTCTAACAGACCAGATGTTGCAAGCTAGCTTTGGCATGTCTTGCCCTCCGGACCTCCTTAAGGCCCTCTGTGGCTCAGTGTTTGGAGGTAATTGGTCTCATGGTGTCCAGCATGGACATCATTCCCTTTGGCAGGTTCCGTCTCAGACCGCTGCAACTGTGCATGTTGAGGCAGGGGAACGGCGATCATTCGGATCTGTCTCAACAGATCTCTCTGGACAACCAGTTGAGAGAATTGCTGTCTTGGTGGCTCTGTCCAGATCATTTGTCCCGAGGGACATCCTTCTTAAGACCATCCTGGGAGATTGTGACTACAGACGCAAGTCTATCAGGATGGGGAGCTGTTTGAAGTGCCAAGAAGGCACAGGGCCCGTGGACTCAGGAGGAACGCTCCCTCCCGATCAACATTCTGGAACGTCATGCAATCTTCAATGCTCTGAAGGCTTGTCCCCTTCTTGGTTTATCCCAGTTTATCAGATTCCAATCAGACAATATAACTTCAGTGGCTTACATCAACCACCAGGAGGGAACGAGAAACTCCCTAGCAATGAGGGAAGTATCTAGGACTCTGGAGAGGGCGGAGGCCCACTGCTTTTTCGCTGTCAGCGATCCCCCTTCCCGAGTGTCGACAACTGGGAAGCTTATTTTCTCAGCAGACAATACTTTTATCCGGGGGAATGGTATCCATCCCAAAGTGTTTGCGGAGATATGCAACAGGTGCGGGACGCCGGAGATGGATATGGGTCGAGGTCCAGGGATCCTCATGTGGAGCTAATAGATGCATTAGCAGTGCCTTGGAGGTTCAGTCTAATTTACCTCTCCCCGCCGTTACCACTCCTTCCTCGTGTAGTGGCCCGCATCAAGCAGGGGCAGGCATCAGTGATTCTGATTGCGCTATCGTGGCCGTGAAGGATGCGGATCTGGTGAGGATGTCATCATCTCCTCTGTTGAAGTTACCTTGTTGCAGGGATCTGCTGGAACAAGGTCCTTTGTTTCATCAAAATCTAGATTCTCTGAGGCTGACTTCGTGGAGATTGAACGCTTAGTCCTAGCCAAGAGAGGTTTTTCTGAGAGAGTTATTGATACTCTCATTCAAGCTTGTAAACCAGTTACTCATCACATCTTTGATAAGGTGTGGAGAACCTACTTTTCCTTCTTAATATGAGGAGAGTCCACGGCTTCATTCTTTACTTGTGGGAAATACAGAACCTGGCCACCAGGAGGAGGCAAAGACACCCCAGCCAAAGGCTCAAATACCTCCCCCACTCCCTTCATCCCCCAGTCATTCTTTGCCTTTCATAACAGGATGGCAGAGAAGTGTCGGAAGATTCAGAGTAGTCTATTATGGAGGGTAGTACCCTTCGGTATGGGACTGGAGTTTTAAGTAGTCTTGTCAGCCTCAGTAAGAGCATTGACTAATGTTAGGGTCTGGAGACGCAGGTAGAGTCTTTCTGCAAAACCATCCAGACTCATATTAACAGCTCCTAAGCAATCAGTGTTGACCAGTTTCACTGCATGCTTCTATCACTCAAGTCCATGGTAGGTGCGATACTACAAGACTGTCAAGCTGTGTGTCCCACGGCGGTGATTCTGGTAAGATCGTTTCATTTTATACTCGTATGATAACGCAAGAAGACAGGGTCACAGTGTGACTCCTCTTATCTGTATGGAATCAAGGGTTAATATCTCTGGAAGGGGATTATTGACCAGGGGGGGATTTACGCATAATTTACTTTATTATGTTTTATGCTGTGACATGTGTGAGATGAGGCTCAGGCAAATGTTGGAACATTCAGCTTTTACTTTCGTTTTTGGGTAACTGCGAGGCCGATTAGGTTTGGCGCACTTATTTCAAGAGCAGGGGTTGTCCTGCATGGCACTCCACGTAACCGGGTGTGATCTCAATGATTTCCTCTTCCTGACCGTGCAGTTTACGGCGGTTTCTCTGTGGAGCCTGGGTCATAGGAGGTGGTGAGTGCCCCAGCCATTGGGAGTATAGAGGTGCCATTTATCTTTTCTATAGTCCATCTTAAAAGCGCAAGCTATGGAGGACTCTGATGTGTTAGAGCAGGGTTCTTCAAACCATGGGTTGGGACCCATTACTGGGTCACATTACCATATTTACTGGGTCGCGACGTGTGTGTTGCAGGAGACACTGTGTGGTGTGTGTATTATGTGAGAGTGTGTGTTGTATGAGTGTGTGTGAAGTGTGTGTTGTATTTGTGTGTATGTGGTGTGTGCGTGGTATATGAGAGTGTATGTGGTTTATGTGTGTGTGTTATTACCGTTTACAACAACACTTTCAGGTTTGACTACAATCAGGAATAAAGTATGCACACATTTTAGTCAATTTGCCAAAATTGCAGCTATCTTGTTGTATATTACTTCAGAAATTTTCAGACCAAGCATCAAAATAGGGTTGCAAAGGTATGTGGTATTGGGTCTTGGGGAAAAACATTTGAAGAACTCTGCGTTAGAGGGTACTCCCTCTTTACCAAAATCTAATACCTGCTTTTATTGTGAGGAGGCTACGGTATATCCGCCTGCAAAATTATGTTCCACATTCCTTGAGAAAGTACTTATATCTAAGAAAACCAAGATGTTTACCACTGAGCCGTCCACCTCTGAGGGGTCTCCGTCCCGTGAGGTGCATTCCCTGCTCTCGTCTCCTATTACACATGCAGCTTACCATTGCACTGCTAATCCTCCTTCGGGAGGGGCCCTCTTACCGCCAGACTTTTCTGATCAGCTACAAATGGCAGTGTCTGCGACCTTCAGTGCTTTACCTCGCCCTGCTAAGCGCATTTGAAAGGTCAAATGTTGCTATCCTTCCCAGGGGTCATCTACCAACTTGCTGGATTTATCTGATATACGATTATCCGCTGATGAGGACACCCTGATACTTCAGAGGATGCTCTTTCTGGGTTCGAATCTGCTGCCTCTAAACCTCCGGCTGCGGAGGAACCAGTCTTTAGATTTAGGATAGAGCATTTATGCTTTCTGTTAAAAGAAGGTTGGCTACTTTAGAGGTTCCAGAACCTAAATTGTGATATCCCAGAAGGGGTTGTGAAGGCGCGCTATTTGAAAAAGAGGGGGTATGTGACAAAATAAAAAAAAAATATTTACAGTAGTAGTTGTATAAAGTTGTTACGAACAGTCAGATGATAAAAAGCCGTAATGGCTAAAGTCCCTGGATGGGTGGTATTCCTGGCGGTGAGGTCCCGGTGGGCAGCTCCTCTATGTCCCAGAGAGCAGGAGTGTTGCTATAGAAAAATGAAGAAAAGAGGGCGCCACATAGGGTGATATCGTTCGGTACAGAAAACGCAATCGTAGAAGAAGTAATGCGCTTACCAGAAGCTGTGGTACTGTTCTGTGACCAGTACTATCTCGCCTGCTAGCACTTGAATCAGTGGCTAGTACACTGTCAGACAGTCACTTATAGGATCTTCTCTTTTTTTGAATGTCGGTTTAACCGTTGGAGCAAATGAGCGGATTGTTTGAAATTTTGTGTAGTAGCGCTGGATAAAAGGTGACGGACAACTTCCAAGTATAAAAGATACAGGCTTTATTTTATAACGCGTTTCTCGACCACCAAGGGTCGTTTCATCAGATATAAAAGCAGGTTTCTGTCGAGAAACGCGTTATAAAATAAAGCTTGTATCTTTTATACTTGGAAGTTGTCCGTCACCTTTTATCCAGCGCTTCTACACAAAATTTCAAACAATCCGCTCATTTGCTCCAACGGTTGAGCCGACATTCAAAAAAAGAGAAGATCCTATAAGTAACTGTCTGACAGTGTACTAGCCACTGATTCAAGTGCTAGCAGGCGAGATAGTACTGGTCACAGAACAGTACCACAGCTTCTGGTAAGCGCATTACTTATTCTACGATTGTGTTTTCTGTACCGAACAATATCACCCTATGTGGCGCCCTCTTTTCTTCATTTTTCCAGAACCTAAATTACCCGAGGAACCTTCTATTCCTAATCTTGATAAGGTTTATGAGGGACAGGGTGGTGCCACAGACTTTCCCGGTTCCCGTAAAGATGGCAAATATTATTAAGAATGAATGGACTTGGATCTTCTTTTTCCCCTTCTTCTTCCTTTAAGAAATTGTTCCCAGTTCCGGACAAGAAGCTAGAAACTCTGTTAAGAAAGTTTCAGCACACAGGATGTTTATTTTAACCTGCAGCGGTGGTTGCTGCGGTGGCTGGAGCCGCTACCTATTGGTGGATGATCGAGGTGGAAACTTCCCTTGATGAGATCCAGGAAAGAATTAAGGCCTTGAGGGTAGCTTATTCTTTTATCTGTGATGCCAATATGCAGATCATTCGCCTGAATGCCAAGACATCATGTTTTTCTGTTCTAGCTAGTAGGGCACTCTTGCTTAAGTTTTGGTCTGTGGACATTACTTCAAAATCTAGATCACTTTCCCTACCATTTAAGGGAAATATTATTTTCGGTCCAGGCCTGGACTCAATCATATCCACGGTCGGGGGGGGGGGGGGGGGGGGCAGGCAGAGGTGCTTTTCTACCACAGGATAAGAAGAATAAACCTAAAAGTCAGAGTCCTAATTTTCGTCCCTTTCATTCCGTTAAAAATTCCAATGCCAGCTGCCCTATCCTAGATTTAGGATAGAGCATTTATGCTTTCTGTTAAAAAAAGGTTGGCTACTTTAGAGGTTCCAGAACCTAAATTGTGATATCCCAGAAGGGGTTGTGAAGGCGCGCTATTTGAAAAAGAGGGGGTATGTGACAAAATAAAAAAAAAATATTTACAGTAGTAGTTGTATAAAGTTGTTACGAACAGTCAGATGATAAAAAGCCGTAATGGCTAAAGTCCCTGGATGGGTGGTATTCCTGGCGGTGAGGTCCCGGTGGGCAGCTCCTCTATGTCCCAGAGAGCAGGAGTGTTGCTATAGAAAAATGAAGAAAAGAGGGCCTGAGCAGTCCAAGGGAACTTGGAAACCGTCTCAATCTTGGAATAAATCCAAGCAGAACACGAAGCCCGCAGAGACAAAATCGACATGAAGGTGCGGCTCCCTATGCGTTGCTGTATCGTGTTGTGGGCAGACTATCTCTCTTTGTGGAGGCTTGGCTTGGGGACGTACAAGACCCTTGGGTTCTGGAAGTCATCGCACAAGGTTACAGTATAGGTTTCAAATCTCATCCTCCCAGGGGCAGATTCCTCTTATCAAACCTGTCTTCAAGACCAGAAAAACGAGAAGCTTTTCTAGGGTACGTGAGGGATCTCTCCTTCCTGGGAGTAATTGTGCCGGTACCTCTAGCAGAGAGCCTGGGGTACTACTCAAACCTTTTTGTGGTCCCAAAGAAGGACGGTACGTTTCGCCCAATTTTGTACCTAAAGTGCTTAAACAAGTTCCTTTCGGTTCCATCATTCGTTCAAAATGGTGAGGATAAGGTCCATTCTGCCCTTAGTTCAAGAGGGAGAGTTCATGACTACAATAGACTTGAAGGATGCTTACCTTCATGTGCCAATACACAAGGATCACTTCAAGTTCTTGAGATTTGTGTTTCTGGACCAGCAGCTCCAGTTTGTTGCTCTTCCATTTGGTCTAGCTACTGCCCTAAGAGTCTTTATGAAGGTTCTGGGGGCTCTGCTCGCGGTGGCGAGATCCAGAGCTATTGCAGTAGCGCCATACTTGGACGACATCCTGGTTTAGGTTCCATCCTGTTGGCTGGCAGAGGACAATTCAAGAGCTCTTCTACTTTTTCTTCGATCTCATGGATGGAAGATAAACTTAGGAAAGAGTTCTCTGGTTCCCAGTACCAGGGTGGAATTCCTGGGTACGATAATAGATTCCATATCAATGAGGATATTTCTTACAGACCAGCAACGTTGCAAAATTACTTCCAATTGTCTTGCCCTCCAGACCTCCTTAAGGCCCTCTGTGGCCCGGTGTATGGAGGTAATTGGACTTATGGTGTCGAGCATAGATGTCATCCAATTCGCCAGATTCCATTTCAGACCTCTACTGCTGTGCATGCTGAGGCAGTGGAACGGCGACCACTTGGATCCGTCTCAACAGATTTCTCTGGACAACTGGTTGAGAGAGTTGCTCTCTTGGTGGCTCTGTCAAGATCACATATCCCAAGGGACAACCTTCTTGAGACCATACTGGCAGATTGCGACTATGGACGCAAGTCTATCAGGATAGGGAGCTGTTTGGGGTGCCAGGAAGGCACAGGGCCTGCGGACTCAATGCTCTGATGGCTTGGGCTCTTCTGGGTTCGTCCCAGTTCATCAGATTCCAATCAGACAATATAACCTTGGTGGCTTACATCAGATATGGGTCTCGGTCCAGGGATCCTAAGACAGAGCTGATAGATGCATTAGCAGTGCCTTGGAGGTTCAGCCTAGTTGACATTTTTCGACCGTTACCACCACTCCCTCGTGCAGTGGCCTGCATCAAGCAGGAGCAATCTTTGGCTATTCTAATTGCTCCATCGTGGCTGCGAAGGATGTGGATCGCGGACCTGGTAGGGATGTCCTCATCTCCTTTATGGAGGTTACCTTGTCGCAGGGATCTGCTGGAACAGGGTCCTTTTGTTCATCAGAATCTAGGTTCTCTGGGGCTGACTGTGTGAAGATTGAACGCTTAGTCCTAGCCAAGAGAGGTTTTTCTTAGAGAGTGATTGATACTCTCATTCAAGCTAGAAAGCCGCTCACCCGTCGCATCTATCATAAGGTGTGGAGAACCTACTTATTCTGGTGTGAAGAAAGGGGCTTCCCCTGGCATAAGGTCAAGGTGTCCAGGATTCTTTACTTTCTCCAAGATGGTTTGGAGAAGGGACTTGCCGCTAGTTCCTTAAAGGGACAGATTTCTGCTCTTTCTGTGTTATTGCACAAGAGGCTCACTGAGCTTCCTGATGTACAGTCTTTTGTTCAGGCTCTGTCTAGGATCAGGCCTGTGTTTAGACCTACTGCTCCTCCCTGGAGATTAAATCTAGTTCTTGAGGTTTTGCAGAGAGCTCCGTTTGAACCTATGCATTCGGTTGAAATTAAATTACTATCTTGGAAGGTTCTCTTCCTACTGGCTATTGCTTCGGCACGCAGATTATCTGAGATGGCTGCCTTGCAATGTGAGCCCCTTACCTAGTATTCCATGCTGATAAGGCGGTAATTCATATTGGGTTAGGTTTTCTTCCTAAGGTTGTTTCAGATCGCAACATCAATCAGGAGATTGTGGTTCCTTCCTTGTGTCCTAAGCCGCCTTCTTCGAAGGAGCGGTTACTTCATAATTTGGATGTGGTTCGAGCCTTGACGTTCTATCTTCAAGCTACTAAGGAATTGAGACAGACTTCTTCTTTGCTTGTTGTCTATTCTGGGAAGCGTAAGGGGCAGAAAGCCTCATCCACTTCCTTATCTTTTTGGTTGAGGAGCATTATTCGCTTATCATATGAATCAGCGGGACATAAGCCTCCTCAGAGGATTAAGGCTCATTCAACTAGAGCAGTGGCTTCCTCTTGGGCCTTCAAGAATGAGGCCTCTATGGAGCACATTTGTAAGGCGGCTACCTAGTCCTCCTTACATACCTTTTCAAAATTTTACAAGTTTGATATTTTTGCTTCAGCTGAAGCATCTGTTGGGAGAAAGGTTTTGCCGGCTGTGGTGCCCTCAGATTAGGATCCGCCTCTCCTTTTTTACCCACCCCTTTCATTCAGTGTCCTCTAGAGCTTTGGTATATGTTTCCCACAAGTAAGGAATGATGCTGTGGACTCTCCTCATACAGAAGGAAAGCAAATTATCTGGTAGGCATAGTTTGTTATTCTGGTGTGAAGAGCATGGATTTTCCTAGCATAAAGTTAAGGCTGCCAGGATCCTAGCATTTCTCCAGGATGGACTGGAGAAGGGCATTTCTGCCAGTTTCCTGCAGGGACAGATTTCAGACCTGTCTGTTTTACTGCACAAGAGGCTCGCTGACTCCAGATGTACCGTCCTTTGTTAAGGCTCTAACTAGGATCAGACCTGTGTTTAGATCTAATGCTCCACCTTGGAGTCCAATTCTTGTTAAGGTTTTGCAATGGAATCCGTTTGAGCCTATGCATGAAGTTGACATTAAATTGTTGTCCTGAAAGGTTTTTTTCTACTGGCTATTGCTTCTGCGCGCAGAGTATCTAAGATTGCTGCCTTGCAATGTGAGCCTCCTTATCTGGTATTCTATTCTGATAAGTTAGGTTATCTTCCTAAGGTCATGTCACACCGCAACATCAATCAAGAGATTGTGGTTCCTTCCTTGTGTCCCAATCCTCCTTCTTCAAAGAAACGTTTGCTTCATAATTTGGACGTGGTTGCAACTTGAAGTGCTATCTTCAGGCTACTATGGATTTTGGACAAATGTCTTCCTTGTTTGTTGTCTATTCCGGGAAGCGTAAGGGTCATAAGGTCTGTTCCACTTCCTTATCTTTTTGGTTAAGGGGTGTTATCCGCTTAGCTTATGAGACAGCGGGACATAAACCTTCTCAGAGGATTACGGTTCATTCTACTAGAGCAGTGGCTTCCTCTTGGGCCTTTAAGAACGAGGCCTCTATGGATCAGATTTGTAAGGCGGCTACCTAGTCCTCCTTACATACTTTTTCTAAATGTTACAAGTTTGATGTTTTTGCTTCGGCGGGAGAAAGGTTTTGCAGGCTGTGGTGCCCTAATATTAGGGTCCGCTTCTCTTTTTGTCCCTCCCGTTATCATTCAGTGTCCTCTAGAGCTTGGGTATAGTTTTCCCAACAGTAAGGAATGATGCAGTGGACTCTCCTTATATTAAGAAGGAAAACATAAATTATGCATACCAGATAATTTAATTTCCTTCCATATAAGGAGAGTCCACGGGCCCCCCCGTGTTCTCGGATGGGTGGCCCTCTAAAATATGTTTTTCTTCTGGCACCATTTATACCCTGATATTTCTCCTACTGCTCCTTGTTCCCTCAGCAGAATGACTGAGGGATGGGGGAAGTGGGAGAGGTATTTAAGCCTTTGGCTGAGGTGTCTTTGCCTCCTCCTGGTGACCAGGTTCAGTATTTCCCAACAGTAAGGAATGATGCCTTGAACTCTCCTTATACAGAAGGAAATTAAATTATCTGGTAAGCATAATTTATGTTTTTTATTTGTTTCATAATTCACACAGTCTAAACCATGAGGTGCCCTTTTGTTTTTACCTTGTAACTGCAAGTTAAAGTGCTGTCTAGAAAATATCACATGATCCTCTCTTTGTAAAAAAACGAAGATATTTTACCTCAAAATTACCTCAGTAGCCACACACAATTATAAAGGGATATGAAACAAAAAAAAGTATTTGTGATTCAGACAGAGCATACCATTTTAAAAAAGTTTCCACTTTACTTTTGTTAGCAAATGTTCTTTTTTCCCCTGGTATTCTGTGTTAAAGAGATACCTAGGTAGGCATCTGGAGCACTACATGACAGTAAATAGTGCTGCCATCTAGTGCTCTTGCAAATGGATAACATTCACGTAAAACTGCTGCCATATAGTGCCCCAGAAATGGGGCGGTTCCTAACGATAGGGCCCTGCTTTTCAACAAAAGATACAGAGAAAACTAAGAAAATTTGATAATAGAAGTAAATTATAAAGTTGTTTAAAATTACATGTGCAATCTAAATCATGAAAGAAAAATGTTGGTTTTCAAATCCCTTTAAGTATCCCATCAGGATCCTTATCCTTTGGACTTCCATAAGCGTTCATCTGGCATGTGCAAGCACAGTCACGTACATGCTCAGTTTAAGAAAGTTTATATGAAATCTTGTGAGAGTCTGGTGAAATTCCAGTCACAGAAGATCACAATAAAGCAAAGTGTGAACTCAGCACTGAAGTAGCCGATTGGCTGCTTTTTTGTTTTTTTTTTTTGTTTTTTTTTTTTGTTTTTTTTTTTTTGTTTGTTTATTTTTCCCCTCTTCACCATGTACACAACTTTCTGCCAATTGGCAATTACATGGCTACTGGGTGGGTGGCAAGGACTGTACTGTTTGCTGTGAATTTGAAGGAAGAAGCTGAGGGGGCGGCCGGCTAAGATTATATGGAGCAATATGGTATGGCATTTTCAAAACATTTAACAGATACATTTGTGCAAAAACATGATGTGCAATCATAATGATATACACAGATACATTACATTTCCAAAGTTTTCTGGCACTTTAAATAAGTCGGGCCCTTTAATGTTTTTGTGTTAAAGTTATATAGTTAAAGATTATGTGACTGTTCTGTTGCCATACACACAAGGTTTACAAATAATGCAAGCTAAGAAAATATATTATCTGCCCTAATGGAAATGAAGGCAACTGCTCATTAGTATCTTCTGGCCGCAGAGCCGGAAATCTCAGAGGTGAACTTTAAATGAGCAGTAGATTATTTTTTTCTGACTATTTTCAACATTTAGTAAAATTTCCTGGCCCCCTGTATCATGTAACAGCCATCAGCCAATCAAAGACTTGTATGTATACTCTGAACTATTGAGCATGCCCAGTAGTAGCTGGTGCCTCAGAAAGTATACGTATAAAAATACATAATTTGATAATGGAAGTAAATTGTAAAGTCTTTTAAAACTGCATACTCAATGAAACATGAAAATTTAATTTTAAAACAATACCTACAATGCTGTGATATGTCCATGTAAGAGCATTTAAACCGGTTGAGATCCTAAAAATTCTAAGAACTTTCATTTTCACTCTTGTTATGCTTTTTATCTGCAACAGGTAGGAGACACTTTCTTTGTCTGTCGGTAACATATATCAAGGCCAAAAGGTTTAAAGCAACTGAGTTAAAGCTGACACCATCCATTCTGTTGAAGTAAGGCAATGCCATACAATATATGCACCAATTGCAAGGCTGTACAAGTTATCTTACTAATTAATGCTTTTTTTTGTGCTAACCCTTTTCATAAATATGAGATTCGATTCATGCATTTTTGGGGCAGAAAAGATATGTGAACTTTACTTTGATGAACTTTGACCAACATATAAACTAAGTTGGGCTTTCTCTTGTTTCTGGCAGCTGCTGTGTGTTCCAAACACGTTCTACACATTTTACCTGGAATGAGTAGTGACAGTGATATTGAGTGTGACACTGAAAACGAGGAGCAAGAGGAAAGCATTAATTGCAGTGGCTTTAATGACACTTTCACAGCACAGCCTACTACGGAAGGTAAGACTATCTTTTTAACCTAGTTCACTATAATGTGTTTGCTTTTCTTAAAAAAAATGTGCTGTAACTCCGTTTCTGAACTGATACTTTTTGAATGCACCTTGCCAATGATCTGTTGTGTTCTATCCATCCATCCATTCATTTAATGTTATTCACAAATTTTATTTTTAACAAGACATTAGAAATTACAATAGCATATATACAATACAGGGAGTGCAGAATTATTAGGCAAGTTGTATTTCTCCTGTTAAGTGTGGTCAGTCCACGGGTCATCATTACTTCTGGGATATTATCTCCTCCCCTACAGGAAGTGCAAGAGGATTCACCCAGCAGAGCTGCTATATAGCTCCTCCCCTCTACGTCACCTCCAGTCATTCTCTTGCACCCAACGAATAGATAGGATGTGTGAGAGGACTGTGGTGATTTAATTAGTTTATTACCTTCAATCAAAAGTTTGTTATTTTATAATAGCACCGGAGTGTGTTATTCATTCTCTGGTAGAATTTGAAGAAGAATCTACCTGAGTTTTTTTCTATGATTTTAGCCGGAGTAGTTAAGATCATATTGCTGTTTCTCGGCCATCTGAGGAGAGGTAAACTTCAGATCAGGGAACAGCGGGCAGATTAATCTGCAAAGAGGTATGTAGCAGTTTGTTATTTTCTGACATGGAATTGATGAGAAAATCCTGCCATACCGTTATAATGTAAACTCAGCCTTAAATGCAGTAGATGTAGCTGGTATCAGGCTGTCATGTATGTATATTTTACACTTCAGTATTCTGGGGGATGGTACTTCACTGGATTATACTGTATGCATAGACTTAACCTAATTTGCAGGGACTTGCAATAGGTTTTAAATAACAATTTATTGAGGTTAAACGTTTTTTTGCTGGCATGTAAAAACGTTTATTTCTCTGAGGTACTGGGTGAAAAAATGTTTTGGGCACTATTTTCTCCACTTGGCAATAGTTTTGTTTAATTTAAAGCAGTTCACTGATCTCTCTCACTGTTATGTGTGAGGGGGAGGGGCCATTTTTGGCGCTTTTACTACGCATCAAAAAATCTCAGTCAGAGGTTCATTTTCTTCCTGCATGATCCGGTTCATCTTACAGAACTCAGGGATCTCCAAAGCCTTGTTTGAGGGAGGTAATCATCACAGCAGAGCTGTGAAGAGTGTAGTTTACTGTGATAAAAAACGTTTTTTTGTGTATTTTTTTCTGCTGCCAGGGTTAGTTATCCTTGCTAATGGGAACAATCCTTTGCTAAAATTGTTTATTTCTTACAAAGATTTGATGCTATAACTTAGTTATTTTCAACTGTCATAATCTTTTCTGTGCTTCTTATAAGCACAGTTCGTTTTCATATTATTGTAAATTACTTAAAAAGCATTTCCAAGTTGCTAGTTAATTGCTAGTGTGTTAAACATGTCTGATTCAGAGGAAGATACATGTGCTATATGTGCTAATGCCAAAGTGGAGCCCAATAGAAATTTATGTACTAACTGTATTGATGCTACTTTAAATAAGAGTCAATCTGTACAAATTGAACATATTTCACCAGACAACGAGGGGAGAGTTATGCCGACTAACTCGCCTCACGTGTCAGTACCTACATCTCCCGCTCGGGAGGTGCGTGATATTGTAGCGCCGAGTACATCTGGGCGGCCATTTCAAATCACATTACAGGATATGGCTACTGTTATGACTGAAGTTTTGGCTAAATTACCAGAACTTATAGGCAAGCGTGATCACTCTGGGGTGAGAACAGAGTGCGCTGATAATATTAGGGCCATGTCAGACACTGCGTCACAGGCGGCAGAACATGAGGACGGAGAACTTCATTCTGTGGGTGACGGTTCTGATCCAAATAGATTGGATTCAGATATTTCAAACTTTAAATTTAAGCTGGAAAACCTCCGTGTATTACTAGGGGAGGTGTTAGCGGCTCTGAATGATTGTAACACAGTTGCAATACCAGAGAAAATGTGTAGGTTGGATAAATATTTTGCGGTACCGGCGAGTACTGATGTTTTTCCTATACCTAAGAGACTTACTGAAATTGTTACTAAGGAGTGGGATAGGCCCGGTGTACCGTTCTCACCCCCTCCGATATTTAGAAAAATGTTTCCAATAGACGCCACCACACGGGACTTATGGCAAACGGTCCCTAAGGTGGAGGGAGCAGTTTCTACTTTAGCTAAGCGCACCACTATCCCGGTGGAGGATAGCTGTGCCTTTTCTGATCCAATGGATAAAAAATTAGAGGGTTACCTTAAGAAAATGTTTGTTCAACAAGGTTTTATATTGCAACCTCTTGCATGTATTGCGCCTGTCACGGCTGCAGCAGCATTTTGGTTTGAGTCTCTGGAAGAGACACTTCAATCATCTACACTAGATGAGATTACAGACAAACTTAGAACCCTTAAGTTAGCTAACTCATTTATTTCAGATGCCGTAGTACATTTAACTAAACTTACGGCTAAGAATTCCGGATTTGCCATTCAGGCACGCAGAGCACTGTGGCTAAAATCCTGGTCAGCTGATGTTACTTCCAAATCTAAATTGCTTAATATACCCTTCAAAGGGCAAACCTTGTTCGGGCCCGGGTTGAAGGAGATTATCGCTGACATTACAGGAGGTAAAGGCCATGCCCTGCCTCAGGACAAAGCCAAACCTAGGGCTAGACAGTCTAATTTTCGTTCCTTTCGTAATTTCAAAGCAGGAACAGCATCAACCTCCTCTGCACCAAAACAGGAAGGAGCTGTTGCTCGCTACAGACAAGGCTGGAAACCTAACCAGTCCTGGAACAAAGGCAAGCAGGCCAGGAAACCTGCTGCTGCCCCTAAGACAGCATGAATCGAGGGCCCCCGATCCGGGACCGGATCTAGTAGGGGGCAGACTTTCTCTCTTCGCCCAGGCTTGGGCAAGAGATGTTCAGGATCCCTGGGCGTTAGAGATCATATCTCAGGGATACCTTCTGGACTTCAAATCCTCTCCCCCAAGAGGGAGATTTCATCTGTCAAGGTTATCAACAAACCAAATAAAGAAAGCAGCTTTCCTACGCTGCGTACAAGATCTTTTATTAATGGGAGTGATCCATCCAGTTCCGCGGTCGGAACAAGGACAAGGGTTTTACTCAAATCTGTTTGTAGTTCCCAAAAAAGAGGGAACTTTCAGGCCAATCTTGGATTTAAAGATCCTAAACAAATTCCTAAGAGTTCCATCGTTCAAGATGGAAACGATTCGAACAATTCTGCCCATGATCCAAGAGGGTCAGTACATGACCACAGTGGATTTAAAGGATGCTTACCTTCACATACCGATTCACAGAGATCATTACCGGTATCTAAGGTTTGCCTTTCTAGACAGGCATTACCAGTTTGTAGCTCTTCCATTCGGACTGGCTACGGCTCCAAGAATCTTCACAAAGGTTCTGGGTACTCTTCTGGCGGTACTAAGACCGCGAGGAATTTCGGTAGCTCCGTACCTAGACGACATTCTGATACAAGCTTCAAGCTTTCAAACTGCCAAGTCTCATACAGAGTTAGTACTGGCATTTCTAAGGTCGCATGGATGGAAGGTGAACGAAAAGAAGAGTTCTCTCTTTCCACTCACAAGAGTTCCCTTCTTGGGGACTCTGATAGATTCTGTAGAAATGAAGATTTACCTGACAGAAGACAGGTTAACAAAGCTTCAAAATGCATGCCGGGTCCTTCATTCCATTCAACACCCGTCAGTAGCTCAATGCATGGAGGTGATCGGCTTAATGGTAGCGGCAATGGACGTAGTACCTTTTGCACGCCTACATCTCAGACCGCTGCAATTGTGCATGCTAAGTCAGTGGAATGGGGATTACTCAGATTTGTCCCCCACTCTGAATCTGAATCAAGAGACCAGAAACTCTCTTCTATGGTGGCTTTATCGGCCACACCTGTCCAGGGGGATGCCATTCAGCAGGCCAGACTGGTCAATTGTAACAACAGACGCCAGCCTACTAGGTTGGGGCGCTGTCTGGAATTCTCTGAAGGCTCAGGGACTATGGAATCAGGAGGAGAGTCTCCTTCCAATAAACATTCTGGAATTGAGAGCAGTTCTCAATGCCCTTCTGGCTTGGCCCCAGTTAACAACTCGGGGGTTCATCAGGTTTCAGTCGGACAACATCACGACTGTAGCTTACATCAACCATCAGGGAGGGACAAGAAGCTCCCTAACAATGATGGAAGTATCGAAGATAATTCGCTGGGCAGAGTCTCACTCTTGCCATCTGTCTGCAATCCACATCCCGGGAGTGGAGAACTGGGAGGCGGATTTCTTAAGTCGTCAGACTTTTCATCCGGGGGAGTGGGAACTTCATCCGGAGGTCTTTGCCCAGATACTTCGACGTTGGGGCAAACCAGAGATAGATCTCATGGCGTCTCGTCAGAACGCCAAGCTTCCTCGCTACGGGTCCAGATCCAGGGATCCGGGAGCGGTTATGATAGATGCTTTGACAGCACCTTGGACCTTCGGGATGGCTTATGTGTTTCCACCCTTCCCGATGCTTCCTCGATTGATTGCCAGAATCAAGCAGGAGAGAGCATCAGTGATTCTAATAGCACCTGCATGGCCACGCAGGACTTGGTATGCAGATCTAGTGGACATGTCATCCTGTCCGCCTTGGTCTCTACCTCTGAAACAGGACCTTCTGATTCAGGGTCCATTCAAACATCAAAATCTAACTTCTCTGAAGCTGACTGCTTGGAAATTGAACGCTTGATTTTATCAAAACGTGGGTTTTCTGAGCCAGTTATTGATACCTTAATACAGGCTAGGAAGCCTGTTACCAGAAGGATTTACCATAAAATATGGCGTAAATACTTATATTGGTGCGAATCCAAGAGTTACTCATGGAGTAAGGTTAGGATTCCAAGGATATTGTCTTTTCTACAAGAAGGTTTAGAAAAGGGGTTATCCGCTAGTTCTTTAAAGGGACAGATTTCAGCTCTGTCCATTCTTTTGCACAAACGTCTGTCAGAAGTTCCGGACGTTCAAGCTTTTTGTCAGGCTTTAGCTAGGATCAAGCCTGTGTTTAAAACTGTTGCTCCACCATGGAGTTTGAACTTAGTTCTTAATGTTTTACAGGGTGTTCCGTTTGAACCCCTTCATTCCATTGATATCAAGTTGTTATCTTGGAAAGTTCTGTTTTTAATGGCTATTTCCTCAGCTCGAAGAGTCTCTGAGTTATCTGCCTTACATTGTGATTCTCCTTATCTGATTTTTCATTCAGACAAGGTAGTTCTGCGTACTAAACCTGGGTTCCTACCTAAGGTGGTCACTAACAGGAATATCAATCAAGAGATTGTTGTTCCATCCTTGTGTCCTAATCCTTCCTCGAAGAAGGAACGTCTGCTACACAATCTAGATGTAGTCCGTGCCCTGAAATTTTATCTACAGGCAACTAAGGAGTTTTGGCAAACGTCTTCCCTGTTTGTCGTTTATTCTGGCCAGAGGAGAGGTCAAAAAGCTTCGGCTACCTCTCTCTCGTTTTGGCTTCGTAGCATAATACGATTAGCCTATGAGACTGCTGGACAGCAGCCTCCTGAAAGAATTACAGCTCATTCTACTAGAGCTGTGGCTTCCACTTGGGCCTTTAAGAATGAGGCTTCTGTTGAACAGATTTGCAAGGCTGCAACTTGGTCTTCTCTTCATACTTTTTCCAAATTTTACAAATTTGACACTTTTGCTTCTTCAGAGGCTGTTTTTGGGAGAAAGGATCTTCAGGCAGTGGTTCCCTCCGTATAAAGAGCCTGCCTGTCCCTCCCGTCATCCGTGTACTTTTGCTTTGGTATTGGTATCCCAGAAGTAATGATGACCCGTGGACTGACCACACTTAACAGGAGAAAACAAAATTTATGCTTACCTGATAAATTCCTTTCTCCTGTAGTGTGGTCAGTCCACGGCCCGCCCTGTTTTTTATGGCAGGCTAAAGATTTTTTTGGATTATACTCCAGTCACCACTACACCCTTGGGCTTCTCCTTTCTCGTTGGTCCTTTGGTCGAATGACTGGAGGTGACGTAGAGGGGAGGAGCTATATAGCAGCTCTGCTGGGTGAATCCTCTTGCACTTCCTGTAGGGGAGGAGATAATATCCCAGAAGTAATGATGACCCGTGGACTGACCACACTACAAGAGAAAGGAATTTATCAGGTAAGCATAAATTTTGTTTTTTGAGGATTAATTTTATTATTGAACAACAACCATGTTCTCAATGAATCCAAAAAAACTCATTAATATCAAAGCTGAATAGTTTTGGAAGTAGTTTTTAGTTTGTTTTTAGTTATAGCTATTTTAGGGGGATATCTGTGTGTGCAGGTGACTATTACTGTGCATAATTATTAGGCAACTTAACAAAAAACAAATATATACCCATTTCAATTATTTATTTTTACCAGTGAAACCAATATAACATCTCAACATTCACAAATATACATTTCTGACATTCAAAAACAAAACAAAAACAAATCAGTGACCAATATAGCCACCTTTCTTTGCAAGGACACTCAAAAGCCTGCCATCCATGGATTCTGTCAGTGTTTTGATCTGTTCACCATCAACATTGCGTGCAGCAGCAACCACAGCCTCCCAGACACTGTTCAGAGAGGTGTACTGTTTTCCCTCCTTGTAAATCTCACATTTGATGATGGACCACAGGTTCTCAATGGGGTTCAGATCAGGTGAACAAGGAGGCCATGTCATTAGATTTTCATCTTTTATACCCTTTTTTGCCAGCCACGCTGTGGAGTACTTGGACGCGTGTGATGGAGCATTGTCCTGCATGAAAATCATGTTTTTCTTGAAGGATGCAGACTTCTTCCTGTACCACTGCTTGAAGAAGGTGTCTTCCAGAAACTGGCAGTAGGACTGGGAGTTGAGCTTGACTCCATCCTCAACCCGAAAAGGCCCCACAAGCTCATCTTTGATGATACCAGCCCAAACCAGTACTCCATCTCCACCTTGCTGGCGTCTGAGTCGGACTGGAGCTCTCTGCCCTTTACCAATCCAGCCACGGCCCCATCCATCTGGCCCATCAAGACTCACTCTCATTTCATCAGTCCATAAAACCTTAGAAAAATCAGTCTTGAGATATTTCTTGGCCCAGTCTTGACGTTTCAGCTTGTGTGTCTTGTTCAGTGGTGGTCGTCTTTCAGCCTTTCTTACCTTGGCCATGTCTCTGAGTATTGCACACCTTGTGCTTTTGGGCACTCCAGTGATGTTGCAGCTCTGAAATATGGCCAAACTGGTGGCAAGTGGCATCTTGGCAGCTGCACGCTTGACTTTTCTCAGTTCATGGGCAGTTATTTTGCGCCTTGGTTTTTCCACATGCTTCTTGCGACCCTGTTGACTATTTTGAATGAAACGCTTGATTGTTCGATGATCACGCTTCAGAAGCTTTGCAATTTTAAGAGTGCTGCATTCCTCTGCAAGATATCTCACTATTTTTGACTTTTCTGAGCCTGTCAAGTCCTTCTTTTGACCCATTTTGCCAAAGGAAAGGAAGTTGCCTAATAATTATGCACACCTGATATAGGGTGTTGATGTCATTAGACCACACCCCTTCTCATTACAGAGATGCACATCACCTAATATGCTTAATTGGAAGTAGGCTTTCGAGCCTATATAGCTTGGAGTAAGACAACATGCATAAAGAGGATGATGTGGTCAAAATACTCATTTGCCTAATAATTCTGCACTCCCTGTAAAGTTAAAAAAAATGTTGGGGATTAAGATTTAATCAAGTAGTTCTCTCCATATGACTTGAGCAAATTATGACATTTTGGGAAGTCTCCCTAAGTGTGATGCGGGAATCCAGACGTGGACCCGTTGCTCAGTGTGCCTAGTGGGATATGGCTGCACCTCACTGACGAGGCCCACAATAGGCCGAAACGTACGTCTGGGGTTTTGCTGTTTCTTTCGTTCAGAGAGGGATTGCCTGGTATTTCGGGACTGGACTGTACTGTGAAGTCAGGATCAGACTGATATGCTTCAGGAAAGTTCTTCTCTGTGAAAGGCACATTTTGAGCAAAAAGAGGCTGCTTCTTGGGTGGTAACTAGCCATAGAGCAAGCTATTATGCTATTGTTCGTTCCCAGGTTGAGCGCTTCTCTCTTTTTATTTATGCAAATTATGACATTTTGGGAAGTCTCCCTAAGTGTGATGCGGGAATCCAGACGTGGACCCGTTGCTCAGTGTGCCTAGTGGGATATGGCTGCACCTCACTGACGAGGCCCACAATAGGCCGAAACGTACGTCTGGGGTTTTGCTGTTTCTCTCGTTCAGAGAGGGATTGCCTGGTATTTCGGGGCTGGACTGTACTGTGAAGTCAGGATCAGACTGATATGCTTCAGGAAAGTTCTTCTCTGTGAAAGGCACATTTTGAGCAAAAAGAGGCTGCTTCTTGGGTGGTAACTAGCCATAGAGCAAGCTATTATGCTATTGTTCGTTCCCAGGTTGAGCGCTTCTCTCTTTTTATTTATGACTTGAGCATATATCTGCTAACACTTCTGTATTCTAACGGTACAATAGGTAGATGTATATATCCTCTGAAAGCTGTATCTATCCTATCTCAGGGGTCTTAAAGGGACATGAAACATTTTTTCTTTCTTGATTCAGACAAGTCCTTTTAGAGAACTACTGTTGAGGGTCACTGTAAGAGTACGTTACAGGCCTTCCACAGGTGTCGTGGAGACTGGTCCCTTAATCTTTCCCTGTGGGTCAACAGAAAACTGTTCAACTTTTCCTCAGTGATCTTATCAGTGCAGGAATAGTGCTGTTAAAAAATGTTCCCGCCTTTGGCTCTTCACTAAAGCATGCTACTGGCGTTACATTTTCCTGTGCTGTCGCTCATAGTGTGTACTGTTTCTCCAACATAGGTGTGTCCGGTCCACGGCGTCATCCTTACTTGTGGGATATTCTCTTCCCCAACAGGAAATGGCAAAGAGCCCAGCAAAGCTGGTCACATGATCCCTCCTAGGCTCCGCCTACCCCAGTCATTCTCTTTGCCGTTGTACAGGCAACATCTCCACGGAGATGGCTTAGAGTTTTTTAGTGTTTAACTGTAGTTTTTCATTATTCAATCAAGAGTTTGTTATTTTCAAATAGTGCTGGTACGTACTATTTACTCAGAAACAGAAAAGAGATGAAGAATTCTGTTTGTATGAGGAAAATGATTTTAGCAACCGTAACTAAAATCCATGGCTGTTCCACACAGGACTGTTGAGAGCAATTAACTTCAGTTGGGGGAACAGTTTGCAGTCCTTTGCTGCTTGAGGTATGACACATTCTAACAAGACGATGTAATGCTGGAAGCTGTCATTTTCCCTATGGGATCCGGTAAGCCATGTTTATTACGATTGTAAATAAGGGCTTCACAAGGGCTTATTTAGACTGTAGACCTTTTTTTGGGCTAAATCGATTGATATTGACACTTATTTAGCCTTGAGGAATCATTTATTCTGGGTATTTTGATATAATAATATCGGCAGGCACTGTTTTAGACACCTTATTCTTTAGGGGCTTTCCCAAAGCATAGGCAGAGTCTCATTTTCGCGCCGGTGTTGCGCACTTGTTTTTGAGAGGCATGGCATGCAGTCGCATGTGAGAGGAGCTCTGATACTTATAAAAGACTTCTGAAGGCGTCATTTGGTATCGTATTCCCCTTTGGGTTTGGTTGGGTCTCAGCAAAGCAGATACCAGGGACTGTAAAGGGGTTAAAGCTTAAAACGGCTCCGGTTCCGTTATTTTAAGGGTTAAAGCTTCCAAAATTGGTGTGCAATATTTTCAAGGCTTTAAGACACTGTGGTGAAAGTTTGGTGAATTTTGAACAATTCCTTCATGTTTTTTCGCAATTGCAGTAATAAAGTGTGTTCAGTTTAAAATTTAAAGTGACAGTAACGGTTTTATTTCAAAACGTTTTTTGTACTTCTTATCAAGTTTATGCCTGTTTAACATGTCTGAACTACCAGATAGACTGTGTTCTGAATGTGGGGAAGCCAGAATTCCTATTCATTTAAATAAATGTGATTTATGTGATAATGACAATGATGCCCAAGATGATTCCTCAAGTGAGGGGAGTAAGCATGGTACTGCATCATTCCCTCCTTCGTCTACACGAGTCTTGCCCACTCAGGAGGCCCCTAGTACATCTAGCGCGCCAATACTCCTTACTATGCAACAATTAACGGCTGTAATGGATAATTCTGTCAAAAACATTTTAGCCAAAATGAACCCTTGTCAGCGTAAGCGTGGATGCTCTGTTTTAGTTACTGAAGAGCATGACGACGCTGATATTAATATCTCTGAAGGGCCCCTAACCCAATCTGAGGGGGCCAGGGAGGTTTTGTCTGAGGGAGAAATTACTGATTTAGGGAACATTTCTCAGCAGGCTGAATCTGATGTGATTACTTTTAAATTTAAATTGGAACATCTCCGCATTTTGCTTAAGGAGGTATTATCCACTCTGGATGATTGTGAAAATTTGGTCATCCCAGAGAAACTATGTAAAATGGACAAGTTCCTAGAGGTGCCGGGGCTCCCAGAAGCTTTTCCTATACCCAAGCGGGTGGCGGACATTGTTAATAAAGAATGGGAAAGGCCCGGTATTCCTTTCGTCCCTCCCCCCATATTTAAAAAATTGTTTCCTATGGTCGACCCCAGAAAGGACTTATGGCAGTCAGTCCCCAAGGTCGAGGGAGCGGTTTCTACTTTAAACAAACGCACCACTATTCCCATAGAGGATAGTTGTGCTTTCAAAGATCCTATGGATAAAAAATTAGAAGGTTTGCTTAAAAAAATGTTTGTTCAGCAGGGTTACCTTCTACAACCCATTTCATGCATTGTCCCTGTCACTACAGCCGCATATTTCTGGTTTGATGAACTGATTAAGGTGCTCGATAGTGACTCTCCTCCTTATGAGGAGATTATGGACAGAGTCAATGCTCTCAAATTGGCTAATTCTTTCACTCTAGACGCCTCTTTGCAATTGGCTAAGTTAGCGGCTAAGAATTCTGGGTTTGCTATTGTGGCGCGCAGAGCGCTTTGGTTGAAATCTTGGTCGGCTGATGCGTCTTCCAAGAACAAGCTACTAAACATTCCTTTCAAGGGGAAAACGCTGTTTGGTCCTGACTTGAAAGAGATTATCTCTGATATCACTGGGGGTAAGGGCCATGCCCTTCCTCAGGATCGGCCTTTCAAGGCAAAAAATAGACCTAATTTTCGTCCCTTTCGTAAAAACGGACCAGCCCAAGGTGCTACGTCCTCTAAGCAAGAGGGTAATACTTCTCAGGCCAAGCCAGCTTGGAGACCAATGCAAGGCTGGAACAAGGGAAAGCAGGCCAAGAAACCTGCCACTGCTACCAAGACAGCATGAAATATCGGCCCCCGATCCGGGACCGGATCTGGTGGGGGGCAGACTCTCTCTCTTCGCTCAGGCTTGGGCAAGAGATGTTCTGGATCCTTGGGCGCTAGAAATAGTCTCCCAGGGTTATCTTCTGGAATTCAAGGGACTTCCCCCAAGGGGGAGGTTCCACAGGTCTCAGTTGTCTTCAGACCACATAAAAAGACAGGCGTTCTTACATTGTGTAGAAGACCTGTTAAAAATGGGAGTGATTCATTCTGTTCCATTGAGAGAACAAGGGATGGGGTTCTACTCCAATCTGTTCATAGTTCCCAAAAAAGAGGGAACGTTCAGACCAATCCTAGATCTCAAGATCTTAAACAAATTTCTCAAGGTCCCATCGTTCAAGATGGAAACCATTCGAACTATCCTTCCTTCCATCCAGGAAGGTCAATTCATGACCACGGTGGATTTAAAGGATGCGTATCTACATATTCCTATCCACAAGGAACATCATCGGTTCCTAAGGTTTGCATTCCTGGACAAACATTACCAGTTCGTGGCGCTTCCTTTCGGATTAGCCACTGCTCCAAGGATTTTCACAAAGGTACTAGGGTCCCTTCTAGCGGTGCTAAGACCAAGGGGCATTGCAGTAGTACCTTACCTGGACGACATTCTGATTCAAGCGTCGTCCCTCCCTCGAGCAAAGGCTCACACGGACATCGTCCTGGCCTTTCTCAGATCGCACGGCTGGAAAGTGAACGTGGAAAAGAGTTCTCTATCCCCGTCAACAAGGGTTCCCTTCTTGGGAACAATTATAGACTCCTCAGAAATGAGGATTTTTCTAACAGAGGCCAGAAAGACAAAACTTCTGGACTCTTGTTGAATACTTCATTCCGTTTCTCTTCCTTCCGTAGCTCAGTGCATGGAAGTGATCGGGTTGATGGTAGCGGCAATGGACATAGTTCCTTTTGCGCGCATTCATCTAAGACCATTACAACTGTGCATGCTCAGTCAGTGGAATGGGGACTATACAGACTTGTCTCCAAAGATACAAGTAAATCAGAGGACCAGAGACTCACTCCGTTGGTGGCTGTCCCTGGACAACCTGTCACGAGGGATGACATTCCGCAGACCAGAGTGGGTCATTGTCACGACCGACGCCAGTCTGATGGGCTGGGGCGCGGTCTGGGGTTCCCTGAAAGCTCAGGGTCTTTGGTCTCGGGAAGAATCTCTTCTACCGATAAATATTCTGGAACTGAGAGCGATATTCAATGCTCTCAAGGCTTGGCCTCAGCTAGCGAGGACCAAGTTCATACGGTTTCAATCAGACAACATGACGACTGTTGCGTACATCAACCATCAGGGGGGAACAAGGAGTTCCCTAGCGATGGAAGAAGTGACCAAGATTATTCTATGGGCGGAGTCTCACTCCTGCCACCTGTCTGCTATCCACATCCCGGGAGTGGAAAATTGGGAAGCGGATTTTCTGAGTCGTCAGACATTGCATCCGGGGGAGTGGGAACTCCATCCGGAAATCTTTGCCCAAGTCACTCAACTATGGGGCATTCCAGACATGGATCTGATGGCCTCTCGTCAGAACTTCAAAGTTCCTTGCTACGGGTCCAGATCCAGGGATCCCAAGGCGGCTCTAGTGGATGCACTAGTAGCACCTTGGACCTTCAAACTAGCTTATGTGTTCCCGCCGTTTCCTCTCATCCCCAGGCTGGTAGCCAGGATCAATCAGGAGAGGGCGTCGGTGATCTTGATAGCTCCTGCGTGGCCACGCAGGACTTGGTATGCAGATCTGGTGAATATGTCATCGGCTCCACCTTGGAAGCTACCTTTGAGACGAGACCTTCTTGTTCAGGGTCCGTTCGAACATCCGAATCTGGTTTCACTCCAGCTGACTGCTTGGAGATTGAACGCTTGATTTTATCGAAGCGAGGTTTCTCAGATTCTGTTATCGATACTCTTGTTCAGGCCAGAAAGCCTGTAACTAGAAAGATTTACCACAAAATTTGGAAAAAATATATCTGTTGGTGTGAATCTAAAGGATTCCCTTGGGACAAGGTTAAGATTCCTAGGATTCTATCCTTCCTTCAAGAAGGATTGGAAAAAGGATTATCGGCAAGTTCCCTGAAGGGACAGATTTCTGCCTTGTCGGTGTTACTTCACAAAAAACTGGCAGCTGTGCCAGATGTTCAAGCCTTTGTTCAGGCTCTGGTTAGAATCAAGCCTGTTTACAAACCTTTGACTCCTCCTTGGAGTCTCAATTTAGTTCTTTCAGTTCTTCAGGGGGTTCCGTTTGAACCCTTACATTCCGTTGATATTAAGTTATTATCTTGGAAAGTTTTGTTTTTAGTTGCAATTTCTTCTGCTAGAAGAGTTTCAGAATTATCTGCTCTGCAGTGTTCTCCTCCTTATCTAGTGTTCCATGCAGATAAGGTGGTTTTACGTACTAAACCTGGTTTTCTTCCAAAAGTTGTTTCTAACAAAAACATTAACCAGGAGATTATCGTACCTTCTCTGTGTCCGAAACCAGTTTCTAAGAAGGAACGCTTGTTGCACAATTTGGATGTTGTTCGCGCTCTAAAATTCTATTTAGATGCTACAAAGGATTTTAGACAAACATCTTCCTTGTTTGTTGTTTATTCAGGTAAAAGGAGAGGTCAAAAAGCAACTTCTACCTCTCTCTCTTTTTGGATTAAAAGCATCATCAGATTGGCTTACGAGACTGCCGGACGGCAGCCTCCCGAAAGAATCACAGCTCATTCCACTAGGGCTGTGGCTTCCACATGGGCCTTCAAGAACGAGGCTTCTGTTGATCAGATATGTAGGGCAGCGACTTGGTCTTCACTGCACACTTTTACCAAATTTTACAAGTTTGATACTTTTGCTTCTTCTGAGGCTATTTTTGGGAGAAAGGTTTTGCAAGCCGTGGTGCCTTCCATTTAGGTGACCTGATTTGCTCCCTCCCTTCATCCGTGTCCTAAAGCTTTGGTATTGGTTCCCACAAGTAAGGATGACGCCGTGGACCGGACACACCTATGTTGGAGAAAACAGAATTTATGTTTACCTGATAAATTTCTTTCTCCAACGGTGTGTCCGGTCCACGGCCCGCCCTGGTTTTTTAATCAGGTCTGATAATTTATTTTCTTTAACTACAGTCACCACGGTACCATATGGTTTCTCCTATGCTATTATTCCTCCTTAACGTCGGTCGAATGACTGGGGTAGGCGGAGCCTAGGAGGGATCATGTGACCAGCTTTGCTGGGCTCTTTGCCATTTCCTGTTGGGGAAGAGAATATCCCACAAGTAAGGATGACGCCGTGGACCGGACACACCGTTGGAGAAAGAAATTTATCAGGTAAACATAAATTCTGTTTTTTCTCCTGTGTATGGCCTTTATAACCCACAGGTGTATTTAATTGGGACTGTTTTTGTGTTTTTACACTGTATTACTTGCTATATGGTATATCTCCTTCTTTACTATGGAGCATTCGGGCACAGTCCCCAATTCATACATTCCCTTAGAAGATTCCTGGATTCCCTTAGCTCCTGGACATAAAGCATTTGTGCTCTACTGTTTCTGAGATGTTGGCGGCCATGCCTCCTCCAAGTAATCGCTAACAAGTTTTTGATAAACCTTTGTTGTCTGACTTTCTTAATACCTCTGACTCTCTTAAGATCAGAACAGTTAAAAAGTTAAGTTCAGACTCTTAACTCCTAAAAATTTGTATTCTGAAGGAGAGGTGTTTTCAGATGACCAGGAATCTGTATACGATCAAGATTCTAGCTTTTTGCCCTTTATGTTTAAGATTGAACATCTGAGAACTTTATTAAGAGAGGTCTTAAGTACCTTACCAAGACACCCTATACATGCTGCAGAAAAATTAGTTAAGTTAATGGATTTAATTTTCAAACCAGCAGTTAAAACTCAAGAAGTATTTCCTGTGCCTGAGGCGATCACTGAAATAATCACCAATGAGTGGTCTAAGCGGGTATTCCATGTAGTCCTTGCCCCTAGATTTAAAACGATGTTTCTCCAACATAGGTGTGTCCGGTCCACGGCGTCATCCTTACTTGTGGGATATTCTCTTCCCCAACAGGAAATGGCAAAGAGCCCAGCAAAGCTGGTCACATGATCCCTCCTAGGCTCCGCCTACCCCAGTCATTCTCTTTGCCGTTGTACAGGCAACATCTCCACGGAGATGGCTTAGAGTTTTTTAGTGTTTAACTGTAGTTTTTATTATTCAATCAAGAGTTTGTTATTTTAAAATAGTGCTGGTATGTACTATTTACTCTGAAACAGAAAAGAGATGAAGATTTCTGTTTGTATGAGGAAAATGATTTTAGCAACCGTTACTAAAATCCATGGCTGTTCCACACAGGACTGTTGAGAGGAATTAACTTCAGTTGGGGGAACAGTGAGCAGTCTTTTGCTGCTTGAGGTATGACACATTCTAACAAGACGATGTAATGCTGGAAGCTGTCATTTTCCCTATGGGATCCGGTAAGCCATTTTTATTCAGACAGTAAATAAGGGCTTCACATGGGCTTATTAAGACTGTAGACATTTTCTGGGCTAAATCGATTCATATATTACACATATTTAGCCTTGAGGAATCATTTAATCTGGGTATTTTTGTTAAATAATATCGGCAGGCACTGTTTTAGACACCTTATTCTCTAGGGGCTTTCCCTAATCATAGGCAGAGCCTCATTTTCGCGCCGGTATTGCGCACTTGTTTTTGAGCAGCATGACATGCAGTCGCATGTGTGAGGAGCTCTGATACATAGAAAAGACTTTCTGAAGGCGTCATTTGGTATCGTATTCCCCTTTGGGCTTGGTTGGGTCTCAGCAAAGCAGATACCAGGGACTGTAAAGGGGTTAAAGTTAAAAACGGCTCCGGTTCCGTTATTTTAAGGGTTAAAGCTTCCAAATTTGGTGTGCAATACTTTTAAGGCTTTAAGACACTGTGGTGAAATTTTGGTGAATTTTGAACAATTCCTTCATACTTTTTCGCAATTGCAGTAATAAAGTGTGTTCAGTTTAAAATTTAAAGTGACAGTAACGGTTTTATTTTAAAACGTTTTTTGTACTTTGTTATCAAGTTTATGCCTGTTTAACATGTCTGAACTACCAGATAGACTGTGTTCTGAATGTGGGGAAGCCAAGGTTCTTTCTCATTTAAATAAATGTGATTTATGTGACACTGAAAATGATGCCCAAGATGATTCCTCAAGTGAGGGGAGTAAGCATGGTACTGCATCATTCCCTCCTTCGTCTACACGAGTCTTGCCCACTCAGGAGGCCCCTAGTACATCTAGCGCGCCAATACTCCTTACTATGCAACAATTAACGGCTGTAATGGATAATTCTATCAAAAACATTTTAGCCAAAATGCCCACTTATCAGCGTAAGCGCGACTGCTCTGTTTTAGATACTGAAGAGCATGAGGACGCTGATGATAATGGTTCTGAAATGCCCCTACACCAGTCTGAGGGGGCCAGGGAGGTTTTGTCTGAGGGAGAAATTTCAGATTCAGGGAAAATTTCTCAACAAGCTGAACCCGTTGTGATTACATTTAAATTTAAGTTGGAACATCTCCGCGCTCTGCTTAAGGAGGTATTATCCACTCTGGATGATTGTGAGAATTTGATCATCCCAGAGAAACTATGTAAAATGGACAAGTTCCTAGAGGTCCCGGGGCTCCCAGAAGCTTTTCCTATACCCAAGCGGGTGGCGGACATTGTAAATAAAGAATGGGAAAGGCCCGGTATACCTTTCGTCCCTCCCCCCATATTTAAAAAATTGTTTCCTATGGTCGACCCTAGAAAGGACTTATGGCAGACTGTCCCCAAGGTCGAGGGAGCGGTTTCTACTTTAAACAAACGCACCACTATACCCATAGAAGATAGTTGTGCTTTCAAAGATCCTATGGATAAAAAATTAGAAGGTTTGCTTAAAAAGATGTTTGTTCAGCAAGGTTACCTTCTACAACCAATTTCATGCATTGTCCCTGTCACTACAGCCGCGTGTTTCTGGTTCGATGAGCTAGTAAAGGCGATCGATAGTGATTCTCCTCCTTATGAGGAGATTATGGACAGAATCCGTGCTCTCAAATTGGCTAATTCTTTCACCCTAGACGCCACTTTGCAATTGGCTAGGTTAGCGGCGAAGAATTCTGGGTTTGCTATTGTGGCGCGTAGAGCGCTTTGGTTGAAATCTTGGTCAGCGGATGCGTCTTCCAAGAACAAACTCCTTAACATTCCTTTCAAGGGGAAAACGCTGTTTGGCCCTGACTTGAAAGAGATTATCTCTGATATCACTGGGGGTAAGGGCCACGCCCTTCCTCAGGATAGGTCTTTCAAGGCCAAAAATAAACCTAATTTTCGTCCCTTTCGTAGAAACGGACCAGCCCCAAGTGCTACGTCCTCTAAGCAAGAGGGTAATACTTCTCAAGCCAAGCCAGCCTGGAGACCAATGCAAGGCTGGAACAAGGGAAAGCAGGCCAAGAAACCTGCCACTGCTACCAAGACAGCATGAAATGTTGGCCCCCGATCCGGGACCGGATCTGGTGGGGGGCAGACTCTCTCTCTTCGCTCAGGCTTGGGCAAGAGATGTTCTGGATCCTTGGGCACTAGAAATAGTCTCCCAAGGTTATCTTCTGGAATTCAAGGGGCTTCCCCCAAGGGGGGGGTTCCACAGGTCTCAATTATCTTCAGACCACATAAAGAGACAGGCATTCTTACATTGCGTAGAAGACCTGTTAAAAATGGGAGTGATTCATCCTGTTCCATTAGGAGAACAAGGGATGGGGTTCTACTCCAATCTGTTCATAGTTCCCAAAAAAGAGGGAACGTTCAGACCAATCTTAGATCTCAAGATCTTAAACAAGTTTCTCAAGGTTCCATCGTTCAAAATGGAAACCATTCGAACAATTCTTCCTTCCATCCAGGAAGGTCAATTCATGACCACGGTGGATTTAAAGGATGCGTATCTACATATTCCTATCCACAAGGAACATCATCGGTTCCTAAGGTTCGCATTCCTGGACAAGCATTACCAGTTCGTGGCGCTTCCTTTCGGATTAGCCACTGCTCCAAGGATTTTCACAAAGGTACTAGGGTCCCTTCTAGCGGTGCTAAGACCAAGGGGCATTGCAGTAGTACCTTACTTGGACGACATTCTGATTCAAGCGTCGTCCCTTCCTCAAGCAAAGGCTCACACGGACATAGTCCTGGCCTTTCTCAGATCTCACGGATGGAAAGTGAAGTGGAAAAGAGTTCTCTATCTCCGTCGACAAGGGTTCCCTTCTTGGGAACAATAATAGACTCCTTAGAAATGAGGATTTTTCTGACAGAGGCCAGAAAAACAAAACTTCTAAACTCTTGTCAAACACTTCATTCCGTTCCTCTTCCTTCCATAGCGCAGTGCATGGAAGTAATAGGTTTGATGGTAGCGGCAATGGACATAGTTCCTTTTGCGCGCATTCATCTAAGACCATTACAACTGTGCATGCTCAGTCAGTGGAATGGGGACTATACAGACTTGTCTCCGAAGATACAAGTAAATCAGAGGACCAGAGACTCACTCCGTTGGTGGCTGTCCCTGGACAACCTGTCACAAGGGATGACCTTCCGCAGACCAGAGTGGGTCATTGTCACGACCGACGCCAGTCTGATGGGCTGGGGCGCGGTCTGGGGATCCCTGAAAGCTCAGGGTCTTTGGTCTCGGGAAGAATCTCTTCTACCGATAAATATTCTGGAACTGAGAGCGATATTCAATGCTCTCAAGGCTTGGCCTCAGCTAGCAAAGGCCAAGTTCATACGGTTTCAATCAGACAACATGACGACTGTTGCGTACATCAACCATCAGGGGGGAACAAGGAGTTCCCTGGCGATGGAAGAAGTGACCAAAATCATTCAATGGGCGGAGACTCACTCCTGCCACCTGTCTGCAATCCACATCCCAGGAGTGGAAAATTGGGAAGCGGATTTTCTGAGTCGTCAGACATTACATCCGGGGGAGTGGGAACTCCATCCGGAAATCTTTGCCCAAATTACTCAACGGTGGGGCATTCCAGACATGGATCTGATGGCCTCTCGGCAGAACTTCAAGGTTCCTTGCTACGGGTCCAGATCCAGGGATCCCAAGGCGACTCTAGTAGATGCACTAGTAGCACCTTGGACCTTCAAACTAGCTATGTATTCCCGCCGTTTCCTCTCATCCCCAGGCTGGTAGCCAGGATCAATCAGGAGAGGGCGTCGGTGATCTTGATATATCGGTGAATATGTCATCGGCTCCACCATGGAAGCTACCTTTGAGACGAGACCTTCTTGTTCAAGGTCCGTTCGAACATCCGAATCTGGTCTCACTCCAGCTGACTGCTTGGAGATTGAACGCTTGATCTTATCAAAACGAGGGTTCTCAGATTCTGTTATTGATACTCTTGTTCAGGCCAGAAAGCCTGTAACTAGAAAAATTTACCACAAAATATGGAAAAAATATATCTGTTGGTGTGAATCTAAAGGATTCCCTTGGGACAAGGTAAAGATTCCTAAGATTCTATCCTTTCTTCAAGAAGGATTGGAGAAAGGATTATCTGCAAGTTCCTTGAAGGGACAGATTTCTGCCTTGTCTGTGTTACTTCACAAAAAACTGGCAGCTGTGCCAGATGTTCAAGCCTTTGTTCAGGCTCTGGTTAGAATCAAGCCTGTTTACAAACCTTTGACTCCTCCTTGGAGTCTCAACTTAGTTCTTTCAGTTCTTCAGGGGGTTCCGTTTGAACCCTTACATTCCGTTGATATTAAGTTATTATCTTGGAAAGTTTTGTTTTTGGTTGCAATTTCTTCTGCTAGAAGAGTTTCAGAATTATCTGCTCTGCAGTGTTCTCCTCCTTATCTGGTGTTCCATGCAGATAAGGTGGTTTTACGTACTAAACCTGGTTTTCTTCCAAAAGTTGTTTCTAACAAAAACATTAACCAGGAGATAGTCGTGCCTTCTTTGTGTCCGAAACCAGTTTCGAAGAAGGAACGTTTGTTGCACAATTTGGATGTTGTTCGCGCTCTAAAATTCTATTTAGATGCTACAAAGGATTTTAGACAAACATCTTCCTTGTTTGTTGTTTATTCTGGTAAAAGGAGAGGTCAAAAAGCAACTTCTACCTCTCTCTCTTTTTGGATTAAAAGCATCATCAGATTGGCTTACGAGACTGCCGGACGGCAGCCTCCTGAAAGAATCACAGCTCATTCCACTAGGGCTGTGGCTTCCACATGGGCCTTCAAGAACGAGGCTTCTGTTGATCAGATATGTAGGGCAGCGACTTGGTCTTCACTGCACACTTTTACCAAATTTTACAAGTTTGATACTTTTGCTTCTTCTGAGGCTATTTTTGGGAGAAAGGTTTTGCAAGCCGTGGTGCCTTCCATTTAGGTGACCTGATTTGCTCCCTCCCTTCATCCGTGTCCTAAAGCTTTGGTATTGGTTCCCACAAGTAAGGATGACGCCGTGGACCGGACACACCTATGTTGGAGAAAACAGAATTTATGTTTACCTGATAAATTACTTTCTCCAACGGTGTGTCCGGTCCACGGCCCGCCCTGGTTTCTTAATCAGGTCTGATAATTTATTTTCTTTAACTACAGTCACCACGGTATCATATGGTTTCTCCTATGCAAATATTCCTCCTTAACGTCGGTCGAATGACTGGGGTAGGCGGAGCCTAGGAGGGATCATGTGACCAGCTTTGCTGGGCTCTTTGCCATTTCCTGTTGGGGAAGAGAATATCCCACAAGTAAGGATGACGCCGTGGACCGGACACACCGTTGGAGAAAGTAATTTATCAGGTAAACATAAATTCTGTTTTCCACTTCCTCTAGCGTAGATCTTTGGGAAACAATTCCCAAGGTAGATGGTGCCATCTCTACTTTGGCAAAGTGGACTACTATTCCTTTAGAGGACACAGGAAATTCTAGTCTTTCCTCCTTGTTTAAACTAGCTGTTACTATTGCTTGTGTGGCAGCTGCCTATACTCTCTGGTGTGATCAGTTATCTTATCAGGGATTAGATGATTCAGATGAAGAAGATTTTCACTGCCGTCTTAAGCTGGTTCGTTCTGCTAATGCGTTTATCTGTGATGCTATTGTGGGCATTATCAAGCTAAATGCAAATAATGTGACATTACCATTTTTGACAAGACATGCTTTGTGGCTCAAATTGTGGTCTGCTGACATGGTCTCCAAATCTTGACTCTTATCTCTGTCCTTTTAAGGTAAAGATTATTTTTGGGCCTGGCATAATGATTGCGTTTTTTCAGTCATGGGAGGAAGGAAAGGGAGCTTTTCTCCCACACAACTTGAAATTTAAAGAAAGAATACGTCACAAAATTGTTTTTGTTCCTTTCGTCAATCAAGGAACCAACAATCCTCTCCCTCTTCTTAGAAGCGAGATTCCTCTATATCTTCCTGGAAGTCCAGTTCTGCTTGGAACAAATCCAAGTCCTCTAAGAAACATACATCTCCCTTTTAATAAGCATGAAGGTTCAGCCCCTGATCTAGGGCAGATTAAGCCTTTTTCAGAAGGCCTGGTCTGGGTCCCTTCAGGATCCTTTCATTCTCTATATAATGCTTCAGGGATACAGAATGGGTTTCCTATTAAGGCCTCTCAAAGGAAGGTTTCTTCTGTCTCATGTTCCAAAGAATCAGATGAAGGCCTTCTTTCACTGTGTTCGAGACTTAGAACTTAAGGGAGTTATAGTTCTTGTTCATATTTCAGCACAATGAAAAGGATTTTACTCCACCTTGTTCATAGTTTCCAAGAAGAAAGGAACTTTCTAACCAATTTTAAATCTGAAGAAATTTCTATGAGTCTCGACAAAATGTAAACAATTTATGTCTACAATAGATTTCAAGGATGCTTACCTTCATATTCCTCTTCACAAAGATCATAATCGGTTTCTTCTTTTTGAATTCATGGACAAACCTTTTCATTTTGTGTATCTTCCTTTTGCAATATCAAATGTCGATTATTCTTTGCTAAAGCTGCAAATTGGAGGATGCCGCCTGTGCTTAACCCTTAAAAGGCACAAATATTGTAGGATAGAAAACACCAATTGCTCTCCCAAGCAGCCAGTGTTATCCTACTCAGAACAAAAAAGTAGACTTTTTAGGCAGAAAACCCTCCCATGAAAGTTATATGCTTAACAGTCTCTCACTCCTTAATACTCATGTGATTACCTATGAGCTGTTAACCCGACTTGTAACAATGAATAGTTCAAACACTCCGGTCTTGTAGCATTAAAACATAGCCTTTATTGGATACAAAGTAAGTAAAAGTTCACAGACCTTGGTGTTGTCGGTGCATATAGCTGATAGTGTAGACCTGTACCTCTGGCCCCCTTGAGCATGTTACCAGACGCGTTTCGCCGTAGCTTTATCGATCGTGGCATAATGTTCTGACCGTAAACGCCAGCTTTAAAAAGACCCTCCGATCACCTGACCGAGTTACCGGAAGTGACGTATCGGGAGTGTTCACCAATCAGAAATTCAGAGCGATGTGTGATAAGCTGTTGTTAGGTAGAATACCTGTCATTATACATAGAAATATAGACACCCGTTGTGCATGTGTGTTGGATATCTCATACATACATTTATCTTTAATTAGTCTAATCAACACTTAGTGAGAATTTTAAAGATGACACAATTATCTAACGAATTTCCATATATACAATGTTATTATGAAAGAAAAAAAAAACTTTTTACATGATTAAAAAACAAAAGAACACTAAAAGAAAAAAGCTGCATTATATTAATGTGACCAAAAATGGGAAATTATTTCTGCTCTAACTAGGGATTGCGAAGTTATTACATATTCATCATATATGAGATGAATTACATAATCTGATAAATTTACAAAAATACCAGAATACTAGAGTATACCACTGTTTGCTTAGAGACTTATTTGGTGAATTATATTTATTCTCTTATTCTCTTTTGATTAGTGAGTTTAGTTTATTCATATATTCGAAGTGATTAACCCTATGTATAGTTCTATTTGAGTAATAGGTTAACTATAAACCTCTTTTACACAGGCTATTTGTTTGTGTTTTAGCCTAAGAAAAGATCTACATCCCACCAGGCATTAATGCCATTGGGCTCACGTGTCTGCAGGAAAAAGATCCATTTTGTTTCTTTAAATAACAATTTCTTAAATCTATTACCACCTCTTGGAGTTTTAGGAAGGTGGTCTATTGCCTGAATTTGAAAAGCTTTTGTTGGATTAGGATGTTGATTGAAATGTTTAGCAACTCTAGTTTTTAGATACTCGTTCTGTATATCATTAAGATGTTCCCTTGCTCTATCTTTTAACATTCAACTAGAACAACCTGTATATTGTTTTTTGCATATTGTACAAGTAATTAAATAGATTATGTATTTGGACGTACAATCCAACCTATATCTTATTTTATATTCCTTGTTAGTATTCGTAGAGACAAAAGTATCACCTGTCTTTATGTGTGCACATGTAAGGCATGGATGACAGTTACATTTATAACATCCTTTCTTGGATAACCAGCTTTCCTTCATTTGTCTATTTTTAGTTTTGTTAGTGTATACATATTCGGCTATTTTATCACCTATTGTTGGTGCTCTTTTTGCTATATATCTACAACCTTTCCCCAGAATTTCCTTTAACACAGGGTCAGTCTGTAATATAAAAGGGGGAAACAGAAAAAAGAGAGCGCCTCATGGTGTGATATTGTACATACAAGATGTGAAAAGCCAAACGAAACAACAGGTGTTTGAACAGGTACTCGCAAACAAGTTGGCACTAAGAATAAGTGCATACGAGCAGGCTGACCTTTTACAGCAGTCAGTACGCTGTGGGGTTATGTCTTGTCAGTGACACGCCAAACAATGAGCAGGCTGGTCTTGATAGCCACACTAATGGAAGCTTCCCCTGCAGTCAGCGTGTACAGGTCAGGCGGTCATCCTAACAGGAAATCCAGCAGGCTGCACACTAGCGTTATGCAAGGCCTGGATAAAAGCGGTCTGTAGTGTCTTTTAATTGCCAGTGTTAAAAATAACCAATGATTACTTGGAAGGTTACAAATGTATATAAAATGTAACAAGTTCAGATGTATTGGATAAAAGGGGTATTTATTTGAGCAATACAACGCGTTTCTCGGCCGTTAAGCTCTTGGCCATTTCATCAGGTAGTATAACAAGTTTGGCCTCAATTGAGTCTTTAAAAACACACCAATAGAGTTTGATTGGACAGGAATTCCGCCAATTAAAATGTTGCAATACATCTGATACATGACATTGAAAGTTAAAAAGGAAAAGCGCATACGTAAGGATATATAAACATATAAAAAAACAATTAATCTGTAAAATGTAAATAGAAAACAAGATGTACGTACAGTTATTATAAAACATTACAGCACTAAAAGGATATATGAAATAATTAAACAATAATGATGATTGTTATGTTTAGAGCAGAATTTAAAAAAAGAAGAAATTCGCTGTATCTGATATAAGTTACATAGGATAATACAAACAACATGTGCATGATATATAGCGAAACTCATGCTTACATAGTCTATTTACAAGGAATGCATATTACAGCATTATAAAGCATAGGACTAGTAAAAAATCAGGAGGAGCCTTCCCTCTCTCTGTAATAGTGGAGCCTATGAACACTGATATATTTATTGAATAAATAAAATGTGAAAGAATGACAATCTGTATATTGATGTTAGGAGCAAAAAATAAACAAAAAGTCGAGGTTAGAAAAAATATCAATCCGGAGTAGGCTGCTGAACAGAATATACAATGGAGAAAATGAACCATAGTGTTAATTCTAAAAAGTGTGACAAGGTAACAACATGTGTGTTAATGTAGATTATTAGTTGGCGAAACCAATAGAATAAAACATAAAATACTGGCTAAATAGTTAATCCTAAAACGACTGACATAAAAAAACGATATATGTATATGTAAATACATTCAATTAAATGCAGCCAGATCAAGATTAGAGTTTAAAGCTGATGGCCATAGAGTATTAAGTTTGTGAATTCAGAAGGTTTCATGTTTTCTGAGCTTGATGATTCTGTTATAATCTGTAGACGGTGGAATAAAATCTATAAGGTAGAACTTAAATATGTCATGGTTGCCATTATGTTTGTTAAGGCAATGTTCTGGCACGCTATGTTTAATTTTTTTCTTTTTGCAATTGCGCCAGTGTTCACCCCAGCATACTCTAGCTTTTCTAGAGGTACGCCCCACGTACTGTACCCCACACAAACATTCCAAAACATAAACAATAAATCTAGAATTGCAATTAAAATAAAATTTGATAGGAAAATTTTCTCCAGTCGAAAAAGATGAGAAAGTTTTTTTGCCGGACAGTAGGTATTTGCATGTATTGCATCCTTTTTTTCCACATTTGAAAATCCCTGTCTGACTGAGAAAGGTAGTTTGGGGTTTTTTGGGGGATTAAAATTTACATGTTTTACTCTTTTACTGGGAGCTAGCTTACCTCTGAGAGTTGGAGCTCTGGTATATACTATTATTTCATGTTTTCCTACTATAGTTTTTAGAACTGGGTCTTTGAGAATAATGTGCCAATGTTTGCTTAGAATCTGTCTAATTTGTTTAAAATTGCTGTTATATTGAGTGATAAACATAGGATCAGTGGAAAAAGAGCCATCTTTCTTTTTCTTTTGGATGTTATTTTTGTTAAGTAAAGTGTTTCTATCCAGAAGTCTAGCTTTGTTCCTGCAGAGATTTAGTAGATCTTTAGGATATCCCTTGTCAAGAAATCTATCATAGATAGGACTCTGGGAATCAAAGGTTTCAAAATCTGAGCAATTACGCCTAATTCTTTCAAATTGGCTGTAGGGTATGTTTGACAACCAACTTTTATAGTGGTTGCTCGTAAAGTTCAGATAGCTGTTGCTATCGACTTTTAAAAAAAAATAAAATAAAATTGCAATTCTAGTTTTATTGTTTGTTTTGGAATGTTTGTGGTGGGGTACAGTACGTGGGGCGTACCTCTAGAAAAGCTAGAGTATGCTGGGGTGAACACTGGCGCAATTGCAAAAATTGTAAAAAGAAAAAAATTAAACATAGTGTGTCAGAACATTGCCTTAACAAACATAATGGCAACCATGAAATTTTTAAGTTCTATCCTATAGATTTTATTCCACCATCTACAGATTATAACAGAATCATCAAGCTCAGACAACGTGAAACCTTCTGGATTCACAAACTTAATACTCTATGGCCATCAGGTTTAAACTCTAATCTTGATCTGGCTGCATTTAATTGAATGTTTTCTCCAACATAGGTGTGTCCGGTCCACGGCGTCATCCTTACTTGTGGGATATTCTCTTCCCCAACAGGAAATGGCAAAGAGCCCAGCAAAGCTGGTCACATGATCCCTCCTAGGCTCCGCCTTCCCCAGTCATTCTCTTTGCCGTTGTACAGGCAACATCTCCACGGAGATGGCTTAGAGTTTTTTGGTGTTTAACTGTAGTTTTTATTCTTCAATCAAGAGTTTGTTATTTTAAAATAGTGCTGGTATGTACTATTTACTCTGAAACAGAAAAGTGATGAAGATTTCTGTTTGTAAGAGGAAAATGATTTTAGCAACCGTTACTAAAATCGATGGCTGTTTCCACACAGGACTGTTGAGAGGAATTAACTTCAGTTGGGGGAAACAGTGAGCAGACTTTTGCTGCTTGAGGTATGACACATTTCTAACAAGACGATGTAATGCTGGAAGCTGTCATTTTCCCTATGGGATCCGGTAAGCCATTTTTATTACATAAGAATAAAGGGCTTCACAAGGGCTTTTAAGACTGGTAGACATTTTCTGGGCTAAAACGATTGATATATAAGCATTTTTAATACTTCATAGCTTTGAGGAATTATTTTTTTTCTTGGGAATTATGTAAAATAACCGGCAGGCACTGTATTGGACACCTTATTCTCTAGGGGCTTTCCCTAATCATAGGCAGAGCCTCATTTTCGCGCCTCTATTGCGCACTTGTTTTTGGGAAGCATGACATGCAGATGCATGTGTGAGGAGCTCTGATACATAGAAAAGGCTTTCTGAAGGCGTCATTTGGTATCGTATTCCCCTTTGGGCTTGGTTGGGTCTCAGCAAAGCAGATACCAGGGACTGTATAGGGGTTAAATATAAAAACGGCTCCGGTTCCGTTATTTTAAGAGTTAAAGCTTTCAAATTTGGTGTGCAATACTTTTAAGGCTTTAAGACACTGTGGTGAAATTTTGGTGAATTTTGAACAATTCCTTCATACTTTTTCACATTTGCAGTAATAAAGTGTGTTCAGTTTAAAATTTAAAGTGACAGTAACGGTTTTATTTTAAAACGTTTTTTGTACTTTGTTATCAAGTTTATGCCTGTTTAACATGTCTGAACTACCAGATAGACTGTGTTCTGTATGTGGGGAAGTCAAGGTTCCTTCTCATTTAAATAGATGTGATTTATGTGACACAAAATTTAGAGAAAATGATGCCCAAGATGATTCCTCAAGTGAGGGGAGTAAACATGGTACTGCATCATCCCCTCCTTCGTCTACGCCAGTCTTGCCCACACAGGAGGCCCCTAGTACATCTAGTGCGCCAATACTCCTTACTATGCAACAATTAACGGCTGTAATGGATAATTCTATCAAAAACATTTTAGCCAAAATGCCCACTTATCAGCGAAAGCGCGACTGCTCTGTTTTAGAAAATACGGAAGAGCATGAGGACGCTGATGATATTGGTTCTGAAGTGCCCCTACACCAGTCTGAGGGGGCCAGGGAGGTTTTGTCTGAGGGAGAAATTTCAGATTCAGGGAAAATTTCTCAACAAGCTGAACCTGATGTGTTTACATTCAAATTTAAATTGGAACATCTCCGCGCTCTGCTTAAGGAGGTGTTATCTACTCTGGATGATTGTGAGAATTTGGTCATTCCAGAGAAATTATGTAAGATGGACAAGTTCCTAGAGGTCTCGGGGCCCCCCGAAGCTTTTCCTATTCCCAAGCGGGTGGCGGATATTGTAAACAAAGAATGGGAAAGGCCCGGCATACCTTTCGTCCCTCCCCCTATATTCAAGAAATTGTTTCCTATGGTCGACCCCAGAAAGGACTTATGGCAGACAGTCCCCAAGGTCGAGGGGGCGGTCTCTACTCTAAACAAACGCACCACTATACCCATAGAAGATAGTTGTGCTTTCAAAGATCCTATGGATAAAAAATTAGAGGGTTTGCTTAAAAAGATGTTTGTTCAGCAAGGTTACCTTCTACAACCAATTTCATGCATTGTTCCTGTCACTACAGCAGCGTGTTTCTGGTTCGATGAACTAGAAAAGGCGCTCAATAAAGATTCTTCTTATGAGGAGATTTTGGACAGAATTCATGCTCTCAAATTGGCTAACTCTTTCACCTTAGACGCCACTTTGCAATTGGCTAGATTAGCGGCGAAAAATTCTGGGTTTGCTATTGTGGCGCGCAGAGCGCTTTGGCTAAAATCTTGGTCAGCGGATGCGTCTTCCAAGAATAAATTGCTTAACATTCCTTTCAAGGGGAAAACGCTGTTTGGCCCTGACTTGAAAGAGATTATTTCTGATATCACTGGGGGTAAGGGCCACGCCCTTCCTCAGGATAGGTCTTTCAAGGCTAAAAATAAACCAAATTTTCGTCCCTTTCGCAGAAACGGACCAGCCACAAGTGCTACATCCTCTAAGCAAGAGGGTAATACTTCTCAAGCCAAGCCAGCCTGGAGGCCAATGCAAGGCTGGAACAAAGGTAAGCAGGCCAAGAAACCTGCCACTGCTACCAAGACAGCATGAGATGTTGGCCCCCGATCCGGGACCGGATCTGGTGGGGGGCAGACTCTCTCTCTTCGCTCAGGCTTGGGCAAGAGATGTTCTGGATCCTTGGGCGCTGGAAATAGTCTCCCAAGGTTATCTTCTGGAATTCAAGGGGCTTCCCCCAAGGGGGAGGTTCCACAGGTCTCAATTGTCTTCAGACCACATAAAAAAACAGGCATTCTTACATTGTGTAGAAGACCTGTTAAAAATGGGAGTGATTCATCCTGTTCCATTAGGAGAACAAGGGATGGGGTTCTACTCCAATCTGTTCATAGTTCCCAAAAAAGAGGGAACATTCAGACCAATCTTAGATCTCAAGATCCTAAACAAGTTTCTCAAGGTTCCATCGTTCAAAATGGAAACCATTCGAACAATTCTTCCTTCCATCCAGGAAGGTCAATTCATGACCACGGTGGATTTAAAGGATGCGTATCTACATATTCCTATCCACAAGGAACATCATCGGTTCCTAAGGTTCGCCTTTCTGGACAAGCATTACCAGTTTGTGGCACTTCCGTTCGGATTAGCCACTGCTCCAAGAATTTTCACAAAGGTACTGGGGTCCCTTCTAGCGGTGCTAAGACCAAGGGGCATTGCAGTAGTACCTTACTTGGACGACATTCTGATTCAAGCGTCGTCCCTTCCACAAGCAAAGGCTCACACGGACATCGTCCTGGCCTTTCTCAGATCTCACGGGTGGAAAGTGAACGTAGAAAAAAGTTCTCTATCTCCGTCAACAAAAGTTCCCTTCTTGGGAACAATAATAGACTCCTTAGAAATGAGGATTTTTCTGACAGAGGCCAGAAAATCAAAACTTCTAAACTCTTGTCAAATACTTCATTCTGTTCCTCTTCCTTCCATAGCGCAGTGCATGGAAGTAATAGGTTTGATGGTCGCGGCAATGGACATAGTTCCTTTTGCGCGAATTCATCTGAGACCATTACAACTGTGCATGCTCAGTCAGTGGAATGGGGATTATACAGACTTGTCTCCGACGATACAAGTAGATCAGAGGACCAGAGATTCACTCCGTTGGTGGCTGTCCCTGGACAACCTGTCACAGGGGATGAGCTTCCGCAGACCAGAGTGGGTCATTGTCACGACCGACGCCAGTCTGGTGGGCTGGGGCGCGGTCTGGGGACTCCTGAAAGCTCAGGGTCTTTGGTCTCGGGAAGAATCTCTTCTCCCGATAAATATTCTGGAACTAAGAGCGATATTCAATGCTCTCAAGGCTTGGCCTCAGCTAGCAAAGGCCAAATTCATACGGTTTCAATCGGACAACATGACGACTGTTGCGTACATCAACCATCAGGGGGGAACAAAGAGTTCCCTGGCGATGGAAGAAGTGACCAAAATCATTCAATGGGCGGAGTCTCACTCCTGCCACTTGTCTGCAATCCACATTCCAGGAGTGGAAAATTGGGAAGCGGATTTTCTGAGTCGTCGGTCATTTCATCCGGGGGAGTGGGAACTCCATCCGGAAATCTTTGCCCAAATTACTCAGTTGTGGGGCATTCCAGACATGGATCTGATGGCCTCTCGTCAGAACTTCAAGGTTCCTTGCTACGGGTCCAGATCCAGATCCAGGGATCCCAAGGCGACTCTAGTAGATGCACTAGTAGCACCTTGGACCTTCAAACTAGCGTATGTATTCCCACCGTTTCCTCTCATCCCCAGGCTGGTAGCCAGGATCTATCAGGAGAGGGCATCGGTGATCTTGATAGCTCCTGCGTGGCCACGCAGGACTTGGTATGCAGACCTGGTGAATATGTCATCGGCTCCACCATGGAAGCTACCTTTGAGACGGGACCTTCTTGTTCAAGGTCCGTTCGAACATCCGAATCTGGTCTCACTCCAACTGACTGCTTGGAGATTGAACGCTTGATTTTATCAAAGCGAGGGTTCTCAGATTCTGTCATTGATACTCTTGTTCAGGCCAGAAAGCCTGTAACTAGAAAAATCTACCATAAAATATGGAAAAGATATATCTGTTGGTGTGAATCTAAAGGATTCCCTTGGGACAAGATTAAAATTCCTAAGGTTCTATCCTTTCTTCAAGAAGGTTTGGAGAAAGGATTATCTGCAAGTTCTTTGAAGGGACAGATTTCTACCTTGTCTGTGTTACTTCACAAAAAGCTGGCGGCTGTGCCAGATGTTCAAGCTTTTGTTCAGGCTCTGGTTAGAATCAAGCCTGTTTACAAACCTTTGACTCCTCCTTGGAGTCTCAATTTAGTTCTTTCAGTTCTTCAGGGGGTTCCGTTTGAACCCTTACATTCCGTTGATATTAAGTTATTATCTTGGAAAGTTTTGTTTTTGGTTGCAATTTCTTCTGCTAGAAGAGTTTCAGAGTTATCTGCTCTGCAGTGTTCTCCTCCTTATCTGGTGTTCCATGCAGATAAGGTGGTTTTGCGTACTAAACCTGGTTTTCTTCCGAAAGTTGTTTCTAACAAAAACATTAACCAGGAGATAGTCGTGCCTTCTTTGTGTCCGAATCCAGTTTCAAAGAAGGAACGTTTGTTGCACAATTTGGATGTAGTTCGTGCTCTAAAATTCTATTTAGATGCTACAAAGGATTTTAGACAAACATCTTCCTTGTTTGTTGTTTATTCTGGTAAAAGGAGAGGTCAAAAAGCAACTTCTACCTCTCTCTCTTTTTGGCTTAAAAGCATCATCAGATTGGCTTACGAGACTGCCGGACGGCAGCCTCCTGAAAGAATCACAGCTCATTCCACTAGGGCCGTGGCTTCCACATGGGCCTTCAAGAACGAGGCTTCTGTTGATCAGATATGTAAGGCAGCGACTTGGTCTTCACTGCACACTTTTACTAAATTTTACAAATTTGATACTTTTGCTTCTTCTGAGGCTATTTTTGGGAGAAAGGTTTTGCAAGCCGTGGTGCCTTCCATCTAGGTGACCTGATTTGCTCCCTCCCTTCATCCGTGTCCTAAAGCTTTGGTATTGGTTCCCACAAGTAAGGATGACGCCGTGGACCGGACACACCTATGTTGGAGAAAACAGAATTTATGTTTACCTGATAAATTACTTTCTCCAACGGTGTGTCCGGTCCACGGCCCGCCCTGGTTTTTTAATCAGGTCTGATAATTTATTTTCTTTAACTACAGTCACCACGGTATCATATGATTTCTCCTATGCAAATATTCCTCCTTTACGTCGGTCGAATGACTGGGAAAGGCGGAGCCTAGGAGGGATCATGTGACCAGCTTTGCTGGGCTCTTTGCCATTTCCTGTTGGGGAAGAGAATATCCCACAAGTAAGGATGACGCCGTGGACCGGACACACCGTTGGAGAAAGTAATTTATCAGGTAAACATAAATTCTGTTTTTTACATATACATATTCCTCACATACACATTTTTATGTCAGTCATTTTAGGATTAACTATTTAGCCAGTATTTTATTATTTTTTATTCTATTGGTTTCGCCAACTAATAATCTACATTAACACACATGTTGTTACCTTGTCACACTTTTTAGAATTAACACTATGGTTCATTTTCTCCATTGTATATTCTGTTCAGCAGCCTACTCTGATTGATATTTTTGCTAACCTCGACATTGTTTATTTTTTCTTTACAATTTTGCCTCCATAGTTTTTGCTCCTCACACCAATATACAGATTGTCATTCTTTCACATTTTATGTATTCAATAAATATATCAGTGTTTATACGCTCCGCTATTACAGAGAGAAATATCGAAACTCATGCTTACTCACATAGTATATTTACACGGAATGTATATTACAGCATTATAGAGCATAGGACTAGAAAAAAATCAGGATGAAAATATTGTAAAAGATTTCGTATTATACCTAAACAATAATGACTACAATCTGCGATTTACCTGGGAATACAAAACAGTTACTATTAAGTATTTAAATATCAGTCTATCAGGAGATGTAGCTAAACATTGAGTTAAAACTGAACTATACCGTAAAGAAATAACAGGTAATACCATCCTGCGTAGTGATTCCTGCCATCCTCCTCACTTTAAGAGAGGGATCCCAAAGGGCCAACTAATTCGTATAAGGAGAAATTGTACCACCTTAGAATCTTATGATATACATTCAGAACAATTAGTTAGTAGACTGATAGAGGGTATAAAATCAATGACTTAGAATGGATCAGGATGGAGGTGAGAAAGCTGAATAGAAGTAACTTATTAAAAACTAGGAAAAAAGCTAATAAAAAGATAAAGTCTCACAAGCCGCAACATATAAATTTCATAACGACTTACAGCAAACAATTCGACAAGATAAAAAATATCATTGAAGGAAACCTAAATATATTACAGACTGACCCTGTGTTAAAGGAAATTCTGGGGAAAGGTTGTAGATATATAGCAAAAAGAGCGCCAACAATAGGTGATAAAATAGCCGAATATGTACACACTTAAAAAACAAAAAATCGCCAAAGAAGGAAAGCTGGTTATCCAAGAAAGGATGTTATAAATGTAACTGTCACCCATGCCTTACATGTGCACACATAAAGACAGGTGATACTTTTGTCTCTACGAATACTAACAAGGAATATAAAATAAGATATAGGTTGGATTGTACGTCCAAATACATAATCTATTTAATTACTTGTTCTAGTCGAATGTTGAAAGATAGAGCAAGGGAACATCTTAATGATATACAGAATGAGTATCCAAAAACTAGAGTTGCTAAACATTTCAATCAACATCCTAATCCAACAGAAGCTTTTCAAATTCAGGCAATAGACCACCTTACTAAAACTCCAAGAGGTGGTAATAGATTTAAGAAATTGTTATTTAAAGAAACAAAATGAATCTTTTTCCTGCAGACACGTGAGCCCAATGGCATTAATGCCAGGTGGGATGTAGATATTTTCTTAGGCTAAAACACAAACAAATAGCCCGTGTATAAGAGGTTTATAGTTAACCTATTACTCAAATAGAACTATACATAGGGTTAATCACTTCGAATATATGAATAAACTAAAATCACTAATCAAAAGAGAATAAGAGAATAAATATAATTCACCAATTAAGTCTCTAAGCAAACAGTGGTATACTCTAGTATTTTGGTATTTCTGTAAATTTATCAGATTATGTAATTCATCTCATATATGATGAATATGTAATAACTTCGCAATCCCTAGTTAGAGCAGAAATAATTTCCCATTTTTGGTCATATTAATATAATGCAGCTTTTTTCTTTTAGTGTTCTTTTGTTTTTTAATCATGTAAAAAGTTTTTTTTTTTCTTTTATAATAACATTGTATATATGGAAATTCGTTAGATAATTATGTCATCTTTAAAATTCTCACTAAGTGTTGATAAGACTAATTAAAGATAAATGTATGTATGAGATATCCAAGACACATGCACAACGGGTGTCTATATTTCTATGTATAATGATGACAGGTATTCTACCTAACAACAGCTTATCACACATCGCTCTGAATTTCTGATTGGTGAACACTCCCCCGATACGTCACTTCCGGTAATTCGAAGGTCACGTGATCGGAGGGTCTTTTTAAAGCTGGCGTTTACGGTCAGAACACTGTAACCAGCGATAAAGCTACGGTGAAACGTGTCTGGTGACGTGCTCAAGGGGGTCAGAGGTACAGGTCTACACTATCAGCTATATGCACCTACAACACCAAGGTCTGTGAACTTTTACTTACTTTGTATCCAATAAAGGCTATGTTTTACTGCTACAAGACTGGAGTGTTTGAACTATTCATTTTTACAAGTCGGATTAACAGCTCATAGGTAATCACATGAGTATTAAGGAGTGAGATACTGTTAAGCATTTAATTTTCATGGGAGGATTTTCTGCCTAAAAAGTCTACTTTTTTATCTTCCTTTTGGTCTGGCTAAGGCTCCTGGAATTTGTACCAAGTTTCTGACCTGCTATCTGTAATTTGAACTTATTTCAATAGCTCCATACCTGGAAGATATATTGGTTCAAGCGCTATCTTCACCTTTAGCAATTTCTCACACCGAGATCTTATTGTTTTTGCCCAACCATGGTTGGAAGGTCAACATTCCAAAGAGCTCTCTTTCTCCTCAGACAAGAGTAGCTTTTCTATGATTCAGTGTCAATACTTTCATTGATGTAGCAAAGAAAATTAACATTGCAATCTGCTTGTGACAAGCTTCAGTCTATTTCTAACCCAATTATAGAATTGTAAATGTAAGTACTGGGATTAATGATTGCTGCATCAGACTCAATCCTCTTTGCTCGAATCCATGTGAGACCTCTTCAGCTATGTATGTTTCACCAATGGAACAAGGATATCAATTATCTGTATCAGAGGATTCTTTTGGAGCCGATTACCAGAGATTCTCTATCCTGGTGGATAGACAACCACTCCATTCCTCTGGGGGCTTCTTTTGTGCTCCAAATTGGACAATAATCACTGTAGGAGAAAGTCTCTAGGGTTGGGGTGCAATATGGGGGTTCAGGGAGCTTGGTCTCCTCAAGAGGCAAGATTACCAATAAACATCCTAGAACTCAGGGCTGTCTTTCAGGCTCTTCAGACCTAGCCTCTCCTGAAATCAGAGACTTTTCTCTGATTTTGTTTTCACTCGGACAATGTCACGGCGGTGGCATATATCAATCACCAGGGGGAACTCAGTGTTCTTGCAATGAAGGAATTAGCTTGTTTTCTTTCTTGGGCAGAGAGAAATCAACTCACAATTTCAGCTATTCACATTCCAGGGTCAAGAATTGGGGCTATCTGAGTCATCAATCACTGCATCTGGGGGAATTGACTCTGCGTCAGGAAGTATTTGATCAGATGGTAGAACAATGGGGGTCTTATATACATTAAGAGATCCATAGATCCACAAGCAGAGTCAGTCAGTGCTCTAACAGCTCCTTGGTCATTTCAACTTGCTTACATATTTACTCCTACAGTACTTCCAAGAGTGATATCTCTGATTAAACAGGAGCAATCATCAGTATGCCACGCAGAATTTGGTTTGCAGATCTAATTTGGATGTCCAGTAGTCCACAGTGGTCTTTTCCTTTACAGCACAATCTTCTCTCTTAAGGTCCTCTTTATCATCAGAATCTTGAGTCTCTCAACTGATTATCAGAGAGGTTTTTTAAACAAGGTTGTGAAAACCTTAATTCAAGCCAGGAAACCTTTAAATAGAATAATTTTTGCAGGTAGGATTAGATAAGGGTTTGTCTTCCAGTTCTTTAAAAGGTTAAATTTCAACTCTGTCATTTCTATTTCACAAAAAGATTGCAAAACCTCTGGACATTGAGTTTTGTGCAGGCTTTGCTTAGGATTTGTCCTGTCCTCAAGCCTATTATTGGAATTTAAATCTAGTTCTGAGAATTCTGCAAGTATCTCCTTTTGAACCGATGCATGCCATAGACATCAAACTTCTTTCTTGGAAACATTTTTTCTTTTTTCTTGGAAAGAATTTTTGAGTTATCTGCTCTTTCATGTGACTCTCCTTATCTTATTTTTCACCAAAGGCTGTTTGAGGAACAAAATTAAATTTCTTCCCTAAGGTTGTTTCTTCTGATTCCATCAATCAGGAGATTATAGTTCCTTAGCTTTGTCCTAATCCTCAAAATTTGAAGGAGAGACTTCACTATAATCTGGATGTAGTAAGAGCCTTAAAATGTTACCTTCAGGCTACTAAGGATAAATGTATGAATGTCTAAGTATGACTGCACTGTCCCTTTAAGGAAATTATTGAATTTAAACTTATAGAAGACTGACACTTTTGAAACATCGTAGCTAACGTAATATGGTGTGTAACATGATCGCAATATTCTTGAGATCTTAATACAAAGTAAACTTAGATTGCATGTGGTTCGGGAATGTAAATAAACAATGTGATGTAATCGATTCCCCTCCTCGGTGTAGATGATTGGTTGTAGGTAAACATGTGGATTTGGGAGCTAATAAATGGATTGCTATTGGGAGTAATGATTACAGCTAGATTAGCGCACGCTCACAATATAAATATTGAGATATGTAAGAAGACTAACATCTTTGAGACATCGTAACTATCATGTTTTCTGCTATAAAGAAAGATGACAGGTATCCATGATGGTGTGCCATATGATTGCAATATTAGTAAGATCTTAGTAAATATAGATTACATGTGCCTCTGGTATGTATACAAACAATGTGATGTAATATGCTTCCCTACTAGATGATTGGTTGTAGGTGATCACGTGATTTTGGGAATAAAAGAATTGCCATTGGGAGCAATAATTACATGGTGGTGTAATGTACAAAGCCCCTAAATGAAAGGCCGAGGTTATAATGAATGAGAACGTACCTAATGAGATGTGTGTAAGAAGTTTAATCCTAACAAAGACACATAAAAACATACAATGAAAACAGTGATAATAAAATCATACAGTAAAATTATACAATAAAAATTAAAAATTAGCATGGATCCATGTAAACTGTACAGTGATTACAATTAAAAATTAGCATGGATCCATGTAAACTGTACAGTGATTACAAATGACAGGTAAATTACAGTAATTGAATATGAGAGGTAAGAATGATAACCTGTGCAATAATTACAAGTGACAGGTGGAGTACATAAACTTGGAGCTATGGAGCTAGTGAGCACCAGTGGTAGCAAAAGCATAAATAAAAGTCCAGCAACAAATGAAATGCAAATGTCCAAAAGTCAATTGTGTCAATTGGTCCTATGTGAAGAAAAAGATCAAATTAATTCCTTAGTGAAGTGAAGCAAGTTGAAAAATCCAAAAAGTGAAAAAAATGTCTACAATCAAAAAATGATGAAAAAATGTGAAATGGGGGGATAAAAATAAAACCAAATGCGATGAGTAAATGTGATGCAGTAATCCTCAATGAGAAAACCAAAGATGGGGTGCTATATACTTCTTGTATTTCATATATAGTTCTGGAAGTCCCTGTAAAAACTAGAAATAATAGTGTAGATGGTACAGGTCTATTAAATAATATTAAAATAGTTCTTACCCGTTGTCGACGCATTTCGGCCTATATAAGGCCTTTTTCAAGACACCACCAAATTCTTCTTCCTTTGGCCGGCTAGGCAGCCTTTGTACACAGCTAGAGGTATCCCCAGGGCGCTTAGAGCAATAATTACAGTTAGGTTAGAACATCATTAACCGAAACTGATCGAAATGAGATGTCAAGGGGTAACCCGCCCACATGTCAGAACTCTGTGAGAACTATTACATGATATGCTAAATATGACTATGCAGAGTGGTAATAATGCGTGAATTGTAATCACTTGTGAAGGTGAAGCAATATATAGACCTATAAGCCAAATTAATATTGGTAAAAAAAATTAAAAAAATATGTATTGATGGTCACGAGTGTCTGTTGACCAAGTGACATATTAACTAATCATATTGTGACATTTTAACTAATCATGTGTTGTTTAACATCCTTTTTGACTGGAGAATTAGGGTATTTAAACTCAGACGGAGGCATTGATCAGGTTTACCTTTGAGAAAGCCTAATGGCGAAATGCGCATCAGGCATTATACACTAATCCCTACTGCACTTCTATAGCTTATCAATAATAGTAATTTGATGTAGTGTCCACAAATATTATTTTTCATAGTTTGTATGCACAGACCCAACCAGTTTTAATAATTGTTTATTCTCTTTTGGGAGAATAATTAAAGGGACACTCAGGTCAAAATAAACTTTTATGATTCAGATAGAACATGCAGTTTTAATACTTTTTTAATACTTTTCCAATTTACTTCCATTATCAAATTTTGCACAGTCTTTTAATATTCACACTTTCTGGGGAACAAGATCCTACTGCGCATGTGCACAAGCTCACGGGGTATACAGATACTAGTCTGTGATTGGCTGATGCCTTTCACGTGATACAGTAGGCCAGAAAATGTGAGAGAGAGAAAAATTTGTCATAAAAAAAAAATCTGCTGCATATTCTAAATTCAGAGTAAGTGCTATTGCATTGTCTTTTTATTATGTACTTGTTAATTATGTAATTCTACTGCATCGAGTAGTCCTTTAACATTTTGAGGACAATGTCCTCATAATTTTATATAAGGATTTTTTTTTATCAATGATGCTTACACAACGTTGCCATTTGCTCCATATCTGCATTTCTGTAGGATAGTAAGTGATATTATTTGAATTCCTATTGATTGAGTGCTGCAGGGATCATATGGAATTTTTAATTTATTTTTTGTCATATTTTTATGTTTATATTCAATGCTTGGATAAGGCTCATTGGTGATGTGATGATTACATAGGAAAGGAGCAAATAAAGTCGGACATTATAAACTTCTGTGTCATCATTTTCTTAACTCATTCACAAGGTAGCATCACAAAGTGTTCTCCCTTCTTGGTTCCATCCTTTTGCTTTATGTAAAGATTGTGGAATTATGGTTTGGTCTTTGTGTGTGAGAAGAAGAATATGGGTTTGAGTTCCTGCCTATCTCTCACACAGGCAATGTAGCACAGAAGTTTACTTTTTAGATTTCCTTTTCAATCTCTTTTTTTCTTACTCTTACTGATGCATTGTTTGTTTTTCATGTTGTATCTTGTTTTATTTTTAGCTTGGATTGAAACTATTTACATGTGTATTTGAGTACTGGATGTTTTCCATTAACCTCAAGCAGGAGACTCGATAGCATCACCAGTACAGTTTTATACAAAACATTGTTATTAGTGTTTATGACCTTCAAATTGTTGTCTTTCAATATTGTATTTATTATTTCATGCCTTGAATGAAACCTAGAAATATGTTACATTCATTAATGTAAAGTTCTATCTTTTTATTCTTTGGTCTGTAGATCAAGGCTGCACTTTTTCACAAGACAGTAATGTGAACGCAGAAGATATTTGCTCCCCTGGAGGAGAGGACAATGGGAGGTAATTAAAGTAACACTTTCAGTGATTGAGCATAAAAATGTTTTAAGTATTTTTTAGTTTAAGATTAGGTCAAAGAAATAAGACATTTGTCACCTCTGCGTTCACATAAACCTTATTCTGACTTTGCTTCTTAAAGGGGCATAAAAATGCCCTGTTGTGTTATATGCAACCGGTGCAAAAATGAAATGCTCTATGTGCGAAAGGGTAAAACCAAAGTAACAATGCATTACTAGTCTAGAACCTAGCTGAATACATTTTGTGAGCCAATGACAAGATGCATGTGTGTAGCCACCACCAGCTAGTTAATTTTGCATTACTCCTCCTGAGCCTACCTAGGTATGTTTTTTTAACAAATGATTCCATGAGAACAAAGTACATTAAAAAAAATAATTTGAAAAGTCTTAAAATCACAATCTCTTTATAAACCGTGAAAGTTTAATTTTTACTTTCATGTCCCTTTAATCCAAATAAACTTTCAATCACATTCTTTCTGTTTGCAACTTAATGCTGTATAAAGCAAGAAAAATAATTATAGGCAGCTAATTATAACATCATCTTTTTCTGTAAAAAATGAGGTCCCTGTAAAATTCTATACTAGTTTCAACAAACTGTTTAAAGGAATATTCTCATCCAAAAATAATCATTTAAAGCATGTACATTTTGTATTACTGATGCTAGCTTACAGTGATTTTAGTTCCTGTAATAGGGGTTAAACACTAACGTAAAGACGTGCTTGGGAGCTATAAGGATTGCAGTTTTATGACTTATGTTTGGCGGCTATGTGTAACTGCTGCTTCTGATTGATTTACCGACTGTGTTCTACCCGGTAGCTGCAATACTTGCAGCTTATAAGCGGGAGTTTACCTTTGTGTTTTACACAGTTGCACATAGTAAGCTAGCATCAGTAAATCAAAAATGACATATCTAAAAAATAGAAGCATGTCATTTTTTGCTTTGGAATTTCCTTTTAAACAAGTATGCATGGAACTTGAAAATACAGTGGTGAACACCACTCTGTAGTCAGTCTCTGTAGCGTTGGCCTTTGCTTAGAGTATGCAAATCTAATCTGACAAGCGTACATTACTGTGATGAGTGAATAGTTGGAAAATGGTCATGGTTTTTATGGCTTACGTTGCTGCTTTTTCATAGCACTGAGTTCCTCTAAGCCAAGTCTTAACAAGCATGACTATTTTAGAAATCTGATCTTAACCACTGTGAAGAGCTTTCTTAAAGGGATATTATCGTTGTTTCACAATCCTAGCATTGTTCTATAGTACATCTCATCAATAAATATTCACCAATATACATCAATTAAACATTATTACTGCATTTTTTAGTTATTTAATCAAGAAATATGTATTAAAGGGACAGTCTAGTCAAAATTAAACATTCATGATTCAGATAGGGCATGTAATTTACTTCTTTCCAATTTACTATTATCATCACATTTGCTTTGTTCTGTTGGCATTCTTCGTTGAAAGCTAAACCTAGGTAGGCTTATATGCTAATGTCTAAGCCCTTAAAGGCCACCTATTATCTGAATGCATTTGACAGTTTTTCACAGCTAAAGAGTTTTTCATCACCTAATAAAATAATCACACAACAGACTGCATCATCATCAAACTAAGTTTAATGAACAAAAACATTTTTTACTTGCATTTTTCTGCAATTAGTTCTCTGCATTGTTAGCATGTTAGATAATATTGGGTCTGCACCTATTCTATGCATTTCAATCTGCAGTGATTAATAAGCAGTTAGGCACCCTTATCTCAAGCTGCTGGACAGGAAGATAATAGGGAAGTGCCTGTTAAATTTTGCTCAATAGATCTGGTCTGATCTGTGTACACAGATCAATTTAAGGCTGTTAAGTTGCATAACTTTGCTGCAAAACAAGTGGACAGCTCCACCTACTGGCTATTTTAATTAGTGCATTGCTTTCCAAAAGCTTTTCAATAGCAGTCACATGACTGAAAAAAAAGGTTGTTATTCTGAAACGGCACAAATTGAACCAGCGTAAACCGAGGACCACCTGTACATAGAAAATAAGCAAATTTATTATGGACCTTTACATGTAGACCAATGCAACTGTGGTTAATTTGCATCTCTTTTTTTCTAGGTAATTTGGGGCAAGCTACGGAAACTTCTATTGTGATGAAGATTTGACATCTTAAACACTAGACTACTAAGCAACTTTTCCCTGTTTGGATCTGTATTAACTGTAAATTATTTATTCAATCTGCATGGCTACAGCAGACATTTGTATGTTAATGTATAGTACAAAGATGTGATTCCTTTTTTATTGTTTCTACATGCCTGTGTAAGGACTATAATAATAATAATAATAAATGCTCTTACAGAGAATAAAATAATAGCCTAAATCTACATATGTAACTAAATAGGTGCTAGGTGACTGGAAAAGGTTAGCAATAAGAGGCACACTGGCATAAAAAGGTCCTCGTGCTTGGAAGTGTTATTCTTAATTTAATTACCTTTGCTGTCAGCATCTAAGGGAATCAGTTGTGACTGCACTACAAATAGTTAGACTAGTTTGGGGAACTAGTTAGGTAACATTGTGTTCATATGCTAATTAGGTGCCTTCACCATTATATAAACACTATATTTGAATTCTAAATTTGCATAACATTGGATGCCAAACGTCAGAGAAACCAGAACCAAAAACCGCTGAAAAAAAATGATTACAATGATATGAATATTTAGCTAAAATTACATTTATTTTATTGCTGTTGCATGTAATACATCAAACTGAAAATGATGCGACGATAACAAACACAGCACTTGAGTGAGTAATAATTTTGCTGTATACTGAAATATACATATATTGTAGACGTTAGTTGCACTTAAATCTTATTTGCATTGCATTACTAAGTATTTCCACCTCTGGACTGAATGTTGCAAAACTGTGTATTTTTTTGTAGAGATCGAAGGTTAAAAAAAACATAAATATTATGTAAATTAATGACCATAAATACACTAATTGAAATACCAATGTTCAAATATCCATTTGCATTTTCTTAAGACGGATATTACTTCTTTTTTTTTTTTTGCTTTTTTTTAACTTAGTACCACTTAATGGATATTGAAAATTATCTTATATCCTCAACATTTCTCACAAAAGATACAAATATATAATAATAATTAATTTAATTTAAAAATAGACTTTTTTTTTTTTCTTTTTTTTTTTTATCCGTTCTCACAAACTGCTAAAAGCAATATTTCTCTACGTTGACAATGGACTTCAAATGTTATTATAAACATTACTTGTGCCTGTTATGGGGCTTTAGCATTTTAATGACTTTGTTCTAACTAAATTTCCGAATGAAATACCTTTACTTGGTTTACTGACTACAAGAGTACTGTATTGCTGCTCCATAAAACATGTAAGCAGCAACTATGCCAAGCTTTTTGCTACTTTCCATAGCTTTAACCTACTGTATATATTATTCTCTGAAAGTTCGATACTGATATGAATGTAAGCTATTTAAAGTCATATTTTGTCATGTTCACTGTCTCATAGATGTCTTATTTTATATGCATTGTTTATATTTTGTTTGTACATTCATTTCTTGTAGTTTTCTTTGAAGGTTTTGTTAATAAAATATAATAAAAAACATTATGGTCCATTTTAAAGTTTTAATACAATTTTACAATGTGTACATGTTCTAACTTCAGCAGATGCATACTAGTTTTATCAAACACTATTATTGAAATTTGTAGTTAAGTTGGCAAATTCCTATGAGAAAAGCATGGCAGGGTTGCATTAATTATATCTGTAACTTGTATTTCATATTATCATTTTTTAAATTATCTGTAAAACAGCTACTATCTCAGCAACTTATTAAAATATGGTCACTAGAAAGGACATTTCTTTCTAATGACACAGTGAGTCCACGGATCATCATTAATTACTGTTGGGAATATCACTCCTGGCCAGCAGGAGGAGGCAAAGAGCACCACAGCAGAGCTGTTAAGTATCACTTCCCTTCTCACAACCCCCAGTCGTTCTCTTTACCTCTAGTGAAAGGAGGAGGTGAAGTAATTAGGTGTCCTGATGAAATTCTTCAATCAAGATTTTTTTATTTTGAAGTCAGGGCAGGATTGCTCTGATCTTCCATCACAATCTGGGTATAGCTGTACTCCACATTAGTCTCTTCAGCAGGGCTGTGGTAGGTTTAAAGCAGTTAGGAACTTGTAAGGTGGGCTTTGCTGCGTTTTCCTAACATGTTGCTGCCCAGGTATAGAAAGCCTGAGTAAGTTTACTCTCTCTCTCTTTTTACACAGGTCTCTGTGAGGAGCGGCATCCTCTAATACTTTGTGAGTCGTCTGACTGCCAGACGACTAGAATGCAGGTAAGGGCCTTTCTTTCATGTAATTGGCAAGAGTCCATGAGCTAGTGATGTATGGGATATACATTCCTACCAGAAGGGGCAAAGTTTCCCAAACCTCAAAATGCCTATAAATACACCCCCCACCACACCCACAATTCAGTTTTTACAAACTTGGCCTCCTATGGAGGTGGTGAAGTAAGTTTGTGCTAGATTTCTACGTTGATATGCGCTTCTCAGCATGCTGAAGCCCGGTTCCTCTCAGAGTACAGTGAATGACAGTGAAGGGAGTATTACCTATTGAATACAATGGTCATCCTAACAGGGATCTATTTCATAGGTTCTCTGTTATCAGTCGTAGAGATTCATCTCCTACCTCCCTTTTCAGATCGACGATATACTCTTATATACCATTACCTTTACTGATTCTCGTTTCAGTACTGGTTTGGCTATCTACTTTATGAAGATGAGTGTCTTTTGGTAAGTATGTTTTCTTTTATTTAAGACACTCTCAGCTATGGTTTGGCACTTTATATGTAAAGTTCTAAATATATGTTTTGTACTTATATTTGCCATGATTCAGGTTAATCAGTATATTTCCTTCTTGCAGACTGTCAGTTTCATTTTGGGAAATGCATATTAAAAAAAAAAAAAAATCTTACCTGAAATTTTCAAATTGACTCTCTTTTCTAAATTGCGGGCTGTTAGGCTCGCGGGAGCGCAAAATGCTATAATTTATTGCGTCATTCTTGGCGCAAGACTTTTTGGCGCAAGAATTATGTTTGTTGACGTATTTTCGTAATTTCTGGCGTCTTAGTTGGCGCTGAGAGTTTTCACGTAGTTGCTTCATCTATGACGCTCGTGTTTGTTGCAGACGTTCTTGGCGCCAAAAAATATTTTGTCAGTTGTGGGCGTCATACTTGGAGCCAGATTTTTGACATTATTTAAGTCTTTATTTCATTTTGCTTCTGGTTTCCAGAGGCTTATTTTGTTTGCATTTTTTCCCATTCCTGAAACTGTCATATAAGGAAATTGATAGTTTTGCTTTATATGTTATTTTTTCTATTACATATTGCAAGATGTCTCAATCTGACCCTGTCTCAGAATCTACTATTGGAATCCTGCTGCCTGATGTCGGTTCTACCAAAGCTAAGTGCATTTGTTGTAAACTTGTGGTAACTGTTCCTCCGGCTGTAGTTTGTGTTAGTTGTCATGATAAACTTTCAAATGCAGACAATATTACCATTAGTAATAATCCATTACCTGTTTTGTTCCTTCAACATCTAATGCTCAGGATATTCCTGTTAATGTGAGAGAATTTGTTTCTAATTCCATTCAGAAGGCTTTGTCTGTCATGCCACCTTTTAATAAACTTAAAAGGTCTTTTAAAACGTCTCATAAAATTGATGAATTTTTAAATGACCAACAACATTTTGATTTATCTATCTCTGATGAGGATCTATCTGGTTCAGAAGATTCTGCCTCACATATTGGCACTGACAAATCTTCATACTTATTTAAAATGGAGTATATTCATTCCTTATTAAAGGAAGTGTTGATTATATTAGATATGGAGGAGAAAAGTCCTCTTGATATTAAAACCAGTAAACGTTTATATTCGGTTTTTAAACCTCATGTAGTTATTCCAGAGGTTTTTCCAGTTCCTGGTGCTATTTCAGATGTAATTTCTAGGGAATGGAATAGACTGGGTACTTCTTTTACTCCTTCAAGGTTTAGGAAACTGTATCCTTTACCGACTGATAGGAGTTTTGGGAAAAGATCCCCAAAGTTGATGGGGCCATCTCTACTCTTGCTAAACGTACTACTATTCCTACGGCAGATAGTACTTCTTTTAAAGATCCTTTAGATAGGAAACTTGAATCTTATCTAAGGAAGGCTTATTTATGTTCAGGTCATCTTCTTAGGCCTGCTATTTCTTTGGCTGATGTTGCTGCTGCTTCAACTTTTTGGTTGGAAACTTTAGCACAACAAGTATCAGATCATAATGTGTATAGCATTGTTAAGCTAATTCAACATGCTAATAATTTCATTTGTGATGCCATTTTTTATATCATTAGAATTTATGTCAGATATATGTCTTTAGCTATATTAGCTAGAAGAGCTTTATGGCTTAAATCTTGGAATGCTGATATGACTTCTAAATCAACGTTGTTATCTCTCTCTGTCCAAGGTAATAAATTATTTGGTTCTCAGTTGGATTCTATTATTTCAATTGTTACTGGAGGGAAGGGAGCTTTTTTGCCTCAGGATAAAAAATCTAAGGGTAAATTTAAGGCTGCTAACCGTTTTCGTTCCTTTCATCAAAATAAGGAACAGAAACCTGACCCTTCCCCTAAGGGAACGGTTTCCAATTGGAAGCCTTCTCCAGTCTGGAATAAATCCAAGCCATTTAAAAAATCAGAGAGCGGGGTATTGCGGTGTTTACTTATTTGGACGATATCTTGGTACTTGCTCAGTCTTTACGTTCTGCAGAATCTCACACGAATCAAATAGTGTTGTTTCTTCAAAGACATGGTTGGAGGATAAATTTACCAAAAAGTTATTTGATTCCTCAGACAAGGGTAACCTTTTTAGGTTTCAAAAAAAAATTCAGTATCCATGACTTTGTCTCTAACAGACGAGAGACGTCTGAAATTAGTTACAGCTTGTCGAAACCTTCAGTCTCAATCATTCCCTTCAGTAGCTATGTGCATGGAGCTTTGTATGCTGAACCAATGGTGCAGGGATTATACAAAGATATCACAATTAATATCCTTAAATCCCAATGTTCGACTATCTTTGACTTGGTGGTTAGATCACCATCGTTTAGTTCAAGGGGCCTCTTTTGTTCGTCCAGCCTGGACAACAGATGCAAGTCTTTCAGGTTGGGGAGCTGTCTGGGGATCTCTGACAGCGCAGGGGGTTTGGAAATCTCAAGAGGCGAGATTACCAATCAATATTTTGGAACTCCGTGTGATTCTCAGAGCTCTACAGTTTTGGCCTCTTTTGAAGAGAGAACCGTTTATTTGTTTTCAGACAGACAATGTCACAACCGTGGCGTGTGTCAATCATCAAGGTGGGACTCACAGTCCTCAAGCTATGAAAGAAGTATCTTGGATACTTGCATGGGCTGAATCCAGCTCCTGTCTAATTTCTGCGGTCCATATCCCAGGTATATACAATTGGGAAGCGGATTATCTCAGTCGCCAGACTTTACATCCGGGAGAGTGGTCTCTTCACCCAGATGTGTTTTTTCAGATTGTTCAGATGTGGGGGCTTCCAGAAATAGATCTGATGGCTTCTCATCTAAACAGGAAACTTCCCAGGTATCTGTCCAGGTCCAGGCATCCTTAGGCGGAAGCAGTGGATGCGTTGACACTTCCTTGGAGTTATCAACCTGCTTATATCTTTCCGCCTCTAGTTCTTCCAAGAGTGATTTCCAAAATCATAATGGAGCATTTGTTTGTACTGCTAGTGGCTCCAGCATTGCCACACAGATTTTGGTATGCGGATCTTGTTCAGATGTCCAGTTGCCAACCTTGGCCACTTCCGTTAAGGCCAGACCTTCTATCTCAAGGTCCATTTTTCCATCAGGATCTAAAATCATTAAATTTGAAGGTATGGAAATTGAACGCTTAGTCATAGAGGTTTCTCTGACTCCGTGATTAATACTATGTTGCAGGCTCGCAAATCTGTGTCTAGAAAGATTTATTACCGAGTTTGGAAGACTTACATTTCATGGTGTTCTTCTTATAAATTCTCTTGGCATTCTTTTAGAATTCCTAGAATTTTACAGTTTCTTCAGGATGATTTAGATAAGGGTTTGTCTGCAAGTTCCTTGAAAGGACAAATCTCTGCTCTTTCTGTTCTGTTCCACAGAAAAATTGCTAATCTTCCTCATATTCATTGTTTTGTACAGGCTTTGGTTCGTATCAAGCCTGTCATTAAGTCAATCTCTCCTCCTTGGTGTCTTAATTTGGTTTTGAGGGCTTTACAGGCTCCTCCGTTTGAGCCTATGCATTCTCTGGACATTAAATTACTTTCTTGGAAAGTATTGTTCCTTTTGGCCATCTCTTCTGCTAGAAGAGTTTCTGAATTATCTGCTCTTTCTTGTGAGTCTCCTTTTCTGATTTTCATCAGGATAAGGCAGTTTTGCGGACTTCATTCAAATTTTTACCTAAAGTTGTGAATTCCAACAACATTAGTAGAGAAATTCTTGTCCCTTCGTTGTGTCCTAATCCTAAGAATTCTTTGGAGAGATCTTTACATTCTTTGGATGTGGTAAGAGCTTTGAAATATTATGTTGAAGCTACTAAAGATTTCAGAAAAACTTCTAGTCTATTTGTTATCTTTTCTGGTTCTAGGAAAGGTCAGAAGGCTTCTGCCATTTCTTTGGCATCTTGGTTAAAGCTTTTGATTCATCATGCTTATTTGGAGTCGGGTAAATCCCCGCCTCAGAGGATTACGGCTCATTCTACTAGGTCAGTTTCTACTTCCTGGGCTTTTAAGAATGACGCTTCTGTTGATCACATTTGCAAAGCAGCAACTTGGTCTTCTTTGCATACTTTTACTAAATTCTACCAGTTTGATGTTTTCTCTTCAGAAGCAGTTTTTGGTAGAAAAGTACTTCAGGCAGTTGTTTCAGTTTGATTCTTCTGCTTATAATTTCAGGTCTATTTTCATTATAAAGATTAAAACTTTTAAATTGGGTTGTGGATTAATTTTTGAGCGGAATTGGCTGTCTTTATTTTTATCCCTCCCTCTCTAGTGTCTCTTGCATGGAGTTCCACATCTTGGGTATTTGCTATCCCATACGTCACTAGCTCATGAACTCTTGCCAATTACATGAAAGAAAACATAATTTATGTAAGAATTTACCTGATAAATTCATTTCTTTCATATTGGCAAGAGTTCATGAGACCCACCCTTTTTATGGTGGTTATGATTTTTTTGTATAAAGCACAATTATTCCAATTCCTTGTTGATGCTTTCGCTCCTTTCTTATCACCTCACTTCTTGGCTATTCGTTAAACTGAATTGTGGGTGTGGTGGGGGGTGTATTTATAGGCATTTTGAGGTTTGGGAAACTTTGCCCCTCCTGGTAGGAATGTATATCCCATACGTCACTAGCTCATGGACTCTTGCCAATTTAAAAGAAATGAATTTATCAGGTAAATTCTTACATAAATTATGTTTTTGTTCTGGGGCTAGAAGGCTGGCACTGAAGGGTTTAAAACCCTCTGCTCTTACTTGGGACAAATCCTTATGGATGTTTACGGCAGTGGCAGGCACATTATGCATGAGACATGTTGACTGCTCTCTTCCTTCTCAGCAAGGAAGAAGTTAACTACCTATGGCTAATTTTTATTTGCAAGAGTATATTTTATCTTTAAGTAGGTAGCCCTTTTTAGTTCCCTAGTTCATCGGGAGGTTCCGAGAGAATGATTCAGGGACTGTTAAGAGTGTGTACTTGGCGCCATTTAGGGGCTTCATAGTGTTATACAGCATGATGTGACGAAGTGTATTTTCCGAGTTTTCCCTGCTCCGCTGTTAGTTTCTTTTATGAGAGCTGTGCGAGGGTGGCAGTGTTTTATTTGTGACTTTATTTTGCTATGCTTCTGGGGTCTTACAAAAAGCCTAATTTTAAAGGGAGTTTAGTAGAGCTCCGTTCTGTGTTGGCCACACCTTCTTTTCGGAGCGGCGCCATTTTAGAGGTGGTTGAGCGCATTAGAACGGAACGGAGCTGACGTTCAGCCTGCCTCTTATATCGGGGAAACAGCTGCAAAATTGAATTTAAGCCGGCGATGTAAAGTGGGCTGATAAAGAGAGATGACTTAATTAGTCAACGTTTTCATCAGTCAATTTAGGAATAATGTAAGAGGATGAAATTTAAATATGTTACGATGTCTTCAGTGTGTGTGCACATAAGCAAGCAGTTTAAACAATAAAGAAAGATGCCTTAAGTTGTCTGTTTCTTTTTAAAGACATGATGAGTCCACGGATTTCATCCTTACTTGTGGGATTACGCCTCCTGGTCAGCAGGAGGAGGCAAAGAGCACCACAGCAGAGCTGTGTATATATAGCTCCTCCCTTCCCTCCCACTCCAGTCATTCTCTTTGCCTGTGTTAGTGATAGGAAGAGGTAAAGTGAGGTTTTAGTTTAGATTCTTCAATCAAGAGTTTGTTATTTTAAAATGGTACCAGTGAGTGCTATTTTATCAAGGGTGTAGCCGTATTTCTTGTCAGTCTCTAGAGTAGAGCTACAGGTGGCTTTAAAGCAATGGGAACTGGTGGGACTTAAATCTCACTGCGCCTCCCATACTGTGTGCTGCCCTTCTTATGATGGTCTTAGCAGATATTAACTAAGGCCCTATCTGGATCCACAGGGCTGGGAGAGGGAGAAGACCTCTGGACCCTGTGAGAACTATCATGCTGTCGCACAGCAGCAAGGTAAGTGCAGTCTTTATTTCTGGGCAATATATATATATCAGAAGCGACTATTCACTTATATTTTTAATGGTGGGGGAGATGGGATCCTTTTATGAAAGACCTTCCCTTTTGAGCAGCTAGTGGTGTCACATGTTTTAGGATAACCAACGCTGTTTTCTCAGTTATACTGGGACTAGGGGGACATGGACTCTTTTTTTAATAGTAAGAGAGCTCTCCTATTAGTTGCTGGCTTTAGGTATGGGCAATGATGCTGGGGATTTATTTACCTTTTGAGTACCGCCCACAAAGGGCGTGGTTAACTTTGGCGCGTTCTGTCTAAGAAAACCCGCGCAGTGATTTTGTTCCAGAGTTCCGCTGCTTCGTTTAGCAAGCTACAGAGACCGCATGGCTAGATAACAGGCGTCTTTAGTATCAGTGACAGGATCGGGAGTCTTGCTAACCTGGTCGGTGTACTGTGGAGGCAGGTAGGCGCCTCAGCAGAGCTGTTGAGGCAAAGAGGTGTTTTTTTGTACTATCTAGATATTGCATAGCAATTGATTGTCACATTTTACTGTGCAGAAAAATTAGAGACGTTTTATTTTTTAAAGGCACAGTACTCGGTTAAAGTTTCACAACAACCTGTTATATTAATGTTTGTATCCTTATATTTTTTCTTGGGCCATATATTATAATTTCATTATTTAAAGGAGCCAAGACCAATTTTGGATCATAGATGCAGAAGTTATTCAAAATGTTACATGTTCCATGTGTTTGAATGCGAATGTGGAACCCCCTTTTTGTCCCTCATGTGTTGAGAGGGCCTTACACTATAGAGATCAAATTGTATTTGATAAAAGGTTGCCTAAAGCTTATGCTTCTCAGGAATCTACCGATGAGATGCAGAGTATGCCGCAGCTTTCTCCCCAAGCGTCACAGCCTTTAACGCCCGCTCAAGAAGTGCCAAGTACTTCCTCAGTTTCTACTGCGGTCATGTTAAAGGACATAGCTGCAGTTATGTCATCTACACTTTCTGAAGCACTTTCTGCCTTTCCCATATTTCAAGGCAAGCGCAAAAAGAAGGAAAACCACATGGTCAATGCGGCTTCTGATATGCTGGCGATCTCAGAGGTACCTTCCCAGGGCTCTGAGTTGGAGGGTATGGAGGTCCTATCTGAAGGTGAGTTTTCTGATTCAGGAGGTGCCTTACCACTGACGGATTCAGAAGTGGTTTCTTTCAGGTTCAAACTTGAGCACCTCCGTTTTGGTTACTCTGGACGACTGTGATTCAATAGTTGTTCCTCCAGAGAAGTTAAGTAAGTTGGACAGATATCTGGAAGTCCCTTCTTATTCTGATGTCTTTCCAGTTCCCAAGAGAACTTCAGAGATTGTTGCTAAGGAATGGGAGAGACCAGGTATTCCCTTCTCTCCTCCCATTTTTAGGAAAATGTACCCTATAGCTGACACTATTAGGGATTCTTGGCAGACAGTCCCTAAAGTGGAGGGTGCTATTTCAACTTTGGCTAAACGAACTACTATTCCTATTGAGGATAGTTGTGCTTTTAAATACCCTATGGATAAGAAGTTGGAGGAGGGTCTCCTTAAGAAGATCTATGTTCATCAGGGGTTGCTATTACAACCGGCGGCTTGCATTGTTATGGTTACCAGTGCGGCTGCTTATTGGTTTGATACTCTGGAAGAGTCTCTTAAAACTGAGACTTCTTTGGAAGAGATACAGGATCGGATTAAAGCTCTGAAATTAGCTAATTCGTTTATTATGGATGCTTGTTTACAGATTACTAAGTTGGCGGTTAAGAGTTCGGGTTTTTCCATCTTAGCACGCAGAGCCTTATGGTTGAAGTCTTGGTCTGCAGATGTGTCATCCAAGTCTAAACTTTTGGCTATTCCTTACAAGGGGAAAACCCTGTTTGGTCCTGACTTGAAAGAAATTATTTCTGACATCACGGGAGGCAAGGATCATCTCCCTCAAGATAAAAAATAAAAACAGAGTAACTTTCGTTCCTTTCGGAATTTCAAGGGAATCCCTCTTCCTCTAAACAGGAAGGGAACTATTCACAAACCAAGTCTACCTGGAGACCCAACCAATCTTGGAATAAGGGTAAACAATCCAAGAAACCTGTGGCTGTTCCCAAGTCAACATGAAGGGCTGGCCCCCGATCTGGGACCGGATCTAGTGGGGGGCAAACTTTCATTCTTCATCCAGGCTTGGATAAGAGATGTTCAGGATCCCTGGGCAATAGAGAGAGAGTGTCTCAGGGATACAAACTAGAGTTCAGAAATTCATCCCCCAGAGGAAGGTTTCTTCTTTCACGATTGTCTGTAGACCAGATAAAAAGAGAGGCGTTCTTACGTTGTGTAAGAGACCTCTCCTTCATGTAAGTAATCTGTCCCGTTCCACTTCAGGAACAGGGACAGGGATTTTATTCAAATCTGTTTGTAGTTCCCAAAAAAGAGGGAACTTTCAGACCTATTTTAGACCTCAAGAGTCTAAACAAGTTTCTCAGAGTTCCATCTTTTAAGATGGAAACTATTCGTACCATTCTTCCATTGATCCAGGAGGGTCAATTTATGACTACAGTAGATCTAAAGAATGCATATCTTCACGTTCCTATCCACAGAGATCATCACAAGTTCCTGAGGTTTGCCTTTCTGGACAAACATTTTCAGTTTGTAGCTCTCCCTTTCAGTCTGGCCACGGCGCCCAGAATTTTCACAAAGGTTCTGGAGTTTCTACTAGTGGTTCTAAGACTGCGGGGTATTGCGGTGGCGCCTTATCTGGACAATATTCTGATCCAGGCGTCATCTTTCCAACTAGCAAGATCTCATATCGACAGTGTGCTAGTCTTCCTGAGAACTCACGGGTGGAAGGTAAATCTGGAAAAGAGTTTATTAATTCCTCAGACAAGGGTGCCTTTTCTGGGAACCCTGATAGACTCTATGTCAATGAAAATTTTTCTGACAGAGGTCAGGAAGTTAAAAATTCTTAATACATGTCAAGCCCTTCAGTCCAATCCTCGGCCGTCAGTGGCTCAGTGCATGGAGGTAATCGGATTGATGGTGGCGGCATTGGACCGTACCGTTTGCATGTTTTCATCTCAGGCCTCTGCAGCTAAGCATGCTCAGGCAATGGAATGGATATCATACAGATTTGTCTCCTCGAAGAACCCTAGATCAGGAGACAAGGGACTCTCTTCTATGGTGGTTGTCGCTGGATCATCTATCCCAGGGGACATGCTTTCGCAGACCCGCGTGGGTGATTGGGACAACAGATGCCAGCCTGTTAGGATGGGGAGCAGTCTGGAGCTCCTTAAGGGCTCAAGGAGTATGGACTCGAGCAAAATCTCTCCTTCCTATCAACATTCTAGAGTTAAGGGCGATATTCAATGCCCTTCAAGCCTGGCCTCAGTTGGCCTCAGCCCAATTCATCAGATTTCAGTCGTACAACATAACGACAGTGGCTTACATCAATCATCAGGGAGGAACAAGGAGTTCCTTGGCGATGATGGAGGTAGCCAAAATAATTCAGTGGGCAGAGGCTCACTCTTGCTATCTGTCGGCGATCTACATCCCAGATTTACTGAGCAGGCAGACTTTTCATCCGGGAGCTCCATCCGGAAATATTTTCAAGCCTGATTCTCAGATGGGGTTGGCCGGAGTTGGACCTTATGGCGTCTCGTCAGAATGCCAAGCTTCTGAGATACGGGTCCAGGTCCAGGGATCCCCAGGCCGAGCTGATAGATGCCTTGGCAGTTCCTTGGTCTTTCAACCTAGCATATGTATTTCCCCCATTTGCTCTCCTTCCCCGGGTGATTGCTCGAATCAAACAGGAGAGGGCATCTGTGATCCTCATTGCTCCTGCGTGGCCTCGCAGGATTTGGTATGCCGATCTGGTGGACATGTCATCTCGGCCACCGTGGATGCTTCCATTGAGGAAGGACCTTCTCGTTCAGGGTCCCTTCCATCACCCGAATCTAGTTTCTCTGCAGCTGACTGTTTGTAGATTGAACGCTTAATTTTATCTAAGTGAGGTTTTTCTGATTCAGTCATAGATACTTTAATTCAGGCACGTAAGCCTGTCACTAGGAACATTTACCATAAGATATGGCGTAAATATCTTTATTGGTGTGAATCTAAGGGCTACTCATGGAGTAGGTTTAGGATTCCCAGGATTTTGTCTTTTCTCCAAGAAGGATTGGAGAAAGGGTTATCAGCAAGTTCCTTAAAGGGACAGATTTCTGCTTTGTCTATTTTGTTACATAAGCCTCTGGCAGATGTTCCAGATGTGCAATCTTTTTGTCAGGCTCTGACTAGAATCAGGCCTGTATTTAGACCAATTGCTCCTCCTTGGAGTTTAAATTTAGTTCTTAGAGTTATTCAAGGGGTTCCATTTGAACCTATGCATTCCATAGATATTAAGTTATTATCTTGGAAAGTTTTATATTTGGTTGCTATTTCTTCTGCTCGAAGAGTATCTGAGCTTTCGGCATTACAATATGATTCTCCTTACCTTATTTTCCATTCGGATAAGGTGGTGTTACGTACAAGACCTGGTTTTCTTCCTAAAGTTGTTTCTAACAAGAATATTAATCAGGAGATTGTTGTTCCTTCCTTGTTTCCTAATACTTCTTCTAAGAAGGAACATCTGTTACATAATTTAGACGTAGTCCATGCTTTAAAGTTCTACTTACAAGCGACAAAGGATTTTCGACAATCGTCTTTGTTATTTTTTCAGGGAAATGTAGAGGTCAGAAAGCTACGGCTACCTCTCTTTCTTTTTGGCTGAAGAGTATCATCCTTTTTGCATATGAGACTGCTGGACAGCAGCCTCCTGAACGAATTACGGCTCATTCCACTAGGGCTGTGGCTTCCTCATGGGCATTCATAAATGATGCTTCTGTTGGACAGATTTGCAACTTGGTTTTCTCTTCACACTTTTTCTAAATTTTAGAAATGTGATACTTTTGCCTCGGCTGAGGCTGTTTTTGGGAGGAAAGTTCTTCAAGCAGTGGTGCCTTCCGTTTAGGTTCCCTGTCTTGTCCCTCCCTTTTCATCCGTGTACTATAGCTTTGGTATTGTATCCCACAAGTAAGGATGAAGTCTGTGGACTCATTGTGTCTTTAAAAAGAAAAGAAAATGTATGCTTACCTGATAAATTTGTTTCTTTTTAGACACGATGAGTCCACGGCCCGCCCTGTTCTCTGAGACAGGTTATTAATTTTTGTAAACTTCAGACACCTCTGCACCTTGACTTTTCCTTTCTCTTCTTAACTTCGGTCGAATGACTGGAGTGGGAGGGAAGGAAGGAGCTATATATACAGCACTGCTGTGGTGCTCTTTGCTGCCTCCTGCTGACCAGGAGGTGTAATCCCACAAGTAAGGATGAAATCCGTGGACTCATCGTGTCTAAAAAGAAACAAATTTATCAGGTAAGCATAAATTTTCTTTTTTCATCCGTCAATCTAAGACAGTGTAAGAGGACGGAAGTTGAAATATGTTACAATGTTTGGTGTGTGTATGCACTTTAGCAGACAGTGAATGCAATTTAGGGACAGAGGAATTTTGTCTTCCTATTTCCTTGGTAGCTCAGGTTTGGTTTCCAACCTGTGTTAAACTTTCCAATGTCCTGCTTATACTTGGAATGCTATGTTAGTTTCTACATACATCTGCATTGTTTGTTACTTTCCTTCGATTAAGGAAATTTTGTAATCTAATGATTAATTTCTTCTTGCTAAAGCATGGAACAGTGGTCTGTATATATTTATTTTTTATTTTTAAAAAATAAGGCTCCCTAATATTAAAGTGACAGTGTCATGTTTAATATTTTTAAATATTTGATTTCCCAAAAAATATTTTAGCCTCATGTTTCCCTGGATGATGCTTTTTAGGCTATGCCACAGCTTTCTCAGCAAACGTCCCAAATCTTGTTATGGCATCACATGCAGTGCCCTGTGGTTCCTCTCAATCTCCTGGAGGAGTTATTTGCTTGCAGGATTATATGCCCAGGTATCTTCTCGCATCTGTGGCTCTGTCTGCTTTTCCTGTTTTAGAGGGAAATCGCAAGAGGAAATTTAATGAATCAGATAGTAAGGTCTCTGCTCCGCTTGCTGCTACACATATTGCCCTTCTTATACTCCATTGAGGAGGCTAGTCGGTAGTGTCTGGGGGTTAAAACTCTGATTCGGACAGTATAACTCCTTCATCTGGTACTGAAGTAGTTCTCTTCAGATTCAAGCCTGAACACCTTTGGGTAATATTTAAGAAGGGTTGGCTTCTTGGTAGACTTTGACTTTCCTGTCATTGTCAATCATCAAGATTCTAGTAAGGTTTAGACTAGAATTCATCTGTAAAAAAAATCTTAGTGATCGTACTAGGAGAATTCTTATGTATGGGAGAAGTCAAGGATTTCTTTTTCCCCATCTCCTGTCTGTAATAAGCTGTCTCCTTATATATCATGGCGCATGGTTTTTAAAGTAGGGGGACAATTGCTATTTTGGCTAAGAGAGCTTCAATCCATATAATGGAGAGATGCTTTTTTTTTTTTTTATGAAAGTTTTTTTTTTATTGACTTTTGAATGTTATTACATACAGCATCTTAAATAACAGTTAGAAACATAAAAACAAAAAATACAAATACAATAACATTGCAGCCTTCAAGTGATTGAATATGTGAGTTTTCCACACAAGAAAAGAGTAATTTTGGTTTATCGACCTTTCAGTAACATTCCAAAATATAATGGTGTGTTAATTCCGCTTTCCATCTAGCCTGACTCAATCTCAATCATGATCAAATCCCTATTTCCTCCCCCCTCATCTCTACCCGTTCATCTTGCTCCTGAAGACTCAATTATCTCACTCATTGAGGCACTCTAACCGGATTGTTTCCTACTGATCTTGTTGGTTTGCTAGGATTCTAGCTCTATTTTCTTTTTCAGTATACATAATATATGGTTCCCACTGTTGTATAAACTTATCCCTGGTATTAAGAAGCTCTGCCGAGGCGCTACTCATTGTAAAGTGATAATCTATTCTACTTTTAATATATTCAAATGAGGGTGGATCCACCTTCCAAAATCTAGCTATGCTTACTCTCACAACCGTGCAGATCAAGGCTATTAGCTTGTGATGTCTTTTCACTTTATTATCTGGAGGAAAATGAAGCAAAGCCTGTTCAGGGGTAAGTGTGATATTAGTTTCTAGAATTAGGCTTAGATACCTTGAAGTCTGATTCCAAATCTGTAACCTTTCCACAATGCCACCACATGTGTAAGTATGTCCCTTCCTCCCCACAACCCCTGTAGCACAAGTGGGGCCTGCTGTCCTGTGTATTGGCAAATCTTGTGGGATATATGTACCATTTATAGGGTACTTTAATATAGTTTTCCTTCAACATGGCATTTGGAGAAAACGATAGACCTCTATTAATGTTTGATACCCAATTATCTATTGTCCATGTCCTGCCCAAATCCTGTTCCCATTTAGTCATTATTACACTCTTGTCCCTATTTGAGCCACCATTAATAGCCGGATAGAGCAATGCTATCAGTCCCCTCCTAACCTCCTTCGATAAACATAGTGATTCTAATATAGTATTGTTTGGAGGCTTATCTAATCCCATTATCTCTCGAACTCTGGATTTAAGTTGTAAGTAGTGGAACCACTCATTTTGCCCGGGTGTGCCTAGCTCTGAATATTGAGAGAAGGATAGTAGGTCGCTATTAACATAAACATCTGCTATTCGGTAGAGGCCTTTATTCTCCCATTTCCTTTGAGTATGTATGTCAACTAAAGATTCAAGAGGGGAGAGCGGGGTCAGTCTGGACCTCTCGTTGAGTAAATGATACTTCCTAGTCGCTGTGTCCCAAATAAAAGCAGTGTGTGTGATCGCAATTAACTGTTTGATGTGACCGGGTCTGTTTTGTTGTGTTGCCCAAAGAATATTATCCAATCTTCTTACATTAAGCATGTCTTTTTCTAGTTGGACCCATTGTGGTGTAAGTCCTAATTTAAACCATTGTGTGGTCTGGGCCAATCTAGCTGCATAATAATATGATATTAGGTTAGGTAATCCGATGCCTCCCTCTCCCCTATGTCTCATCATATTGTGTTTGTTTATTCTAGCCCTTTTCCCTCCCCAAATGAATTTTAAAATTGCCTTCTGCGTTACATATAATTCTGACAACGGTATTGAAATTGGGAGTGTTCTGAATAGGTATAGGAGTTTGGGCAATATTGTCATTTTGACAGATATTACTCTTCCATACAGGGAGATGTTAAATTTAGTCCATTTCACTAATAGCTCTCTAATGTGTGTGAACATGGGGACATAATTTTCCCTATAAAGTAAGTGCACATCTTTTGTGAGGTTGATTCCTAGATATTTGAGAGATGATTTGGCCCATTTAAATGTAAAGTTAATTTCTAATAATTTCTTTGTTGGCCTTGGGAGATATGTGCTAAGGGCCTCACACTTGCCTTCATTAATTTTATATCCAGACAACTGTCCAAATTGATTTATTATGGAATATACCATCGGGAGCGAAAGTAAAGGTTTTGTGACTGCAAGGATGACGTCATCAGCAAATAATGAAATTTTATATTCCTTATCCCCCACCCGTATACCTGCAATATTTGGATTATCCCTTATCCTAACCGCCAATGGCTCAATACATAGAGCAAAAAGTAGGGGTGACAGGGGGCAACCTTGTCTTGTGCCATTACGGATTTTTATTCTGTCTGATTGATACCCTGAGAGTCTTATGTATGCATCTGGGCTTGAATATATCTTTTTTAAGGCAGTAGTGAAGGGGCCTTTAAATCCCATTTTGCTAAGCACTGCAAACATGTATTCCCAGTTAACTCTATCAAATGCCTTCTCTGCGTCCAATGCTAGAAACAGAGAAGGCATCTTCCCAACTGTCGCATAATTAATCAGGTCAATCACTTTCCTAGTGTTATCTGGTGCCTCTCTTTGCGAGATGAAACCCACTTGGTCATTGTCTATCAAATTTCTAACGGGTAGGGTCAATCGGTTAGCCAAAATTTTTGTGAATAATTTTAGGTCCTGGTTGATTAAGGAAATTGGCCGGTAATTTTGGCAGTATTGTTTGCTCTTGCCAGGTTTTGGAATGACCGTCACCCTTGCAGTCAACAAATCTGGGGGAATATCTACTCCTTGCAAGATGTTATTAAACAGTATCCTCAATTGGGGAGCCAGTGATAACTGCAGGTCTTTATAAAATGAGCCTGGAAACCCATCAGGGCCTGGTGCTTTGTTTCTTTTAAGTTCTTTGATAGCCAGCATAATCTCTTGTATTGTTATGGGGGAGTTCAAATTCTCTAGTTCTTCTTCTGTGATAGTTTTTAATTTGCTATCTTCTAGGAATCTAATCAATTCTTCTCTCTTGTTATTATTTGTATTACTACTAGGTAAATTATAAAGATTGTTATAAAAGTTGGCAAACTCATTGGCTATTTGTTGGGGATCATTTGTGACTTGTCCCGAGGTAGTTTGTATTTGTGGGATTGTAGTCGCCCTTGTCAGGTCTTTTAGTTTATTTGCCAGCATCCTATCTGGTTTGTTTGCGTAAATATAATATCTGGTGTCTACCGCTTTTATCGACTGGATCACTTCTCTATCTAATAGTTTGTTTATTTCTTCGTTTTTAATTTTAAGTAATTTTAAGACCTTTTTTTGGGGGCTTTTTTTTATTTGTTCTCTGAGTGCAGCAATTTCTACCCTCAAGCTATCTAGTTTGGCATTATAATTCTTCTTTATTTTGTTAGATTCGGCAATTAGCAGGCCTCTCACCGAGGCCTTAAGTGCACTCCATACAAAATTTGGATTGGACGTTGATCCTGCATTAATATCTACAAAATCTTTAATATGCTGCTGTACTTTCTGAAGAACAATGGTATTCTGAAGTAGGCTAGGGTGGAGTGACCAGGATCTAACTCTATTGGGGTTAATCATTCCCTCTAGATCAATTATCATCATATCGTGATCAGACCATGAACAGTTATGAATAAACGCTAGCTTTACCAGTGGCAATAGGACCTGACTGATTAGGATCAAGTCTATTCTTGAATGGGTACCATGCACTGTGGAGTAATAAGTGAAATCTTTAGTTCCCTTGTTAAGTGCCCTCCAACTGTCTATTAGATTGAAGTCTAGTAATAAGTCAGCTAGAAGCTGTTGGGCTGGTGTTGTTCTCCTTTTTTTATGGGGTGTTTGTGAAGTTCTATCTAGATCGTCATTTAACGTTAAATTAAAATCTCCTCCTATTATGATTTTACTTCTCTTCCATGACAGGAGTAGTCTGCCTATTTTAGTAATGAAGGGGCCCTGATTCTCATTGGGTGCATATACATTCATTAATACCACTGGGACGTTATGGATTGTCCCCTTGACTATTAGAAATCTCCCTCCCTTATCTTTAACTATCTCTTCCTCCTTAAAGTTCAGAGAGGTATGTATGAGGATGGAAACTCCGCATTTTTTCTTGTCAGTGAATGCATGATATTGCAATGGAAAGCTCTTATCCCAATATTTAGGTGTTACATCTGAGGTGAAGTGCGTTTCTTGGAGCATTATTATTTGGGCTTTCTGGGCCTTGTAATCTATAATAGCTTTTTTCCTTTTTGTGTTGGAGTTAAGCCCCCTAACATTGTGTGAAATTAATCTAATGAATATGACTTCTTACCGCGAGCACTGCTTATATGGAGAGATGCTTTTTTTAAGGATGGAGGCTTTTATGGATAAGTGCGGCATCTTTTGTGTGACGCGTTGTATGATCCCATTTTGGAAGTCTTCCAAGCAGGAGCAGGTCAAGTCTTCTTGGATATCCAGTCAATCTTGGATCAGGGGGAAGTAATTAATCAGAACCGCTGATGTCCTAGGTCCCTAAAGTACTGTATATACGTTTTTTCAAGATTAGAGTTGGTATTCAACTCTTCCTCCCAGGAGCAGGTTCCTCCTCCCAAGATTATCTGTAGTCCAGATAAGGAGAGGCGGGCTTGAAATGTGTTCAGGATCGTCCTCCCTGGGAGTGATAGTTCCAGTTTAGGAAAAGCGGTTGGCTTTTTTTCCATCCTTTTTCAAATACTTTCTTCCGAATTTAGACATGACATGTACTCTTTGAGTACCGTCCTTCAAGATGGAGATTATTCACTCCATTCTTCTTTGGTATGGGAGGGTCAGTTTATAACAGCCTTAGACCTAAAGGATGCGTACTCTTTCCCATTCAAAGGGATCATCTCAGATTTCTGAGTTTTGCCTTCCGGTGAACTTTTTCAGTTTGTGGGCTGACATAGCTTTGCAACAGCTTCCAGAGTTTTCTCAAAGTTTTCTGGTCGCAATTAGGTTCCTAGATTGCAGTGGCATCCTCCTTGGACATCCTATGGGTCCAGGCGCCATCCTCTTACAAACAAGATCTCATTGGAGGTTTTTGTTGTCTTTCATCGTTTCACAAATGAAAGTGGAGCTGGAAAAGAGCTCCCTTGTCCTAACTACATGGGTATTTTGCTTAGAAATTATTTTTTATCCTTTTAATGTAGTATTTTCTGTCGGAGGTCAGAAAGGCCTAAATCTTCCTCTTGCCTCCTTTTTCTTTCCTAAGATATGGTGAGTCCACTGAATCATCAATTACTAGTGGGAATATCACTCCTGGCCAGCAGGAGGAGACAAAGAGCACTACAGCAAAGCTGCTATATATGTCACTTCCCTTACCCATAATCCCCAGTCATTCTCTTTGCCTGTGGTGCAGGTGGAGGTGAAGTGTTGGTGTCTGATCTACAATCAAGATTTTTTTATTTTAAAAGCAGAGCAGGTTTGCTCTGATCTTTCTAAAGGGTCTAGCCTTAGCCCATGTCAGTCTCTTTAGTAGGGCAGTGGTGGCTTTTGAGCAATTGGGAACTTGTGGGGTACAATCCTCACTGCGTTTTCCCAAAACATTTTGCTGCTCTATTTAGATCTTTCTGTATTTCCACAGGTCCATGTGAGAGATGGCATCCTCTAAAACCAGATGAGCTGTCCTACCGCCGGACAGATAAATGTTAAGGTAAGTGCCAGTTTTATTTTTCTATGTAAGCAGGGAAAAATTTGGCACTTATTCAGCTGAAATGCTGCAGAGGGACATTTATTATTCCTGTCAGGGTACAGGTTTTTATGGCAGTTTTTGCAGGCACTGTTAGTGTGAGGAGTTATTTATTTTATTGATGGCTCAGTGAGAACTTTTATTGGGGGTTTTATTTTTTGTTTTTAAGCCTGTTTTTAAAAAAAAAAATGTTTTTTTTTGTCAGCTGTAGGACCTCCTCTTTTAGAGAGGTTCCGATTATTTAATGTCAAAGGTTTTTTTGGCGCTTTTCTTCATTTCCTGTAGAGTGAGGTGCGCATATTTCAGATAGTACTGCTGTTTAGAAGGCTTCTTGCTGTTTTTGCTTCTCTGGAATCCTGATTGTAAATAGGATTGTTTTTTTCCTCAGTTTGCTGTGGGTTGCAGGACAGGTAGGGCACCTCAGTAATTCTGCTGAGGTGTAGAGTGTTGCCTGGGCTATGCTTTTCTTGATTTTGTAAATTCAAAAGGAACATTTATTTATGAACGGGTTTTTTTTGTTCTGTATTGTTTTTGTATTATTGATAAAGAGGCTGTGAAGGATGTTACCTGTAGCTTATGTTTTGATTCCCAGATGGAACCCCCAGTACCTTTTTGTTCTTCATGTATTGAAAGAACTTTAGCTTATAGAAATACACTTTTTGACCCTGAGCCATCATTAGATAAGGTGGATGCTGTTCAGGAGCCTCCTGTTTCAGATGTGCCGCAGCTGTCTCTTCAAGTGTCCCAATCCTATTAATCTGCACATGCAGTGACCTGTGTTTCCTCTCAACCCTGGGGGTTACTTTGCAAGATATTGCTGCCCAGGTATCCTCTGCGGTATTTGAGGCGTTGTCTGCTTTTCCCATGCTGCAGGGAAAACGCAAAAGGAAATTTAGGATCAGAAACCTTAGTTACTGTTTCTTTAAAGTGGTTAATCAAAGTATTTCCTCTCATAAGTCTGAGGATGAAGATTCTGAGGGTGCATCTGAGGGTGAAATCTCGGATTCAGGCAGTATAATTCCTTCTGCTGATGCTGAAGTTGTGTCCTTCAGATTTAAGCTGGAACACCTCTGCTTGTTACTTAAGGTGGTTTTGGTTACCTTGGATGACTCCGATACTACTATCGTTGTTAAGCCTGCACGGGAGTGGGAGAGACCTGCTATTCCTTTTTCTCTATCTACGATTTTTAAGAAAATGTTTCCTATAGCTGACTCTATTAAAGAGTCATGGCAAACAGTTCCTAAGGTGGAAGGAGCTATTTCCACTTTGGCTAAGAGGACCACTATTCTCATTGCGGATAGTTCTTCATTTATTGATCCAATGGAGAAGAAATTGGAGGCATTATTAAAGAAAATGTATGTTCACCAAGGTCTTCAATGGCAGCCTGCGGTGTGTATTGGTACTGTTACCAGCGCTGCAGTTTACTGGTTTAATGCCTTCTCTGATTCTATTCAAACAGATACTCATCTTGTGGAGATCCAGGACAGGATTAAGGCTCTTAAGTTAGCCAATTCCTTTATTTACGGATGCTTCCTTACAGGTCATTAAACTAGGAGCAAAAATGTCTGGTTTTGCGGTTCTAGCTCTCGGAGCCCTTTGTTTAAAATCTTGGTCTGCAGATGTTTCTTCTAAGTCTAAGTTATTAGCTATACCCTACAAGGGTAAGATCTTGTTTGGGCCTCGTTTGGCTGAAATTATTTCAGATATCACAGGAGGAAAGGGATCATTTCTTCCTCAGAATAAGCAGAAAGGGCATCAGAGGAACTTTAGTGGTAAACCCTCTGCTTCCTCTTCCAAGCAGGAACTATCCAACTCTTCCTGGAAGTCTGGTCAGTCTTGAAACAAGAGGAAACAGTCTAAAAAACCTACGGCTGACTCCAAGTCAGCATGAAGGGTCGGCCCCCGATCCAGGAATGGATATAGTACGGGGCAGGCTTTCTCAATTTGCTCAGGAAATTGTATCTCACGAGTACAAGATTGTCGGGGTGCCAGGAATCAGACTGAGACGAGAAGTGAAAAAATAATCACACCTTTATTAATAGCAAAAAATAATAAAAAGTTCACAAAACAAATAACAAGCCAGGAATCAAAACCAGAGCTGGTAGTCAGACGAGCCAGTTTATTGGAAGGCACACAAAGGTTCAATTTGCGGGAGGACAGCCAAACTCTCACCAACCTGGTAGGAAGGCGCGTGCAGATGCCTATGATCGGCTTGGAACTTTTGGCGCTGCATAGAACGATGAAGGCAATCCTGAATCTGCACCCACGTGGAACGGAGTTGCTGGAGATGCTCTTCCAAAATCGGAATACCCTGAGACATGAATGAATCAGGCAACAAGGATGGTTGAAACCTATAATTCGCCATGAACGGGGATAACTTGGAGGAAGCATTAATAGCACTATTACGAGCAAACTCTGCCCAAGGTAACAGTTCAGACCAATTATTGTGGTGATCTGAGATATAGCAACGGAGGAACTGTTCCAGAGCTTGATTGAGTCAGGAGCCAAAGCGAGTAGTCAGACGAGCCGGAATCAAGGAGAAAAGCAGAGTCAGGAACAAGCCAGGGATCAGGAACCAGGAGGGACGTCAAACAGCCAGATAATACACAGGAGCTCTCACAAACGGGTCTGAGACAACGCAAGGGCAAAGCATACTGAACAGAGGCCCTTTAAATAAGTGATGACATCACAATTCTGAGACTGCATCCTGTCTCACACTGATGATGTACACCAGTCTGGCCATAAAAGGAAGTGTAGGAAATGAGCAGCATCACACAGTATGCACCAAAGTCAGCAAGAGGGGTGAGTAAAATGGCTGCCAGCAGCACATGGCAAACAAAGGAGGGGAAAAAACCCTGACAAAGATAGAATTCAAGAATTTTCCTCCCAGAGGCAGGTTTCTTCTCTCAAAATTATCTGTAGACCAGATAAACATAGAGGCGTTCTTAAATTGTATCAAGGATCTTTTTGCCCTGGGACTTATAGTTCCAGTACCTCCGCAGGAACAGGGTCTGGGATTTTATTCAAATCTGTTTATAGTTCCCAAGAAAGAGGGGACTTTCAGACCTATTTTAGACCTAAAGTGTTTAAACCAGTTCCTCAGAGTACCGTCCTTCAAGATGGAGACTATATGTTCCATTCTTTCTTTGGTTCAAGAGGGTCAGTTTAACAACCGTAGACTTAAAGGATGCGTACCTTCATGTTCCCATTCACCGGGATCAGCACAAGTTTCCAAAGTTTGCTTTCTTAGACAATTATTTTCAGTTTGTGGCTTTTCCATGTGGCCTTGCCACAGGTCCCAGAATTTTCTCAAAGGGCTCCCACGGGTGGAAGGTGAATCTGGGAAAGAGTTCTCTGATTCCAGCCACAAGAGTAGTGTTTTTAGGGAACATAATAGACTCCCTACTAATGAAGATATTTCTGACAGAGGTCAGAAAAACAAAGATCTTCGGCTCTTGTCTTGTCCTTCAGTCCTCTCCTGGAGGTGTAATTGGTCTGATGGTAACTTCCATAGACATCATTCTGTTTGCTTGGTTCCATCTCAGACCTCTGCAGTTATGCATGTTAAGGCAATGGAAACTGGAGAAGGGTTTGTCAGCTAGTACTCTGAAAGGTCAGATTTCTGTGTTGTCTATTTTATTGCATAAGCGTATGGCGGATGCGCCAGATGTGCAATCTTTTTGTCAGGCCTTGGTTAGGATCAGGCCTGTGTTTAAGCCCGTTACTCCTCCCTGGAGTCTTAATCTTATTCTTAGAGTTTTACAGCGGGCTTCGTTTGAACCTATGCATTCCTTATATATTAAGATGTTATTTTGGAAGGTTTTGTTTCTTGTTGCTATTTCTTCTGCTCGGAGGGTTTCAGAACTCTCGGCTCTGCAGTTTGGTTCTCCTTATCTTATTTTTCATTCTGATAAGGTGGTTCTATGTGCTAAATTAGGTTTCCTACCTAAGGTTGTTTCTAACAAGAATATTAATCAGGAGATCGTGGTTCCTTCTTTGTGTTCTAATCCTTCTTCTCCTAAGGAGCGTTTGTTACACAACCTAGATGTTGTGCGTGCTTTGAAGTTTTTCTTCAGACGACTAAGGACTTTCGTCAGTCTTCTGCTTTTTTGTTTTTTGGGAAGCGCAAGGGTCAGAAAGCTACGGGTACTTCTCTTTGGCTGAGGAGTATTCGTTTGGCCTATGAGACTGCTGGGCAGCAACCTCCTGAGAGAATCACTGCTCATTCCACGAGGGCTGTTTCTTCCTGGGAGTTTTTATATTTCCAAGTCTGTAACTTGGTCCTCTTTGCATACTTTTTCAAAGTTTTATAAATTTGATACTTTTGCTTTGGCTGAGGCTTCTTTTGGGAGAAGGGTTCTTCAGGCAGTGGTGCCTTCTGTTTAGGTCTACCTGTCTTGTCCCTCCCTTATCATCTGTGTCCTCTAGCTTGGGTTTTGATTCCCACTAGTAATTGATGATTCCGTGGACTCACCATTATTTATGCTTACCTGATAAATTTATTTATTTACGGATATGGTGAGTCCACAGCCCACCCTTTATTTAAGACAGTTATTTTTTCTAAAACCTCAGGCACCTCTACACTTTTGTCTTATCATCTTTTTCCATTTTTCCTTCGGCCGAATGACTGGGGATTGTGGGTAACTGAAGTGACATATATAGCAGCGTCGCTGTAGTGCTCTTTGCCTCCTCCTGCTGGCCAGGAGTAATATTCCGACTAGTAATTGATGATTCTGTGGACTCACCATATCCAGAAATAAATTGATCAGGTAAGCATAAATTATGTTTTGTTTTCTGTCCACTGTTTGACCTCAGGGACTCGGTGTCCGATTCCGTTTGAGAGTTTAGCAGCTCTGCATGCTCAGTCATTGGAATGGGGCTGTCAACAAGAGTCTTTTCCGTGGTGGTTTTAGCGGGATCTTGGCCACAGGATTCATGCTTTGGTGGCCTTCCTGGGTATCTTTGACCGCGGGCACCAGCCTGCTGGGCTGGGGAGGTGTTTGGGACTTGTTGAGACCCACCTGGGAATTAGCTAAAATGGTAGAGCACTCGCTTATCAGGCAAGAAGTAGCGGGATTGCTGTCCGCATTCTAACGCAGGGACTTTGGTCCTGGGAGAAGTCTGCTCTCCCCTTCATCGGTTGGAGTTGATAACGATTTACAATGCTCTGAGGGTTTGACCACAGTTCTCTTGTCGCCCTTTTTATCAGGTTCTAGTCAGACAACATAGTCTCTGTGGCTTTCTTCAACTTCCTAGAAAGAACTTTAGTTCCTTAGTCACGACGGAAGGGTTTTAGATTTTGTCTGGGGGTGGGTGCTCTCAGTTATTGTCCATTTGCCATCCACTTTTCTGGAATGGACAATTGGGAACGGAGGTGTTCTCCAGGTTATCTACCAAATGGGGGTTCCCAGATTTGGTTCTGATTGGGTCATCTGAACTCCGTTTGGTTCGAGGTCGAGAGATCCTCAAGCCTTTCTGATAGATGCTCTGGCAGTTACTTGGATCTTCAGGTTCATATCCTTTATTTCTGTGAAGACTTCCGCTGAGGAAGGATCCTCTGTTTCAGGGGTCTTTCTTCCAAACATCGTTTTCTCTAAAGCTGACTGCTTGGAGATTGAACGTTTGTTTTTAGCTAAGTGTGAGTTTTAGAATCGGTTATTGAGACCACATCGCTAGGAAGGTTTTCTATAGGATATGGCTGGATCTCAAAGATTTATCTTTGCTCTAGGTAGTCCTTGAGAAGGGGTTATCTGTTAGTACCTGCAGGGGTCAGATTTCGGTTCTTTCCATTCTGCTGCTCAAGCTTCTGGTGAATATGCCAGATGTACAATGCTTTTTCCAGGTCCTGGTCAAAATCAGGACTGTGTTTCAGTTAGTTGCTCCCTTGGAGTCTTAACCTTGTTCTTAAGTTTTTTCTTCAGGCTCAGCCTACACTCCGTTTGAGCTTATGCACTCCGTAGATATTAAGTTGTTATCTTGGAAAGTTTATTTTCTTCTGCTCGAAAGGTTTCCGAACTCAGTTTTGCAGTGTGGTTTCCTTATCTCGTATTTCAGACACATAAGGCAGTTCTTCGTACCAAGTTTGGTTTTCTTCTTAAGGTTGTTTCGGACAGAGATTTTAATCTGGAACTTGTTGTTCCTTTTGTCTGTCCTAATCTTCTCATAAAGAATGTCTGTTGCACAACTTAGATGTTGTGCAGGCCTTTAGATTTTTTTTCTACAGGCTACAAAGGACTTTTGTCAGTCTTCTGTATTGTTTGTGTTTTTCTGGCTTAAGGCCAGAAGGCTTCTGTCGCTTCTCTTTTTCTCTGGTTGAGAAGTGTTATGTGTAGGGCTTATGAGCCTGCTGGACAGCAGCCTCTTGAGAGAATTACAGCTCTCTCCACTAGGGCGGTGTTTTCTTCTTGAGCCTTCAAGAAAGAGGCCCCTGTAGAATGGATTGTAAGGCGGCGACTTGGCCTTCCTTGCTCTCTTTTTCTAAAGTCTAAAAATGTAATTCTTTTGCCTGAAAAGGTTTTTACAGCAGTGGTACCTTCTGTTTAGGTTACCTGTCTGGTCCCTCCTGTATTATCTGTGTCCTCTAGCTTGGGTATTGATTCCCAACAGCAATTAATGATGATCCGTGGACTCACCGTGTCATTAGAAAGAAAACATTTATGCTTACCTGACGGCCCTCCCTGTTTTTCAGACAGATATTTTTATATAAAGCTCAGGCACCTCTGCACCTTGTGTTGTTTCCTTTCTCTTCTTTTCCTTCGGTCGAATGACTGGGGGTTGTGGGAAGGGAAGGGATACTTCACAGCTCTGCTGTGGTGCTCTTTGCCTCCTCCTGCTGGCCAGGAGTGATATTCCCAAAAGTCCCAAGAGTCCATGAGCTAGTGACGTATGGGATATACAATCCTACCAGGAGGGGCAAAGTTTCCCAAAGCTCAAAATGCCTATAAATACACCCATCACCACACCCACAATTCAGTTTTACAAACTTTGCCTCCCTATGGATGTGGTGAATTAAGTTTGTGCTTGATTTTCTTCTGTGATATGCACTTCTCAGCATTTTGAAGCCCGATTCCTCTGAGTACAGTGTTTGTCAGAGGGATGTGAAGGGAGTATCACCTATTGATTCTATGGTTTTCCTCACGGGAAATCTTTTCATAGGTTCTTGGTCGTAGAGATTCATCTCCTACCTCCCTTTTCAGATCGATGATATACTCTCATATTCCTTTACCTCTACTAATACTTTTTCAGTACTGGTTTGGCTATCTGCTATATGTGGATGGGTGTCTTTCGGTAAGTATGTTTTCATTACTTAAGACACTCTCAGCTATGGTTTGGCAATTTATGTATTAATATAAAGTTTTAAATATGTATTGTACTTATATTTGCCATGAGTCAGGTTTATGTATACTTCCTTTTGCAGACTATAAGTTTCAAAATTGTCAAACATATTTAGGAAGTTCTTACCTGGGGTATAGTCTTTTCTTCAAATGAACTGGTTTTTTTTTCATGAAATTTTGCGGGCACAATTAGGCTTGCGAGGTCGCAAAATGCTGATACGTTCGGTGACACAAATTTGTCATTTTTGGTGCCAGGTTTCCTTGCACAAGGTTGTGTCTGCCATGACGCGAGTTGTCATTTCCGGATGTTGTTAGCACCAAAAAAAATTATTTTGCATTGTGTGTCATTCTTGGCGCCAAATAATTTAATTATTTAAACCCCACTTCCTATATGCCTCTTGCCTTTTTTATGCTCAGAGGGCTATGCTGTTTGCATTTTTTCCCTATTCCTGAAACTGCCTTATAAGGAAATTGATAATTTTGCTTTATATGTTGTTTTTGCAAGATGTCTCAATCTGATCCTGTCTCAGAAACAACTGTTGGAACCCTGCTGCCTGATAAGTTATACCAAAGCTAAGTGTATCTGTTGTAAGTTAGCGGCGATTATATCTCCAGCTGTAGTATGTAACAAGCTTTTACATGCAGAGAATGTATCCATCAGTACTAGTACAATGCCTGTTGTTCCTTCAACATCTAATGTACATGATATTCCTGTGAATATTAAAGATTTTATTGCTGATGCTATTCAGAATGCTTTGTCTGCTATTCCACCTTCTAATAAACGTAAAAGGTCTTTTAAAACTTCTCAAAGTTGATGAAGTTTCAAATGACCGACAACATATTGAATTATCCTCCACTGATGAGGATCTGTCTGATTCAGAAGATCCTGCCTCAGATATTGACATTGACAAATCTACTTATCTCTTTAAGATGGAGTATATACACGTTCCTTGTTAAAAGAGGTGTTGATTACTTTGGATATTGAGGAATCTAGTCCTCTTGATACTAAAACTAGTAAACGTCTAAATTCTGTTTATAAACCTCATGTGGTTACTTCAGAGGTTTTTCCAGTTCCTGATGCTATTTCTGATATGATTTCAAAGGAATGGGATAGGCCTGGTACTTCTTTTATTCCTCCTTCTAGATTTAAAATGTTGTATCCTTTGCCAGCAGCTAGATTGGAGTTTTGGGGAAAAATCCCCAAAGTTGATGGGGCTATTTCTACTCTTGCCAAACTTACTACTATTCCTATGGAAGATAGTACTTCTTTTAAGGATCCTTTAGATAGGAAACTTGAATCTTATCTAAGGAAAGCTTATTTATTTTCTGCCTATATTCTTAGGCCTGCTATATCTATGGCTGATGTTGCAGCTACATCAACTTTTTGGTTGGAAAGCTTAGTGCAGCAGGAAACAGATCCTGATTTGTCTAGCATTGTTCGCTTGCTTAAAATGCTAATAATTTTATCTGTGATGCTATTTTTGATATCATCAAAATTGATGTTAAATCTATGTCTTTAGCTATTTTAGCTAGAAGAGCTTTGTGGCTCAAATTTTGGAATGCTGACATGGTATTTAAGTCTAAATTACTATCTCTTTCCTTCCAATGTAACAATTTATTTGGTTCTCAGTTGGATTCGATTATTTCAACTATCACTGGGGGAAAGGGAGTTGTTTTGCCTCAGGATAAAAGATCTAAGGGTAAATCTAAAGCTTCTAATTGTTTTCATTCTTTTCAACAGAATAAGGAACAGAAAGCCAATCCTTCCCCTAAAGAATTTGGTTCCAATTGGAAACCTTCTTCAATTTGGAATAAATCCAAGCCTTTTAAGAAACCAAAGCCAGCCCCCAAGTCTGCATGAAGGCGCGGCCCTCATTCCAGCTCAGCTGATGGGGGGCAGATTAAAAATTTTCCAAGACATTTGGGCATATTCTGTCCAAAATTAGTGGATTCAGAGTATTGTCTCTCAAGGGTATCGAATAGGATTCAGAGTAAGACCTCCTGTGAGAAGATTTTTTTTCTCTCACACGTTCCAGCAAATCCAGTGAAGGCTTAGGCTTTTCTGAAGTGTGTTTCAAATCTAGAGCTTTCAGGGGTAATCATGCCAGTTCCGTTTCAGGAACAGGGTCTGGGGTTTTATTCAAATCTATTCATTGTCCCAAAGAAAGAAAAGTAATTCAGGCCAGTTCTGGATCTGAAAATTTTGAATAGTTTTGTAAGAGTGTCAACTTTCAAAATGGTGACTATAAGGACTATTCTGCCTTTTCTTCAGCAAGGTCATTATATGTCCACGATAGACTTACAGATTGCATATCTTCATATTCCGATTCATCCAGACCACTATCGGTTTCTGAAATTCTCTTTTCTAGACAAGCATTACCAATTTGTCGCTCTTCGATTTGGCCTAACGACGGCTCCACAAATTTTGTTGAGGGTTTTCGGTGCCCTACTCTCTGTAATCAGAGAACAGGGTATTGTGGTGTTTCCTTATTTGGACGATATCTTGGTACTAGCTCAGTCTTTACATTCTGCCCAATCTCACACAAATCAACTAGTGTTGTTTCTTCAAAGACATGGTTGGAGGATCAATTTACCAAAAAGTTCCTTGATTCCTCAGACAAGGGTCACCTTTTTAGGTTTCCAGATAGATTCAGTGTCCATGATTCTGTCTCTAACAGACAAGAGACTAATGAAATTGGTTTCAGCTTGTCGAAAACCTTCAGTCTCAATCATTCCCTTTGGTGGCTATGTGAATGGAAGTTTTAGGTCTCATGACTGCAGCATCGGACGCAATCCCCTTTGCTCGTCTTCACATGAGACCTCTTCAGCTTTATATGCTGAACCAATGGTGCAGGGACTATACAAGGATATCACAATTAATATCCTTAAATTCCAATGTTCAATTCTCTCTGACTTGGTGGGTAGATCACCATCGTATAGTTCAAAGGGCTTCTTTTGTTCGTCCAACCTGGACTGTAATCACAACAGATGCAAGTCTTTCAGTTGGGGAGCTGTCTGGGGATCTCTGACAGCACAAGGGGTTTGGAAATCTCAAGAGTCGAGGTTACCAATCAATATTTTAGAACTCTGTGCTATTTTCAGGGCTCTTCCGGTTTGGCCTCTGTTGAAGAGAGAACCATTCATTTGTTTTCAGACAGACAATATCATAACTGTGGCATATGTCAATCATCAGGGTCGGACTCACAGTCCCCTAGCTATGAAAGAAGTATCTTGCATACTTTCTTGGGCGGAATCCAGCTCTTGTCTAATTTCTGCGGTACATATACCAGGTGTAGACAATTGGGAAGCGGATTATCTCAGCCATCAGACTTTACATCCGGGGTAGTGGTCTCTCCATCCAGATGTGTTTTTTCAGATTGTTCAGATGTGGGGTCTTCCAGAAATAGATCTGATGGCTTCTCATCTAAACAAGAAACTTCCCAGGTACTTGTCCATGTCCAGGGATCCTCAGGCGGAGTCGGTGAATGCGTTATAAGCAGGTTGGTAAAACTAAGGAACTGCTATCTTCCCGCCTCTAGTTCTTCTTCCAAGAGTGATCTCCAAGATCATTATAGAACAATCGTTTGTGTTTCTGGTAGCACCAGCATGGCCTTACAGGTTCTGGTATGCGGATCTTGTTCGGATGTCCAGTTACCAACCTTGGCCACTTCCTTTAAGATCAGACCTTCTGTCTCAAGGACCTTTTTTCCATCAGGATCTCAAATCGTTAAATTTGAAGATAAGGAGATTGAACGCTTAGTGCTTAGTCATAGAGGTTTCTCTGACTCAGTGATTGATACTATGTTACAGGCGCATAAATCTGTTTCTAGGAAGATTTATTATCGAGTTTGGAAGACTTTTATATTTTATGGTGTTCTCATAAATTCTCTTGGCATTCCTTTAGAATTCCTAGAATTTTACAGTTTCTTCAGGATGGTTTGGATAAAGGTTTGTCTGCAAGTTCCTTGAAGGGACAAATCTCTGCTCTTTCAGTTTTATTTCATAGAAAGATTGCTAAGCTTCCTGATATTCACTGTTTTGTACAGGCTTTGGTCTGTAGCAAGCCTGTCATTAAATCAATCTCTCCTGCTTGGAGTCTTAATTTGGTTTTGAAGGCTTTACAGGCTCCTCCTTTTGAGCCTATGCTTTCTTTGGATATTAAACTACTTTCTTAGAAAGTGTTATTCCTTTTGGCTATCTCTTCTGCTAGAAGAGTTTCCGAATTATCTGCTCTTTCTTGTGAGTCAACTTTTCTGATTTTCCATCAGTATAAAGCAGTTTTGCGGACTTCATTTAAATTTTGACCTAAAGTTGTGAATTCTAACAACATTAATAGGGAAATTGTTGTTCCCTCTTTGTGTCCTAATCCTAAGAATTCTTTGGAGAGATCCTTACATTCTTTGGATGTGGTAAGAGCTTTGAAATACTATGTTGAAGCTACTAAAGATTTCAGGAAGACTTCTAGTCTATTTGTTGTCTTTTCTGGTTCTAGGAAAGATCAGAAATCTTCTGCCATTTCCTTGGCATCTTGGTTAAAGCTTTTGATTCATCAGGCTTATTTGGAGTCGGGTTAGGCTCTGCCTCAGAGATTTACAGCTCATTCTACTAGATCAGTCTCCACTTCTTGGGTTTTTATGAATGAAGCTTCAGTTGAACAGATTTGCTAAGCAGCAACTTGGTCTTCTTTGCATACATTTACTAAATTCTAACATTTTTTTGTTGTTGCCTCTTCAGAAGCAGTTTTTGGTAGAACAGTTCTTCAGGCAGCTGTTTCAGTTTGATTCCTCTGCTTATGTTTTAAGTTTTTTCTTTTTAATTCTGAGAAAAACTTATTTTTTTGGATGTGGATTTAATTTTTTCAGCGGAAAATTGCTGTTTTTATTTTTATCCCTCCCTCTCTAGTGACTCTTCTGTGGAGTACCACATTTTAGGTATTTATATCCAATATGTCACTAGCTCATGGACTCTTGCAAATTACATGAAAGAAAACATAATTTATGTAAGAACTTACCTGATGAATTAATTTCTTTTATATTGGCAAGAGTCCATGAGACCCACCCTTTTTATGGTGGTTATGTTTTTTTTGTATAAAGCACAATTATATTTCCAGTTATATTTTTTATGCTTTTTGCTCCTTTTTCTATCACCCCACTACTTGGCTATTCGTTAAACTGAATTGTGGGTGTGGTGAGGGGTATATTTATAGGCATTTTGAGGTTTGGGAAACTTTGCCCCTCCTGGTAGAATTGTATATCCCATACATCACTAGATCATGGACTCTTGCCAATATGAAAGAAATGAATTTATCAGGTAAGTTCTTACATAAATTATGTTTTATTACTTAACTTACTTAATGTTAAAAGATTGTATGTGCACAATAAAGCACTACATATTTAATTATAACAGAAAATAAGTGTATTTCAACATCTGATGCTGCCAGAAGCTTGATGACTTGCAATACATTTATATCTCATGTCTCCCTTCCCCAGTAGCACCACGGAAGATTGTACTTGATACAGTGAATAGGACAGGAAACCCAAAGCCTCAAGTTCTTCTTTTTCTCTGCATCTAAGCTTTTCTTCTTCATGATAAATAGTACCCAAATCCTCTTCTCTTCCTTTTTTTTTTTTTTATTAAATATAAAATATTGTACTAAACAGGATGATAGTCAAATATACATTCAAAGAAAATAGTGTGTACAAAAGTAAAAGAATTAGGCTAATAGTGTAATCTAATCTCCTCTGTAAAAAATGTCCATTAAGTATCAATATATATTTCTTTCATGTAATTGACAAGAGTCCATGAGCTAGTGACGTATGGGATATACAACCCTACCAGGAGGGGCAAAGTTTCCCAAACCTCAAAATGCCTATAAATACACCCCTCGTCACACCCACAATTCAGTTTTACAAACTTTGCCTTCTATGGAGGTGGTGAAATAAGTTTGTGCTTGATTTTCTACGTTTATATGCGCTTCTCAGCATTTTGAAGCCCGATTCTTCTCAGAGTACAGTGAATGTCAGAGGGATGTGAAGGGAGTATCACCTATTGAATTCTATGGTCTTCCTCACGGGAAATCTTTTTCATAGGTTCTCTGTTATCGGTCGTAGAGATTAATCTCCTACCTCCCTTTTTCAGATCGATGATATAGTATGTTTTCTTTACTTAAGACACTCTCAGCTATGGTTTGGCACTTTATGTATTAATATAAAGTTCTAAATATGTGTATTGTACTTATACATAAACCTGACTCATGGCAAATATATTTCCTTTTGCAGACTATCGGTTTCATATTTGGGAAAAAACATATTTAGGAAAATATTTTTCTTACCTGGGGTATAGTCTTTTTTCAAATTGACTGCTTTTTCATTTAATTTTCACGGGCAAAATTAGGCTCGCAAGGTTGCAAAATGCTGAGGTTTATTGCGTCATTCTTGGCACAAGAATTTTTTTGGCTTGAAGGTACGTCCGGTGACGCAAATTCGTCATTTCCGGCATCTTAGTTGACGCCGAGTTTCCTTGCACAAGGTTGCGTCTGCAATGAGGCGAGTGTGTCATTTCCGGATTCCAAATAATTTCATTATTTAAAACCACATTCCTATATGCCTCTTGCCTTTTTCTATGTCAGAGGGCTATGCTGTTTGCATTTTCCCCCATTCCTGAAACTGCCATATAAGGAAATTGATAATTTTGCTTTATATGTAGTTTTTTCTCTTACATTTGCAAGATGTCTCAATCTGCTCCTGTCTCAGAAACCACTGTTGGAACCCTGCTGCCTCATAACAGTTCTACCAAAACTAAGTGTATCTGTTGTAAATTTGTGGAGATTATATCTCTAGCTGTGGTATATAATAGTTGTCATGATAAGCTTTTACATGCAGAGAATGTATCCATCAGTAAAAGTACAATGCCTGTTGTTCCTTCAACATCTAATGTACATGATATCCCTGTGAATATAAAAGATTTTATTGCTGATGCAATTCAGAAGACTTTGTCTGTTCTCCCGCCTTCTAATAAATGTAAAAGGCCTTTTAAAATTTCTCATAAAATTGATTAAATTTCAAATGACCGACAACATACTGAATTATCCTCCTCTGATGAGGATCTATCTGATTCAGAAGATCCTACTTCAGATATTGACACTGACAAATCTACTTATTTATTTAAAATGGAGTATATACACATTCCTTGTTAAAAGAGGTGTTGATTACATTGGATATTGAGGAAACTAGTCCTCTTGATACTAAAACTAGTAAAGGTTTAAATTCTGTTTATAAAACTCCTGTGGTTACTCCAGAGGTTTTTCCAGTTCCTGATGCTATTTGTGATATGATTTCTAAGGAATGGAATAGGCCTGGTACTTCTTTTATCCCTTCTTCAAGGTTTAAAAAATCGTATCCTTTGCCAACAGTTAGATTGGAGTTTTGGGAAAAGATCCCCAAAGTTGATGGGGCTATTTGTGTTTCCTTATTTGGACGATATCTTGGTACTAGCTCAGTCTTTACATTCTGCAGAATCTCACACAAATCAACTAGTGTTGTTTCTTCAAAGACATGGTTGGAGGATCAATTTACCAAAAATTTCCTTGATTCCTCAGACAAGGGTCACCTTTTTAGGTTTCCAGATAGATTCAGTGTCCATGACTCTGTCTCTAACAGACAAGAGACGGTTAAAATTGGTTTCAGTGTAGTTGAATATCTCAGATCTATGGAGGGAGGGGTGTATCTGGCCAAGAACCAAATGGGCGCTTATGCCCTGATTTGGGAGCCCTGGAAGACTCTCATGAAATCCAAAACCTTCAGCCCCCCAGACGATTAACTTACCCCCTGACCTGAGAGAATCAGGATGGACTGGGACTCTTCCAAATAGCCCTGGAGCCATAATTCCCTCCACAGCAAGTAACCCCTGCCCTTCTGGATGACGCCCTAACTGGTGATACCCTGTAATACCCATCCCCCAGAACAGGAGAGCACTAACGCATTAATCCACTCGATACTAATCACATATACCCTACCACTCTTCCGATTCTTACTTCCATATACACTAGCTCTAAGATTGCAGGAACAACCTTTGAAGTTAGTACGTTGACCAACTACCTTACCTTCAATCAAGGGAATTTAAACAACTAAGGATGTTTTCCTTTCAATTCTGATCCCTTATCCTACTTCCCCAGCCCTCCCTGTTAGGAATTATGACTGTTACTATGCTTGAATAATATGTTGAAAAGTCATTGTACTCGCATCTATTCCCGGCCGCACTCTGTAACCCCTAGGCTGCGTCTGGTGCCATGTACTGTATTTTTCAGAATTTTCATAAAATAAAAACATGTTTTAAAAAAAAATTGGTTTCAGCTTGTCGGAACCTTCAGTTTCAATCATTCCCTTCAGTAGCTATGTGCATGGAAGGTCTCATGACTGCAGCATCAGACGTGATCCCCTTTGCTCGTTTTCATATGAGATCTCTCTAGCTTTGTATGCTGAATCAATGGTGCAGGGATTATACAAAGATATCACAATTAATATCCTTAAATCCCAATGTTAGACTCTCTCTGACTTGGTGGTTAGATCGCCATTGTATAGTTCAAGGGGCTTTTGTTCGTCCAACCTGCACTGTGGTCGCAACAGATGCAAGTCTTTCAGGTTGGGGAGCTGTCTGGGGATCTCTGACAGCACAAGGGGTTTGGAAATCTCAAGAGGCGAGGTTACCAATCAATATTTTAGAACTATTTTTATTGCAATTTTTATTGCTATTTTCAGGGCTCTTCAGGTTTGGCCTCTGTTGAAGAGAGAACCATTCATTTGTTTTCAGACAGACAATATCACAACTGTGGCATATGTCAATCATTAGGGTGGGACTCACAGTCCCCTAGCTATGATTACTTCTGTTCTGTTTTCACTAAAGATTGTGAAGATACAATGTCTACATTAAGGGATGCTACGCAAAATAGAAACAAGCTTAACAGTAATCTTTTTACAGAGGATGAGGTTTTGTTAGCATTATCAAAAATAAATGTTACAAAGGCAGTGGGTCCTGATAATATTCATCCAAGGGTTTTAAAAGAACTTCGGTCAGTGCTAACTGTCCCATTAACTGATCTGTTTAATCAGTCACTATTAACAGGAGCTGTCCCAGATGATTGGAGAATAGCAAATGTAATACCCCTTCATAAAAAGGGCAGTAGAGAAGAATCTGGCAACTACAGGCCAGTTAGTTTAACTTCAGTAGTAGGGAAATTAATGGAAAGCCTCTTAAAAGAAAGAATTATGACTTACATAAAGACAAACAATTTAGAGGACCAAAATCAGCATGGTTTTACTTCAGGGAGATCATGTCAGACTAATCTAATTGACTTCTTTGATTATGTAACAAAAGTATTAGACAAGGGAGGAGCAGTTGATGTAGCATATCTAGATTTCAGCAAAGCATTTGACACCGTCCCACACAATAAACTTATTCACAAACTATATCTCCTTGGTCTAGATTCAAAAATTGTGAACTGGGTGGAATGCTGGCTTAAGGACAGAAAACAAAGTGTCTTAGTAAATGGAGTACATTCAGCAGAGGGGGCAGTTACTAGTGGTGTTCCTCAGGGGTCAGTTCTGGGGCCTGTTTTGTTTAACATATTTATCTGCGATATCAGCAAAGGGCTACAGGGGAAAGTATGTCTCTTTGCAGATGATACAAAAATTTGCAACAGAGTGGATGTTCCAGGGGGGGTAGACAAAATGAGAAGTGATATACAACAATTGGAGGATTGGACAAACAACTGGGATCTAAAGTTTAACACAGCAAAGTGTAAAATAATGCATTTAGGGAAGAAAAATCCAAATGTTAATTACAGACTCAATGACACTTTACTGACTGTTACAGACGAGGAACAGGACTTGGGAATTATTATTTCAGATGATTTAAAACTTAGTAAACAATGTAGTAATGCAGCGAGTAAGGCTAACAGAATGCTTGGATGTATTGGTAGAGGTATTTGCAGCAGAAATAGTAAGGTTCTTATGCCACTTTATAGATCATTAGTTAGGCCTCATCTTGAGTATTGTGTGCAGTTCTGGAGACCATATCTTCAGAAGGATATTAACAAACTTGAATCTGTGCAAAGGAGGGCTACCAAAATGGTACATGGTCTAAAAAATAAAACTTACCAGGATAGGCTCAATTACCTAAATATGTATAGCTTAGAGGAGAGAAGGGAAAGAGGTGATATGATAGCAACTTTCAAGTACATTAAAGGGTTTAGTAAAACTGAGGCTGTGGGTATTTTACATAAAATGGTAATAGTAATTTGAGGAAGCACTTCTTTACAGAAAGAGTAATTGATTTATGGAATAAACTTCCTCAAGAGGTAGTAGCAACAAACACTGTGGAGGACTTTAAAAATGCATGGGACAAGCATAGGGCTATCCTACGAACTAGATAAGTTTATACTGTTAGGTAAGGTCGGGCAGACTTGCTGGGCCTATGGCTCTTATCTGCCGTCAATATCTATGTTTCTATGAAAGAAGTATCTTGGATACTTTCTTGGGCGGAATCCAGCTCCTGTCTAATTTCTGCGGTACATATCCCAGGTGTAGACAATTGGGAAGCGGATTATTTCAGCCGCCAGACTTTACATCTGGGGGAGTGGTCGCTTCATCCAGATGTGTTTTCTCAGATTGTTCAGATGTGGGGTTTTCCAGAAATAGAACTGATGGCTTCCCATCTAAACAAGAAACTTCCCAGGTACCTGTCCAGGTCCAGCATGACCTCACAGCTTTTGGTAGGCAGATCTTGTCCGGATGTCTAGTTGCCAACCTTAGCCACTTCCTTTAAGACCAGACCTTCTGTCTCAAGTTCCATTTTTCCATCAGGATCTCAAATCATTAAATTTGAAGGTATGGAAATTGAACGCCTAGTGGTTAGTCATAGAAGTTTCTCTGAGTCAGTGATTAATACTATGTTACAGGCTCGTAAATCTGTTTCTAGTAAGATTTATTATCGAGTTTGGAAGTCTTATATTTCATGGTGTTCTCATAAATTCTTCTGGCATTCTTTTAGAATTCCTAGAATTTTACAGTTTCTTCAGGATGGTTTGGATAAAGGTTTGTCTGCAAGTTCCTTGAAGGGACAAATCTCTGCTCTTCCGTTCTTATTTCATAGAAAGATTGCTAAGCTTCCTGATATTCACTGTTTTGTACAGGCTTTAGTCCGTATCAAGCCTGTCATTAAAGCAATCTCTCCTCCTTGGAGTCTTAATTTGGTTTTGAAGGCTTTACATTTTTGAGCCCATGCATTCTTTGGACATTAAACTACTTTCTTGGAAAGTGTTGTTCCTTTTGGCCATCTCTTCTGCTAGAAGAGTTTCTGAATTATCTGCTCTTTCTTGAGAATCTCCTTTCTCCAACATTGGTGTGTCCGGTCCACGGCGTCATCCATAACTTGTGGGAATATTCTCTTCCCCAACAGGAAATGGCAAAGAGCACAGCAAAAGCTGTCCATATAGTCCCTCCTAGGCTCCACCCACCCCAGTCATTCTCTTTGCCGCTGAACAAGCAGCATCTCCATGGAGATGGTGAAGAGTATGTGGTGATTAGTTGTAGTTTTTTATTCTACTATCAAGAGTTTGTTATTTTAAAATAGTGCTGGTATGTACTATTTACTCTGAAACAGAAAAAGATGAAGAGTTCTGTTTGTGAGAGGAATATGATTTTAGCAGCAGTAACTAAAATCGTTTGCTGTTTCCACATAGGACTGTTGAGATGAGATAACTTCAGTTGGGGGAAACAGTTGGCAGACTTTTCTGCTTAAGGTATGACTAGCCATATTTCTAACAAGACTGTGTAATGCTGGAAGGCTGTCATTTTCCCCATCATGGGGACCGGTAAGCCATTTTCTTAGTCTCAAACAGAATAAAGGGCTTAATATGGGCTATAAAACTGGTAGACACTTTTATGGGCTAGATCGATTGCTTTATTTGGGCATTTTATACAGCTTGATGTTGAAATTCACACTTTATAACTTTGGGGAACGTTTTTTTTAACGTCAGGCACTGGTTTAGACACCTTCCCAGTCAGGAAGGGCCTTCTATGTAGTAGGCAGAGCCTCATTTTCGCGCCATTACTGCGCAGTTACTTTTGAGAGCAGGACATGCAGCTGCATGTGTGTGGGTCTGGAAATAGTTGAAAAGGTTCCTGAAAGGCTTCATTTGGTATCGTATACCCCCCTGGGTTTGGTAAAGTTGCAGCAAAGGCTGTAGCTGGGACTGTAGAGGGTTAAAAGTCTGAAATTTGGGGTGCAATGCTTTGAATGCTTTAAGACACTGTGGTGAAAATTTGGTTAAAATTGAACAATTCCTTCATAGTTTTTCACATATTCAGTAAAAAAGTGTGCCCTGTTTAAAATTTAAAGAGACAGTAACGGTTTTGTTTTAAAACGGTTTTTGTATTTTATTGACAAGTTTAAGCCTGTTTAACATGTCTGTGCCTTCAGATAAACTATGTTCTGTATGTATGGAAGCCAATGTGTCTCCCCCTTCAAAATTGTGTGATAATTGTGCCATAGCGCCCAAACAAAGTAAGGACAGTACTGCCACAGATAGTAAAGTTGCCCAAGATGATTCATCAGATGAAGGGAGTAGACATAGTTCTACATCATCTCCTTCTGTGTCTACACCAGTTTTGCCCACGCAGGAGACCCCTAGTACTTCTAGCGCGCCAATGCTTGTTACTATGCAACAATTGACGGCAGTAATGGATAACTCCATAGCAAATATTTTATCCAAAATGCCTGCATTTCAGAGAAAGCGCGATTGCTCTGTTTTAAACACTGTAGAGCAGGAGGGCGCTGATGATAATTGCTCTGTCATACCCTCACACCAATCTGAAGTGGCCATGAGGGAGGTTTTGTCAGATGAGAAATTCTACCTGAATCAGAAATTTCCCCAACAGGCAGAACCTGATGTTGTGACATTTAAATTTAAGTTAGAGCATCTCCGCGCACTGCTTAAGGAGGTGCTATCTACTCTGGATGATTGTGACAACCTGGTCATTCCAGAAAAATTGTGCAAGATGGACAAGTTCCTAGAGGTTCCGGTGCACCCCGACGCTTTTCCTATACCCAAGCGGGTGGCGGACATAGTGAATAAGGAATGGGAGAAGCCCGGCATACCTTTTGTTCCCCCTCCTATATTTAAGAAATTATTTCCTATGGTTGACCCCAGAAAGGACTTATGGCAGACAGTCCCTAAGGTCGAGGGGGCAGTTTCTACACTAGCCAAGCGCACTACTATTCCTATCACGGATAATTGTGCTTTCAAAGATCCTATGGATAAAAAATTCGAGGGTTTGCTTAAGAAGATTTTTGTACAGCAAGGTTACCTCCTGCAACCTATTTCGTGCATTATTCCTGTCACTACAGCAGCGTGGTTCTGGTTCGAGGAACTAGAAAAGTCGCTCAGTAGAGAGACTCCGTATGAGGAGGTTATGGACAGAATTCACGCACTTAAGTTAGCTAATTCCTTTATTTTAGATGCCGCTTTGCAGTTAGCTAGATTAGCGGCGAAAAATTCAGGGTTTGCAATTGTGGCGCGCAGAGCGCTCTGGCTAAAGTCTTGGTCAGCGGATGTATCTTCCAAGACAAAATTGCTTAATATCCCTTTCAAGGGTAAAACCCTTTTCGGGCCAGAATTGAAAGAGATTATCTCAGACATCACTGGGGGTAAGGGCCATGCCCTCCCACAAGATAGGCCTTTCAAGGCCAAGAATAAGTCTAATTTTCGTTCCTTTCGCAATTTCAGGAACGGACCGGCCTCCAATTCTGCAGCCTCTAGACAAGAGGGTAATACTTCGCAAACCAAACCAGCTTGGAAACCGATGCAAGGCTGGAACAAGGGTAAGCAGGCCAAGAAGCCTGCTGCTGCTACCAAAACAGCATGAAGGAGTAGCCCCCGATCCGGGACCGGATCTAGTAGGGGGCAGACTCTCTCTCTTCGCTCAGGCTTGGGCAAGAGATGTTCAGGATCCCTGGGCACTAGAAATAGTTTCTCAGGGTTATCTTCTGGAATTCAAGGAACTACCCCCAAGGGGAAGGTTCCACATGTCTCACTTATCTTCAAACCAAATAAAGAGACAGGCATTCTTACATTGTGTAGAAGACCTGTTAAAAATGGGAGTGATACACCCAGTTCCAACTGTGGAACAAGGACTGGGGTTTTACTCAAATCTGTTTGTAGTTCCCAAAAAAGAGGGAACCTTCAGACCAATTCTGGATTTAAAGATTCTAAACAAATTTCTCAGAGTGCCATCGTTCAAAATGGAAACTATTCGAACGATTTTGCCTACAATCCAGGAGGGTCAATTTATGACTACCGTGGATTTAAAGGATGCGTATCTACATATTCCTATCCACAAAGATCATCATCAGTTCCTAAGGTTCGCCTTTCTGGACAAACATTACCAGTTTGTGGCTCTCCCATTCGGGCTAGCCACTGCTCCAAGGATTTTCACAAAGGTACTCGGGTCCCTTCTAGCGGTTCTAAGACCAAGGGGCATTGCAGTGGCACCTTACTTGGACGACATTCTGATACAAGCGTCGTCTCTTTCAAAGGCAAAGGCTCACACAGACATCGTTCTGGCCTTTCTCAGATCTCACTGATGGAAGGTGAACATAGAAAAAAGTTCCCTGTCTCCGTTGACAAGAGTTCCTTTCTTGGGGACAATAATAGATTCTTTAGAAATGAAGATTTCCTGACAGATGTCAGAAAGTCAAAACTTCTAAACGCTTGTCAAGTTCTTCACTCTGTTCCACGACCTTCCATAGCTCAGTGCATGGAAGTAGTAGGGTTGATGATTGCAGCAATGGACATAGTTCCTTTTGCGCGAATTCATCTAAGACCATTACAACTGTGCATGCTGAAACAGTGGAATGGGGACTATACAGACTTGTCTCCAGTGATTCAAGTAGATCAGAAGACCAGAGACTCACTCCATTGGTGGCTAACCCAGGATCACCTGTCCCAGAGAATGAGCTTCCGTAGACCAGAGTGGGTCATCGTCACGACCGACGCCAGTCTAGTGGGCTGGGGCGCGGTCTGGGACTCCCTGAAAGCTCAGGGTCTATGGTCTCGGGAAGAGTCTCTTCTCCCGATAAACATTCTGGAACTGAGAGCGATATTCAATACTCTCAGGGCTTGGCCTCAACTAGCAAAGGCCAGATTCATAAGATTCCAATCAGACAACATGACGACTGTTGCTTACATCAACCATCAGGGGGGAACAAGGAGTTCCCTGGCGATGAGAGAAGTGACCAAAATCATAAAATGGGCGGAGGATCACTCCTGCCACCTATCTGCGATCCACATCCCAGGAGTGGAAAACTGGGAGGCGGATTATCTGAGTCGTCAGACATTCCATCCGGGGGAGTGGGAACTCCACCCGGAGATATTTGCCCAGTTGACTCAATTATGGGGCATTCCAGACATGGATCTGATGGCGTCTCGTCAGAACTTCAAGGTTCCTTGCTACGGGTCCAGATCCAGGGATCCCAAGGCGACTCTAGTGGATGCATTAGTAGCGCCTTGGGCCTTCAACCTAGCTTATGTGTTTCCACCGTTTCCTCTCATTCCCAGGCTGGTAGCCAGGATCAAACAGGAGAGGGCCTCGGTGATCTTGATAGCTCCTGCGTGGCCACGCAGGACTTGGTATGCAGACCTGGTGAATATGTCATCGGCTCCACCATGGAAGCTACCTTTGAGACAGGATCTTCTTGTACAGGGTCCATTCGAACATCCAAATCTAGTTTCCCTCCAGCTGACGGCTTGGAAATTGAACGCTTGATTTTATCTAAGCGTGGGTTTTCGGATTCTGTGATAGATACTCTGGTACAAGCCAGAAAACCTGTAACTAGAAAAATTTACCATAAAATATGGAAAAGATATATCTGTTGGTGTGAATCCAAGGGATTCTCATGGAGTAAGATCAAAATTCCTAGGATCCTTTCTTTTCTTCAAGAAGGTTTGGATAAGGGATTATCAGCGAGTTCTCTAAAAGGACAGATTTCTGCTTTATCTGTCTTGTTACACAAACGACTGGCAGCTGTGCCAGATGTTCAAGCTTTTGTTCAGGCTTTGGTCAGGATCAAGCCTGTTTACAGACCTTTGACTCCTCCCTGGAGTCTGAATTTAGTTCTTTCAGTTCTTCAAGGGGTTCCGTTTGAACCTCTACATTCCATAGATATCAAGATGTTATTTTGGAAAGTTCTGTTTTTGGTTGCTATTTCTTCTGCTAGAAGAGTTTCTGAGTTATCTGCTCTGCAGTGTAATCCGCTCTATCTGGTGTTCCATTCAGATAAGGTTGTTTTGCGTACTAAACCTGGTTTCCTTCCAAAGGTTGTTTCCAACAAGAATATTAACTAGGAAATAGTTGTGCCTTCTTTGTGTCCGAATCCAGTTTCAAAGAAGGAACGTTTGTTACACAATTTAGATGTAGTTTGTGCTTTAAAGTTCTATTTAGAAGCAACAAAGGATTTCAGACAAACGTCTTCTCTGTTTGTCGTTTATTCTGGCAAGAGGAGAGGTCAAAAAGCTACTGCTACCTCTCTTTCCTTTTGGCTGAAAAGCATCATCCGATTGGCTTATGAGACTGCCGGACGGCAGCCTCCCGAACACATCACAGCTCACTCTACTAGGGCTGTGGCTTCCACATGGGCCTTCAAGAACGAGGCTTCTGTTGACCAGATATGTAAGGCAGCGACTTGGTCTTCACTGCACACTTTTGCCAAATTTTACAAATTTGATACTTTTGCTTCTTCGGAGGCTATTTTTGGGAGAAAGGTTTTGCAAGCCGTGGTGCCTTCCGTTTAGGTAACCTGATTGGCTCCCTCCCTTCATCCGTGTCCTAAAGCTTTGGTATTGGTTCTCACAAGTTATGGATGATGCCGTGGACCGGACACACCAATGTTGGAGAAAACAGAATTTATGCTTACCTGATAAATTACTTTCTCCAACGGTGTGTCCGGTCCACGGCCCGCCCTGGTTTTTTAATCAGGTTTGATGAATTTCTTTCTTTAACTACAGTCACCACGGCACCCTGTGGTTTCTCCTGTTTTTCTCCTGTCCGTCGGTCGAATGACTGGGGTGGGCGGAGCCTAGGAGGGACTATATGGACAGCTTTTGCTGTGCTCTTTGCCATTTCCTGTTGGGGAAGAGAATATTCCCACAAGTTATGGATGACGCCGTGGACCGGACACACCGTTGGAGAAAGTAATTTATCAGGTAAGCATAAATTCTGTTTTTCTGATTTTCCATCAGGATAAGGCAGTTTTGCAGACTTCATTTAAATTTCTACCTAAGGTTGTGAATTCTAACAACATTAATAGAGAAATTGTTGTTCCCTCCTTGTGTCCTAATCCTAAGAATTCCTTGGAGAGATCCTTACATTCTTTGGATGTTGTAAGAGCTTTGAAATATTATATTGAAGCTACTAAAGATTTCAGGAAGACTCCTAGTCTATTTGTTGCCTTTACCAGTTCTAGGAAAGGTCAGAAAGCTTCTGCCATTTCCTTGGCATCTTGGTTAAAGCTTTTGATTCATCAGGTTTATTTGGAGTCGGGTCAGGCCCCGCCTCAGAGAATTACAGCTCATTCTACTAGATCAGTCTCCACTTCGTGGGCTTTTAAGAAATAAGCTTCAGTTGATCAGATTTGTAAAGCAGCAACTTGGTCTTCTTTGCATACATTTACTAAATTCTACTGTTTTGATGTATTTCCTTCTTCGAAAGCAGTTTTTGGTAGAAAAGTTCTTCAGGCAGCTGTTTCAGTTTGATTACTCTGCTTATGTTTAATTTTTTTATTTTCAACTATGAGAAAAAAAATATTTTTTTGGTTGTGGATTAATTTTTTCTGCGGAAAATGACTGTTATTATATTTATCCCTCCCTCTCTAGTGACTCTTCTGTGGAGTTCCACATCTTGGGTATTAGTATCCCATACGTCACTAGCTCATGAACTCTTGCCAATTACATGAAAGAAAACATAATTTATGTAAGAACTTACCTGATAAATTCATTTCTTTCATATTGGCAAGAGTCCATGAGACCCACCCTTTTTATGGTGGTTATGATTTTTTGTATAAAGCACAATTATATTTCCAGTTCCTTTTTTTATGCTTTTTTACTCCTTTCTTTATCACCCCACTACTTGGCTATTCGTTAAACTGAATTGTGGGTGTGGTGAGGTGTGTATTTATAGGCATTCTGAGATTTGGGAAACTTTGTTCCTCCTGGTAGGATTGTATATCCCATACGTCACTAGCTCATGGACTCTTGCTTATATGAAAGAAATTAATTTATCAGCTAAGTTCTTACATAAATTATGGTTTTTTTACGTGTCCCAGAAAGCATCACAAGAGCGTATGTGATATGAAGTAAGGAGGATATAAATCTGCTTTCATTGCTAGTTCTTGTATGCGTATTTTAATAACCTTGACAGCAGCGTCTTGGCATTTTCTTGAGGCCAATGATTATTAGGGTAAAACAAATAATAGTGGGGGGGGGGGACACCACTGCCTAGTTAATTACGAATTTCAAATCGGTCTGAGGGTATTGCATTAATATGAATCTGTGCTGGCAGTTTCTCTCTGTCAGTAAATGTACAAATGGCAGTTGTTGGTAAAGAAGCTCAATAAAGGAGGTTTATTTTTAAGCAATTTCTTTTTACATTAACATTGGTAGCAGAGAATGGCTGCCAACTACACGATTCCTCCTGTATTTTGTGAAAAGGAGTCATAAAAATGAATTAAAAATATGGATGCATGTTACTGAAATGGAAAAGAGAAAAACAAGCGCTTGCTGTCACTAAACGGGTTAGCAAGAGAGGCCACAATAGAAATATTAGCTGAAGGTATGGACATATTAATCAGGGCTTTGGATAAAGTTTTTCTGAAAGATTGAGACAATGAAGCATACAAAAACGTTGACACCATTGCCAGAGGTGAGAGAGTGGTAATCTCAGATTTTATTTTTGCATTTGAACAGCGTTATAGCCGTATGAGAAAGCATGGCAAGAATACTACCGGATGCAGTGTTAGCTTTCAAATTGTTAGACTCTGCCTATCCAGATTTAACTGCTTGCACAAACCTTACATTTGATTCAGTGAAAGCTGCACTTTTAAGCATATTTTTGGAGGCATGTTAAATGACACTAAGAGCCCTATCCATCTGAAACAGAGCAATGTCTTTTTCACAGAACGAAAGTGGAAAGGCAACATGCAATTACAAAACAGTCAGATGAAAGAGCAACTGCAAGGCACAAATCTGTTAGATAAGTTTAGAAGAACAATATGTGTAGTTTATCAAAGCACGTTTTACTGGGTAAGGAGCTGCCCGTGTAAAAGTGATCAAGTGAAAGTTATAGAAGATGAAAAAATAGAAACATGTAATATCACTTTATTGATCAAAGACTCACTATATATATAGATATATATAGAGAGAAAGAGAGAGAGAGGTTTTTGTAGTTGAGGCACTAGGATCTGCTGTCATTGACAATGCTTGCACACATACAGTGCGTGGTGAAAAATGGTTTAAACATTTTGTGAAGGAGCTTGATCAAGGTAATAACATTAAAATCTCTTGCACGTTTAGTAATTGGGCATTCAAATTTGATGATTGTAAAATAGTTCACTCCATGAAAAAAAGTTAAGATCCCTGCAAATATTGGTAAAACAAGGTGTTACTTGAAACTAAGGTAGTACCTGTTAAAATTCCAGTGCTACTGAGCAAGACTTCTTTAAAGAAAGCTGGTGCTGTGCTTGATCTAAAAAATGACAAGGCTGACATGTTCAAAGAGCCATTTGCTCGGAACATTACTGTATTAAAGGGATAGTAAACACCAAAAATGTTATTGTTTAAAAAGATAGATAATCCCTTTATTTACCATTCCCCAGTTTTGTATAACCAACACTGTTATAGAAATATACTTTTTACCTCTGTGATTACCTTGTATCTAAGCCTCTGCAGACTGCCTCCTTATCGCAGTTCTTTTGACAGCCCTGCATTTCAGGCAATTAGTGCTAACTCTTAAATAACTTCAGGTATGTGAGCACAGTGTTATCTATATGACACACACGAACTAACGACCTCTAGCTAAGAAAAACTGTCAAATGCATTCAGATAAGAGGCAGCCTTTAAGGGCTTAGAAATTAGCATATGATCCTATCCAGGTTTAGCTTTCAACTAAGAATATCAAGAGAACAAAACAAATTTGATAATAAAAGTAAATTAGAAAGTTGTTTAAAATTACATGCCCTATCTGAATCATGAACGTTTTATTTGGACTTTACTATGCCTTTAACATTTTAGACAAGGAAAATAGAAGGGCTGTACTGAAATGTAAGCAGAATATAAAACACCAGAATGTGAAATATTCACGATTAAACATATGGACAAAGAAGAAAAGCAGAAAACACTGTTAAAACTCAATAATCAGTTTAGACATGCCTGAAGGAAAACTAGAAAGGTTAATTAGCTGTTCTGGTATCACAGATAAATATATTTGTCCAATGTTAAAACTGATAGACAATTATAAGACATGTATAGAATACAAAAGACCACAAGCAAAGCCAGCAGTAGGCTTGCCTATGGTAACTAGGTACAATGAAACTGTTGCAGTAGGCTTGCCTATGGTAACTAGGTACAATGAAACTGTTGCAGTAGGCTTGCCTATGGTAACTAGGTACAATGAAACTGTTGCAGTAGGCTTGCCTATGGTAACTAGGTACAATGAAACTGTTGCAGTAGGCTTGCCTGAATTAGAACATGGCAAATGATACTTGCATGTAATTGATAATTTCACACATTTCGGTGCTGGTAGCAACCTCACCTCAAAGAAAGTCTCAGAAATTGTGAAATTCTTCATTGTTAGATTGCTGTACATGGCCCACCACAGAAGCTATATAGTGATAAGAGGACAGTTTAACAATGATGAAGTGCGAGACATGGCTGAAAATGTTAACATTGAAGTTAAAACTACTGCTGCATATAGCCCATGGAGCAACGGCATGATTGAATATTAACAGAAATGCTGCTCAAAGTCAAAAAGTATCATGATACTGATTGGGGAAACGGCTCTTGGTTGGGCTTTGATGGCAAATAAATATAATCCAAAATTTATGTGGTTTTAGTCTATACCAGCTATTTTTTTTAAAAAAAAAAAAATTATCCTAATCTTCCTTCTGTCCATACTGACAGCCTAATAGCACTTGAAGAGACTACTGTAAGTGAATGGGTAGGAAAGCACATCACTGTATTCCATGCAGCGCGAAAAGTTTTCTCTGAGACGGAATGCTCTGAAAGAATAAGGAGACAAAGCGTATGGATTATGCTGAGTGGAAAGGACCAGGCACTGTAATTGGTCAAAATGGTATGGTGATATTTATCAGACAGGGTGTCTTATGTCTTCATGTCCATCATACAAGACTTTGCAAAGTGAGTAACTCAAATCCAGAAGAAGCTGAATGTGATAGCCAACATCTAATGCAAGGAGAGGTTCATTGCTTCCAAATGGGTAATGATAAGCACATTTTCTCTTGTTAAGTGTATCCAGTCCACGGATCATCCATTACTTATGGGATATATTCCCTTCCCAACAGGAAGTTGCAAGAGGATCACCCAAAGCAGAGCTGCTATATAGCTCCTCCCCTCACATGTCATATCCAGTCATTCTCTTGCAACCCTCAACATAGATGGAGGTCGTGAGAGGAGTGTGGTGTTTTATACTTAATTAATTCTTCAATCAAAAGTTTGTTATTTTTAAATGGCACCGGAGTGTGCTGTTTTTTCTCAGGCAGTATTTGGAAGAAGAATCTGCCTGCGTTTTCTATGATCTTAGCAGAAGTAACTAAGATCCACTGGCTGTTCTCGCATATTCTGAGGAGTGAGGTAACTTCAGAAAGGGAATGGCGTGCGGGGTCTCCTGCAACTAAGGTATGTGCAGTAAAATATTTTTCTAAGGAATGGAATTGACTAAGAAAATACTGCTGATACCGAAGTAATGTAAGTAAAGCCTTAAATGCAGTAAAAGTGACTGGTATCAGGCTTATTAATGTATGTGCAGTAAAATAATTTTCTAAGGAATGGAATTTGACTAAGAAAATGCTGCTAATACTGAAGTAATGTAGTAAAGCCTTAAATGCAGTAGAAGCGACTGGTATCAGGCTTATCAATAAGAGATACATACTCTTTAAAAAAAGATGTTTAAAACGTTTGCTGGCATATTTAATCGTTTTTTTGAGTTACATTGGTGATAAAACTTATTGGGGCATAATTTTTTCCACATGGCTGACTTATTTTCTGCATAGAAACAGTTAACTGAGGCTTCCCACTGTTGTAATAAGAGTGGGAGGGGCCTATTTTAGCGCTTTTTTGCTCAGTAAAAATTCAGACTCAGTCTTCCTGCTTCTTCCTGCATGATCCAGGACGTCTCTAGAGAGCTCAAGGGACTTCAAAAGTCATTTTGAGGGAGGTAATCAGTCACAGCAGACCTGTGACAGTGTGTTTGACTGTGTTAAAAACGTTTTTTTCGCTATTGATTATCCGTTTTGGGTATTAAGGGGTTAATCATCCATTTGCAAGTGGGTGCAATGCTCTGCTAGCTTAACACATTTACTGTGAAAATTTGGTTGCTATAACTGATTTGGTTCATTGTTATTTTAACTTGAGACAGGTTTTGTGCTTCTTATAGGCGCAGTAGCGTTTTTTATATTGCTTGTAAACTTATTTTAAAGTGTTTTCCAAGCTTGCTAGTCTCATTGCTAGTCTTTTTAAACATGTCTGACACAGATGAATCTGTTTGTTCATTATGTTTGAAGGCCAGTGTGGAGCCCCATAGAAATATGTGTACTAAATGTATTGATTTCACTTTAAATAATAAAGGTCAGTCTTTATCTGTAAAAAAATTATCACCAGACAACGAGGGGGAAGTTATGCCGACTAACTCTCCTCACGTGTCAGTACCTTCGCCTCCCGCTCAGGAGGCGCGTGCTAATATGGCGCCAAGTACATCAGAGACGCCCATAGCAATCACTTTACAGGACATGGCTACAATCATGAATAATACTCTGACAGAAGTATTATCTAGGTTGCCAGAATTAAGAGGCAAGCGCGATAGCTCTGGGATTAGGACAGAGCGCGCTGGTGCTGTGAGAGTCATGTCCGATACTGCGTCACAGTTTGCAGAACATGAGGACGGAGAGCTTCATTCTGTGGGTGACGGATCTGATCCAGGGAAACCGGATTCAGAGATCTCTAATTTTAAATTTAAGCTTGAGAACCTCCGTGTATTGCTAGGAGAGGTTTTAGCTGCTCTAAATGACTGTAACACAGTTGCAATTCCAGAGAAATTGTGTAGGCTGGATAGATACTATGCTGTGCCGGTGTGTACTGACGTTTTTCCTATACCTAAAAGGCTTACAGAAATTATTAGCAAGGAGTGGGATAGACCCGGTGTGCCCTTTTCCCCACTTCCTATATTTAGGAAAATGTTTCCAATAGACGCCACTACTCGGGACTTATGGCAGACGGTCCCTAAGGTGGAGGGAGCAGTTTCTACTTTAGCTAAGCGTACCACTATCCCGGTGGAGGATAGTTGTGCTTTTTCGGATCCAATGGATAAAAAATTAGAAGTTTACCTTAAGAAAATGTTTGTTCAACAAGGTTTTATCTTGCAGCCTCTTGCATGCATTGCGCCTGTCACTGCTGCTGCGGCATTCTGGTTTGAGTCTCTGGAAGAGGCCATTCACACAGCTCCATTGGATGAAATTATGGACAAGCTTAAAGCACTTAAGCTAGCTAATGCATTTGTTTCTGATGCCATTGTACATTTAACTAAACTAACGGCTAAGAACTTCGGATTCGCCATCCAGGCGCGGAGAGCTCTATGGCTTAAATCCTGGTCAGCTGACGTGACTTCTAAATCTAAATTACTTAATATTCCTTTCAAGGGGCAGACCTTATTCGGGCCCGGCTTGAAAGAAATTATTGCTGACATTACTGGAGGTAAGGGTCATACCCTTCCTCAGGACAGGGCCAAATCAATGGCCAAACAGTCTAATTTTCGTGCCTTTCGAAATTTCAAGGCAGGAGCAGCATCAACTTCCTCCACTCCAAAACAGGAAGGAACTGTTGCTCGTTACAGACAGGCCTGGAAAACTAACCAGTCCTGGAACAAGGGCAAGCAGGCCAGAAAACCTACTACTGCCCCTAAGACAGCATGAAGGAACGGCCCCCTATCCGGAAACGGATCTAGTGGGGGGCAGACTTTCTCTCTTCGCCCAGGCGTGGGAAAGAGATGTCCAGGATCCCTGGGCGTTGGAGATCATATCTCAGGGATATCTTCTGGACTTCAAGGCTTCTCCTCCTCGAGGGAGATTCCATCTATCAAGGTTATCAGAAAACCAGTTAAAGGAAGAGGCATTCCTACGCTGTGTACAAGACCTCCTAGTAATGGGGGTGATCCACCCTGTTCCGCAGACGGAACAAGGGCTGGGATTTTACTCAAATCTGTTTGTGGTTCCCAAGAAAGAGGGAACCTTCAGACCAATCTTGGACCTAAAGATCTTAAACAAATTCCTAAGAGTTCCATCATTCAAAATGGAAACTAATCGAACCATCCTACCCATGATCCAAGAGGGTCAGTACATGACCACAGTGGACTTAAAGGATGCCTACCTTCACATACCGATTCACAAAGATCATTATCGGTACCTAAGATTTGCCTTTCTAGACAGGCATTACCAGTTTGTGGCTCTTCCCTTCGGGTTAGCTACGGCCCCGAGAATCTTTACAAAGGTTCTGGGCTCACTTCTGGCGGTTCTAAGACCGCGAGGCATAGCGGTGGCTCTGTATCTAGATGACATCCTGATACAGGCGTCAAGCTTTCAAATTGCCAAGTCTCATACAGAGATAGTTCTGGCATTTCTGAGGTCGCATGTGTGGAAAGTGAACGTGGAAAAGAGTTCTCTATCACCACTCACAACAGTCTCCTTCCTAGGGACTCTTATAGATTCTGTAGAGATGAAAATATACCTGATGGAGTCCAGGTTATCAAAACTTCTAAATGCTTGCCGTGTCCTTCATTCCATTCCACGCCCGTCAGTGGCTCAGTGCATGGAAGAAATCGGCTTAATGGTAGCGGCAATGGACATAGTGCCATTTGCACGCCTGCATCTCAGACCGCTGCAATTATGCATGCTAAGTCAGTGGAATGGGGATTACTCAGATTTGTCCCCTCTACTAAATCTGGATCGAGAGACCAGAGATTCTCTTCTCTGGTGGCTTTCTCGGGTCCATCTGTCCATCGCAGGCCAGATTGGACGATTGTAACAACAGATGCCAGCCTTCTAGGTTGGGGCGCAGTCTGGAACTCCCTGAAGGCTCAGGGATCGTGGACTCAGGAGGAGAAACTCCTCCCAATAAATATTCTGGAGTTAAGAGCAATATTCAATGCTCTTCTAGCTTGGCCTCAGTTAGCAACACTGAGGTTCATCAGATTTCAGTCGGACAACATCACGACTGTGGCTTACATCAACCATCAAGGGGGAACCAGGAGTTCCCTAGCGATGTTAGAAGTCTCAAAGATAATTCGCTGGGCAGAGTCTCACTCTTGCCACCTGTCAGCGATCCACATCCCAGGCGTGGAGAACTGGGAGGCGGACTTTCTAAGTCGCCAGACTTTTCATCCGGGGGAGTGGGAACTTCATCCGGAGGTGTTCGCTCAACTGATTCATCGTTGGGGCAAACCAGAACTGGATCTCATGGCATCTCGCCAGAACGCCAAGCTTCCTCTTTATGGATCCAGGTCCAGAGACCCGGAAGCGGCGCTGATAGATGCCCTAGCAGCCCCTTGGGTTTTCAACATGGCTTATGTGTTTCCACCGTTTCCGCTGCTGCCTCGACTGATTGCCAAGATCAAACAGGAGAGAGCATCGGTGATTCTGATAGCGCCTGCGTGGCCACGCAGGACCTGGTATGCAGACCTAGTGGACATGTCGTCCTGTCCACCATGGTCTCTACCCCTGAGGCAGGACCTTCTAATACAAGGTCCTTTCAACCATCCAAATCTAATTTCTCTGAAGCTGACTGCATGGAGATTGAACGCTTGATCCTATCAAAGCGTGGCTTCTCAGAGTCAGTTATTGATACCTTAATACAGGCACGGAAGCCTGTTACCAGAAAAATCTACCATAAGATATGGCGTAAATACTTATATTGGTGCGAATCCAAGAGTTACTCATGGAGTAAAGTTAGGATTCCTAGGATATTTTCTTTTCTACAAGAGGGTTTAGAAAAGGGTTTTTCTGCTAGTTCGTTAAAGGGACAGATTTCTGCTCTGTCTATTCTTTTGCACAAGCGTCTGGCAGAAGTTCCAGACGTCCAGGCTTTTTGTCAGGCTTTGGCTAGGATTAAGCCTGTGTTTAAAACTGTTGCTCCTCCGTGGAGCTTAAACTTGGTTCTTAAAGTTCTTCAAGGTGTTCCGTTTGAACCCCTTCATTCCATTGATATTAAGCTTTTATCTTGGAAAGTTCTGTTTTTGATGGCTATTTCCTCGGCTCGAAGAGTCTCTGAGTTATCTGCCTTACATTGTGATTCTCCTTATCTGATTTTCCATTCAGACAAGGTAGTTCTGCGTACTAAACCTGGGTTTTTACCTAAGGTAGTTTCTAACAGGAATATCAATCAAGAGATTGTTGTCCCATCATTGTGCCCTAACCCTTCTTCAAAGAAGGAACGTCTTTTGCATAATCTGGACGTAGTCCGTGCCCTGAAGTTCTATTTACAGGCAACTAAAGATTTTCGTCAAACTTCTTCCCTGTTTGTCGTTTATTCTGGACAGAGGAGAGGTCAAAAAGCTTCGGCAACCTCTCTCTCTTTTTGGCTTCGTAGCATAATACGCTTAGCCTATGAGACTGCTGGACAGCAGCCCCCTGAAAGATTTACAGCTCATTCTACTAGAGCTGTGGCTTCCACCTGGGCCTTTAAGAATGAGGCCTCTGTTGAACAGATTTGCAAGGCTGCGACTTGGTCTTCGCTTCACACCTTTTCAAAATTTTACAAATTTGACACTTTTGCTTCTTCGGAGGCTGTTTTTGGGAGAAAGGTTCTACAGGCAGTGGTTCCTTCCGTTTAAGTTCCTGCCTTGTCCCTCCCATCATCCGTGTACTTTAGCTTTGGTATTGGTATCCCATAAGTAATGGATGATCCGTGGACTGGATACACTTAACAAGAGAAAACATAATTTATGCTTACCTGATAAATTTATTTCTCTTGTAGTGTATCCAGTCCACGGCCCGCCCTGTCTTTTCAAGGCAGATCTAAATTTTAATTAAAACTCCAGTCACCACTGCACCCTATGGTTTCTCCTTTCTTGTTGTGTTTAGGTCGAATGACTGGATATGACATGTGAGGGGAGGAGCTATATAGCAGCTCTGCTTTGGGTGATCCTCTTGCAACTTCCTGTTGGGAAGGGAATATATCCCATAAGTAATGGATGATCCGTGGACTGGATACACTACAAGAGAAATAAATTTATCAGGTAAGCATAAATTATGTTTTTTTCTACATCAGACAGTGAACAGGAGATGGAAAGTCATGGCATTGACAACACTGATGATACAAGTGAGGTAGAGAATTCTCCTGATGCTCAAGCAATGCACAAACAAGATCCCTCAATTTTAAAAAATGACAAATTGTCCAGTATGTTGACAGAGCACATGGAAGTACTTACATTTTTGAAATTCTTGGTAGTGCAGGAACATCATAAAATACATATGTAAACGAAGTTTCTCTGTACAGGATAGCTCTTATCTGGTAAGTGTTAGCTAATATATAGTCCATTATAAAGAAATGTATGTTTCTTTCATAAGGTGGTGAGAGTCCAAGAGCCATAACTCCTGGCCCCAGGAGAAGATAAATATTCCCAAAGCTCTAAGAGGAATTAATCGCGCCCACATCTCTGGTATTCTAGTCCTTTGTTTGCCTCCACAGGAGGAAGATGAAGAATTGAGGTGCTCTACATTCTTTGTTGAGAGGGGAAACTGGAGTATAGGGTAGTGACACAATTACTTCCAGTGAAGGAGTTAGTCATAAACCTGCCACAAGTGTCGTGGGGACCAATCCTCTTCCTGTTGCTGTGTCGATATATACTCCACACACAAATCCTCTGCTGTGACGTGTACATCACTGGATGGGCTCCCTACCAGAAGTTTTGTCTGCAGCCAGTATGTATGGTAGAGTGGGAGATAAGTACAGCCATTTCTTGCACTCACATAGCCCACTGGCTATTAGTAGGTACACCATGCCCAGGGGACATCCACATGTAACAGGCTAATTCCTCCTTTATTAATTAAACTTTTCATGCTTCGTCTAGTAATTATGGAAACTTTGTTATATGGTAATAGCTGTTAATTACTATTCAGCTAATTCACCTGGGAGTTGCATCTCAATGAACCTGACATCCTCTGTTATATACACAATAAAAGGAATTTAACTGTTTAGAAATGTGAAGAGTGTGTGTATTTTATGTTTTTGTGCACTGCAGTTAGTAACTGTGCTATTGCCTTCTATTTATTTTTTTAAAATATCTTAACTGCTCCTTTATTCTTACAGTTTCTGAGTGCAAGAGCCATTTTTCAAATGTCTTATTACTGAAAGATAAGATATATTTATTAATGTTTATGCAGTGCATTATTATTTACTATTACACAAGGAGATTTTATGTATCTTATATAAAAATTCAATGATTCCTCACATAGTAGCAATATCTAACTCTCCTGTGTCTAATCATACCCGCTCCTACAAGTCTCACTCTCACCTTCTGTCACTCACGCTCCTCCTATTGCTTGCTGCTGGTGACATCTCTCCTAACCCTGGCCTTGCAGCAATCGCCACACTTTTACACTCTCACTCAGTCCCCCACTGCAAAAACTCTAGATCACGCAATACTAACAATCTCATCTTCATTAACCCACAGCGCTTATCCCCTCCCTTTTCGTGTGCTCTCTGAAATGCTCGCTCTGTCTGTAACAAACTTACAACTGTTCACAACCTGTTTGTTTCCAACCTTTTAGCAATTACTGAAAACTGGCTATCTTCCTTTGACACTGCTTCCATTGCTGCTCTCACACATGGTGATCTCTACTTTAGCCACACACCTAGGCCAGATGAGAGACATCTCTCCCCCTCCTGCTCCTATCAATACTTTCCTCCATTTCTATCTCTCTCCTTTTCTTCCTTTGGAGTCTACTGCATTTGCCTGTTCTCCCTGGTAATTTCCCGACTTGACTACTGTAATAACTATATGCTGCCCCACCCTAACTGTCCTCACTCATCAACAAATATACTCCAGCCCGCCCCCTAAGATCCAACAATGACCTGCTCCTTGCCTCCTCCACCATCACCTCCTCCCTTGCTAGACTACAGGACTTCTCTCGTGCGGCACCAACCCTCTGGAATGCACTTCCTCGAACCGTCAGACTTTCCCCTAATCTGTCCTCCTTTAAACGCTCCCTAAAGACCTTTTTGTTCAGGGAAGCTTATCACCCGACTCAAGTAAGTGAAATTAATTTGTTACTAACAGTTGCCCTCATCTATCTCCTCACTAATATCATTCTCACCTTTGCAGTCCCCACCTCCTGTTTCCCATCCTCCTACCCATCTAGATTGTAAGTTCCCACAGGAATAGGGCCCTCAATTCCCCCTGTGTTTGTCTGTAAAATTTTGTATTGTATTGTTTCTCCGTTGTACTTTTACCTTTGTACCCCTGGGCAGCGCTGCGGAATCTGTTGGCACTTTATAAATAGAGAATAATAATACTGTATTATTAGGAAGCTCGAGTAAACATGAATTTTAATCCCCATTTCAAATCTTGGAATTTTAGCATTTTAGTATATATAATTAAGGTTATTAGTGTGATCTAGCAATCTTAGATTTATATCTACATTTCAATTTATAATTTACTATTTTAATTTTGCAAAATAACTTGAATAGTTATACATGTAAAGTTCTTATAAATGTATAACATACGATATAACTCAAGCCCATTACTAGTTATAAAAAATTATGGATAACTGGCTGCCTATATGAGCCAATAAGGATACTACAATTCCCATAATACACTGTAAATTACAAACCAGAACCGGAAGTTTAAAACCGGGAACGGTAGAAAAAAAAAACCATGGAACCAGAAGTGAAGTAACAAGTGTCGATCGATACGACCACACGGAATTTATACACTTCTATTTTGTTTAAGGGAATAAACTGAACATACATATAGATATAACGGCCGGTTTAAGGGCAATATGTTTTGGTGGGAGAATGGAGTTACCCGATTGCCTAATATAGACTATTTATAAATGATTTATGTCAGAGAATAAGAGCAGTCACCATCTTGAAAAAGGCCCACGTAGAAGGGTACTGCTCGAGCTTCCTAAATCGATAAACCTTACTCCAATATAGGGCTGGATTGTTACTTGCGATATTACACTATGTTGTTTCTTCCGTTTACAGTTTTTTTTCACTAAGGATTCCATTAAGGATAACACGGACACTAGTACCTATTTTTTATTTTTATATTTATTTTTATCTTTTTTTCCTGTTGGGAAGTTCACATCACGTCGAGGGACAATCATTGTGCACATTGGCTATTGCCAACTCTGGGACACATCATATTGGACTTCTATAATCACTATTGTTATAAATGTATTATGTTTTAACGGATAGGGTACCATACTGTTCATTCATTTTAGATGATAAAATGTTTTAGATAATAAATTGTTATAGATTTAAGTTTCTATTTTCATTGCATATTTTCAACTACTCTGGCCTCTTTGGCACTCCCTCTATCAGGATTATCATGGGATATGTGGTTCTGTAACATCTGGAGTGCCAAGGTTCGCCATCACTCCCCAAAATCATCTGAGGAAAAACCTTCCAACCAACTGGATTTGACTTTTAAACCTTCTTCTAAGTCACAAGAGTGTTTTCCTGTTAAAATAATTTTAATAGAGTAAAACAAGCCTGGTCTTCTTTTTCAATATGTCCTCTAAATTTAATAGGCTGTTCCAGCTTCTAATGTAGAGCTTTGGGAGGTGTTTTCAGTGGTTGATGATGCTATTAGCTTAAGCCAATCATACTACTTCCCTTAAAGCAGGACTCATCAACCTTGGCCCTCCAGAGATCTTGGAACTACATTTACCATGATGCTCAGCCAGCTCAAAGTGTCTGAGCATTCTGGGAAAATATAGTTCCATAACCTCTGGAGGGCCAAGGTTGACCCACCCCTGCCTTAGCGGATAGTACATTTTTCAGGAACCATATGGACATGAAATTGGTAACCTTTCAGCAAAATGCCTTTTTCAGCAAACATTGCTTCTGTAGCAGTTGCATCTGCTTTTTTGGTGTTACAATTTGTCTGAGCAAATGTCAGAAGACTTTGTGGATGAAGATTTTGTTTGAAATTTTCTATTTTTTTTCAGCAGTCCTGACCAGAAAATCTTCATGATTTAATTCACTGTCAGTAAATAGGGTGTCGAAAGATTTACTTTTATCTCTACTTTTCAAGGAAGAATTTATTTGGATCTGGTTTTGAAGTTATCATTTTCACTGTGTCTGTAATTAAAGGAACTTTTCTCCCTCTAAGGGAAAATAAAAAAAAAAAGTAATTTTTATTCATTAAGTTTGTCAATCTAGGAACCAAAAATTCTCCTCTTCTTACAATGACCTAAATCTTTCAGATCTTCTTGGAAATTTAGTACAGCTGGAAAAAAGCGAAGCATTTTATGAACTTTCGTCCTCATTCAAATCAGCATGAAGGTATGGCCCCAAGTATGACATTACTGCACCACATTCATTTAACAGAAAGCTCATAATTTTGAAGAGGAAGCTCTTGAAAGTAATTACCCTCCTTGTCACATTAGAGTGCAGTCTTAAATTAAAGGGGCATTACAGAGCTCTTGCTTTTGTTTAAAAATTGTCATTTGTCCTACAATCCCTAAAAAGGCCAAAATCTGTAACCTAGGTTTTCAAAAAGCTGCAAATTGCCTAAACCAGTTGTTTGATTTTTAGAATTTGCAGGTTACAGAACAGCTTTTTGGTTGTCTACAGAGGGTTGGAACCCCCCCCCCCCCTTTTTCTTTTAAACAAAAACAAGAGGCGTATATATTTGTACCAGGTTGGACCATGGATCCCAGGTTGCATTTGAACGGGGTTCAAGGGTGTGAAATATCAATCTGCTGGATTTAGTTTGATTTATATTGCATTGGATTGAGAGGGGGGGGGGGTTCCATTCTTGTACCCAGGCAGCACCATATCTCCAGCCTCCCCTACTTTTATCATAAGATTTTCTTTTGATTGTCCTTAGCTAAGGGTACTTGAACTAATAATATCATATGTACAAACCACACAAACACTTTATGCTACACAAGCTGCAATATATGGTCCTTTCTGTATGACCTCTTATCATGAGGGGTTCTAGAACATAAACATTGAGGGTGTAAGATAGAATTTTAACATAAGGGGGACTGTTGATTACCTTACCACCAAATTTTATGAAGGCCGGTTAAAAATGATTTGCTTCTCTATAATGTTTCCTGGCTTTAGCCATTCAACAATAATGCATTTGTCACACATGAATAACTTAACAACAAATACTGAATGAGGATTTAGATGAAATACAAAGTCAAAGTAGGCTGGATTTATTAATCCATTCAAAAGACAGATGAAATTGAAAACTTAAGTATTGCTATTGACGATTCAGTAACCGTTCATGATTCAGATAGAACATGGAAGTTTAAACAAGTTTCCAATGTACTTCTATTATCAATTTTGCTTAGTTCTTTTGTTATCCTTTGTTAATGAGTAATCCTAGGTAAACTCAGGAGCGTGTATGTGTCTAGCCATCTTGCAGCAGTGTTTGCAACAAAGTTTATAGCAATGTTATACATAGCTGCAAACTCTGCTGCTATAGTGTCTGTATTATTATATGGCAGCAGTGTGTGCAACTATGTAAAACATTGCTATAACCATTGTTGCCACACTGCTGCCAACATACACACCCCTGATCTCACTAATGGTGGCTGTTTAACAAAAGCTGCCAAAGAGAACTAAGCAAAATTGATGATAGTAAATTGGAAATCTGTTTCAAATTGTATGCTCTATCCAATCTATTTAAGTGTAATCTTTACTGTCCGTTTAAAAAGTATGGTACCAAGCCTGCAGACATCACCCTTTAAATATGAAAAGCAAAAATATTTAAAGAAACACAACAGCAAATATAGTTTGGAATTGTATTTTTATTACTATACTGGTCAAATCCCAACAATATTTTTTTTCATCTGATAGAACATCTTGTATTTATGCTAAAATACAGAGGAGTTTTCTCTTTCATACAAGACTTATTACCCATCTGGCACAAGGTGCATAGTCCTGTTTACAAAAGCCTCCGAGAATGCCTTAAACTGAATTACTCCCTTAAAACAATGAGAGAAGAAATTGAGAAAACAAAATACAATAAGCACCCCACAGATCTGGATAAAGACTGAAGAATATTTGTGGATTATTATTAAAACAACACCCATAATACAAATATAAATTGCTAAGTAAAATCTGTAAAACAGACTGATGTGGATGCAGTAATATAACTACACTTGCATCCTTTAGTAAAGTTATGTGTTACTCTATAGACTTACAGATGTAATAAATTATTATTTTGGTAGTATTTGAATACTAGTCGTACTATGCACGGAATGCAATAGGCAAATTTGTAATCTAAAACAAATTCACAATTTGAGTGCAACCATAATAATGTTAATATTTCATTGAATCTATCTTACTTTGCATAAGAGTACTTGCAGAACACCGGTATTTTTCTAGTACAATTTGCAAACACTGATTTATTATTTTTGAAGACCGATACAGGTTTCTTTGAGACAAATTATTCTACAGTGAAGAAGAAAAAAATAGATAGGTACTAAAGAAAAAAACTGTGTTAAATGCAACCAAATAAAAAAAAATAGTCTGACGTTGTCCTTGGTGTGACAATGTAAGCCTTAAATAGGGTTAACTGTTTATTAGATTGTAAGTACTATTTATTTTTGTCCGTGTGTGTAAGATGTTAATCTGATATGTGACTTTCAAGGACAACGGATGGCACTTGTAGGCAAACAAGAAAATATTTACATATGTATAAAATGTTTAAAACCATCTTTTAGTGCAAAACCTAAATGAGGATTCACAGCTGTGTGAAAGGTATAGGGAACCCTCTCTAAAAACTAAACTATGTTAAAGTGTATACAAGCAGCAGACCAACAGGATATCTGCCCAGTTCAACTCACAGTGAATAGCGTACAAGCGAGTTCTTAACAGTGTTAGGTTGGATGGCTTGCAATTGAGTCTCAAAACCAACACAATACTATTTAACACTAAAGATTATTTCTACCAGATGCTGAGAAATATTCTCCTAACAGTAAAAGGGATTCTCCAGATATTTATCTAAATGTACATCATTTTTTTTTTTTCATTTTTTTTTTTTATTTATATATTGCACACATTACCATCACTACCAGGAACACACTAAAATTACATAACATTGAAGAACAGTTAATAAATAAGTTAACAGATTGTTAATATCGGTCTAATATTTGTGTTTGTTTTTACAATATCACCAAGATATACCATCATAAAGTACAAGTTACAGAAATGTTAGATACCAGTAGTTATAGGGGGTTACTTATTGCTTACATAAGCAAGCAGCCAATAAGGGCACAATTTTCTAATCACCAGAGGAATGAAGAGAGAAAACACTGTATATCTATCACAAAGCACTGCTTTTGTCTAGAGCAGTGTAGATCAGACCAATGGCCACTACTTGATGTATTCTAATATAGACAGAGGTTAGGGATCTGTTACTTATTACACCTTTATACTGAAATGTGGTTAAATCTGAGCAGTAAAGTTAGCAGTCACTTCCTATCCTGAAACCAAATACACTGTAACCTTCATTATTTGTGACTATTATCTTCCTTTGTAAACTTCTGGAATTTAAGTGGTTAATCTACCCAATAGTTTTTAAGTTAATTTGGTATAAGATATTAAGTAATTGTCAAATATTTTTAAAACCTTGAAAAAAAAAAGAACTTTAAATGTATCATTTTTGATTCAGATAGAATATACAATTTTAAACAACTTTCTAATTTACTTCTATTATGACATTTGCTTCCGTCTTTTGGTATCCTTTGTTGAAGAAGCAGCAGTGCACTATTGGGAGCTAGCTGAACACATCCAGTGAACCAAAGACAAGAGGCGTATATGTGCAGTTAGCATCCAGTACAGCATTGCTGTTCTTAAGCCTACATATCTTATTCAACAAGGGATTCCAAGAAAATGAAGCAAATTAGTTATTAGCAGTAAATTGGAGAGGAGTTTAAAATTGCATTTTCTATCTGAATCATGAAAGTTTAATGTTCACTTTTAAGCTGTTTCTATTTATTTTTGTATTTATTTTTTGTAATTGATGGTAGACAACTGAGACAACTGAGAAGGTGGAGCCTGCTTTAATTGGAATACATTTTGCACACATTTCTATTAAAGGATATTATTTTGTATTTGTGTATATGAATGTGTGTGTATATGAATGTGTGTGTATATGTGTATATATGTGTATATGAATGTGTGTGTGTGTGTGTGTGTGTGTGTGTGTGTGTATTTGTGTATATGAATGTGTGTGTGTGTAATTGTGTATATGAATGTGTGTGTATATGAATGTGTGTGTGTGTGTATATGTGTATATGAATGTGTGTGTGTGTGTGTATTTGTGTATATGAATGTGTGTGTGTGTGTATATGAATGTGTGTGTGTGTATATGTGTATATGAATGTGTGTGTGTGTGTGTGTGTATGTGTATATGAATGTGTGTGTGTGTATTTGTGTATATGAATGTGTGTGTGTGTGTGTATATGAATGTGTGTGTGTGTGTGTATATGTGTATATGAATGTGTGTGTGTGTGTATATGTGTATATGAATGTGTGTATTTGTGTATATGAATGTGTGTATATGTGTATATGAATGTGTGTGTGTGTGTGTGTATTTGTGTATATGAATGTGTGTGTGTGTGTGTATATGTGTATATGAATGTGTGTGTGTGTGTATTTGTGTATATGAATGTGTGTGTGTGTGTGTGTGTATTTGTGTATATGAATGTGTGTGTGTGTGTGTGTATGAATGTGTGTGTATTTGTGTATATGAATGTGTGTGTATATATGAATGTGTGTGTGTGTGTGAATATGAATGTGTGTGTGTGTATTTGTGTATATGAATGTGTGTGTATATATGAATGTGTGTGTGTGTGTGTATTTGTGTATATGAATGTGTGTGTGTGTATAGGGCTATTGCTAGTTTAGCATTAGATTAGGGGGTGTTTAATTTAATCTTAGTTTTTTTTATTTTTAAGTAATGTTAGCTTTTTATTTTAATTGTTTGTAACTTAGTATTTTTTAATTTAGGTAATTGGGGTTAATTTAGGGGGTGTTAGGTTAGGGGGCTTAGTAATTTAATTAGTTATTTGTGTTGTGTGGGTTTGGCGGTTTAGGGGTTAATAGTTTTAATAGGATTATTGCGTTGTGTGGGTTTGGCAGATTAGGGGTTAATAGATTTATAAGGTTTGTTGCGATGTGGGTTAATGGCAGATTAGGGATTGATACATTTATTAGGTAGATTTCGATGTATGTGAATGGTGGATTAGGGGTTACTAGTTTAATTAGGCTTATTGCGTTGTGGGGGGGGATGTCGGTTTAGGGGTTAATACTTTTATTATTAGTTGTGATGTGGGTTTGATGGCGGATATAAGGGTTTATTTTTGGGAGCGGGTTAGACTTTTACGGGAGATTTTACTTTTTTTTTATTTTCTTAGGCGCCAACAGTTTCTAAAGTGCTGTAAGTCATTGTATTTATGCTCATTTCTGGACATCCCTAGTTTATCGGACTTACGGCACTATATGAACTGCCGGCGGGGTTTATGTAATACCCTGACGTGCGAGGTGAAATTACCGTTGGCACGGTTTTCAGTGCTTGCACTAAAGCCTGTGCCGTATATGTTATCTCGCCCATAGCCAGCTGAGGGTGCCATTTATCTTATCTCTGTGCCATACATTATAGTGACAGAAATACTACACTATATCCATATTGTGTTTTTCTTTTGTCTTCCACCTGTAACTAAGCGCTCTTTGAATTACTTCTACTACAAACATATTATATAAAATATAGCCTTCTTTAACTTTTTCAGACTTAAAATGTCTCGGAGCATGGTTATTGTGTATTTAACATCTTACAAAGTATGGCGTTTTTTTTAAGCACTACAGTATAACTCAGGAGACCATGTTCTGTAGAATACGCTGCCCTGGTTACTTACAAAATGCTTAAAGGGACAGTAAAGTCAAAATCAAAGTTGCATGCTCTATTTTAATCATGCAACTTTAAACAACTTTCCGATTTATTACTATTATCAAATCAGCTTGGTTCTCTTTGGTATCCTTGGTTGAAGAGTTAACCTAGATAGGCTGATACGAGCTCATGAGTGAGCATGTGTCTTTAGTATTCTATGACAGCAGTGTTTGCAACAATGTATACAAATGTGCACACTTTCTGAATCATGAAAATTAAATGTTGACTTAACTGCTCCTTTAAGCCCAGTGTACATTATAATTATACACTATACTGTCCAATTAAATGTTTTATAACATAAGGTCATTCACTTACGCAGCATTTTATTTTATATTTGTACAGTTATGGTAAATGAAAAGGGAGACATATATATATATATATATATATATATATATATATATATATATATACACACACACACACAGTATATGAATATATGAATATATATATATATATATATATATATATATATTATTCCCTTGAATGTCTTAATAGGCTACAACCTATCATACATCTATGATCACAGCTTTACTTAGAAGCCATTGGGTTCTAGAAATGTATTTGATACTGATGTTCAATATAAAAAGACATTTTAAAACACACAGGAAAAATAAATATAAAAACATGATACCTGTTTCATACTGAGAAGATTCTCAGCACACACAGACACTATTATGTGTTAAAGGGACATGAAACCCAAATGTTTTCTTTCATGATTTAGATAAAGAATACAATTTAAAAAAAAAAATGTACTACTATTATCAAATGTGCTTCATTCTCATGTTATTCTTTGTTGAAGAGATATCTAGATAGGTAGTGTGCACATCTGAAGCTCTGAAAAAAGGGGGTGTGCTCAATCTGCGCTGGGAAAGTTACCAATAAACCACTGGGTAAATGGAGTATCCTCAAACTCCACAAAGACAAATACAATCATACAATAGTAATAAAAATATTACTATAATAACCCCTGGCGCTAACGTGTAGCTTAAATTGGTAGTGCAAAGGATTCTAATTAATGTATACTATAAACAATAAATCTCCTTAGTGAGGTAGTTCTAATTTGTTCGAAATTTCCTTACATATATGTATAAAACTGGGATTAATTGGTTATAAGTAACAAACCCAATTAGGGATGCGCTTAAGGATGAATCAGAGTAGTGCGAGTAAAAAATGAACAATTTTATTACAATCTTATCATGCAAAAAATACTTTCTAAAACCAAATTTATCAAATAACACTCTGATCAGGCGTTTGACAATGTAGTATCAATAAAATCCCTAAAAACTCAAATTAGATAAATAAAATAAAAATAAATACATATAATAACAATGAAACAATCACTATTACAAATGGTTATTTCAAAGTAAAGAGCAAAGATCCCAATAGGAACCAAGGAAGATCCACGTCAGCTGGAAGTTAGTGATGTTTAGCCGGAGCTGTAACGAGATTTGAAATCCAAATGAACAGACAGGAAGAGAGCCAAATTTAACGTGTTCACTTATTACTTACACCGAAAATGCTCTCTGAAGTCCCAGCTGTCTCTCTATAGCGGTCCTGGATTAGATCACTGCTGGATGGATCACCGAGAAGGAATCCCTTGTCTTTCACAATCCGTATTAGCACTCGCGCCAGACAGACCAAACAGTGCTCTGGGTCTCCGTGCGGTCTCGACGCTGGCAATTAGTTCCAGTCACCTGTGTGTTAGAAGAGTGGGCGGAGCAACGCGTTTCAGCCCGGTCTGGGCCTTTGTCAAGCTCCTGATAGATGGGAGATCAGGTCTTTTAAACCGTCACTCTCTAGACAAAACCAGGACTGCTGGGGAGTCATGATTCTTTAGTGATTTTGATGCCTAGAGAGTGACGGTTTAAAAGACCTGATCTCCCATCTATCAGGAGCTTGACAAAGGCCCAGACCGGGCTGAAACGCATTGATCCGCCCACTCTTCTAACACACAGGTGACTGGAACTAATTGCCAGCGTCGAGACCGCACGGAGACCCAGAGCACTGTTTGGTCTGTCTGGCGCGAGTGCTAATACGGATTGTGAAAGACAAGGGATTCCTTCTCGGTGATCCATCCAGCAGTGATCTAATCCAGGACCGCTATAGAGAGACAGCTGGGACTTCAGAGAGCATTTTCGGTGTAAGTAATAAGTGAACACGTTAAATTTGGCTCTCTTCCTGTCTGTTCATTTGGATTTCAAATCTCGTTACAGCTCCGGCTAAACATCACTAACTTCCAGCTGACGTGGATCTTCCTTGGTTCCTATTGGGATCTTTGCTCTTTACTTTGAAATAACCATTTGTAATAGTGATTGTTTCATTGTTATTATATGTATTTATTTTTATTTTATTTATCTAATTTGAGTTTTTAGGGATTTTATTGATACTACATTGTCAAACGCCTGATCAGAGTGTTATTTGATAAATTTGGTTTTAGAAAGTATTTTTTGCATGATAAGATTGTAATAAAATTGTTCATTTTTTACTCGCACTACTCTGATTCATCCTTAAGCGCATCCCTAATTGGGTTTGTTACTTATAACCAATTAATCCCAGTTTTATACATATATGTAAGGAAATTTCGAACAAATTAGAACTACCTCACTAAGGAGATTTATTGTTTATAGTATACATTAATTAGAATCCTTTGCACTACCAATATAAGCTACACGTTAGCGCCAGGGGTTATTATAGTAATATTTTTATTACTATTGTATGATTGTATTACATCTGAAGCTCTACATGACAGGAAATAGTGCTGGCATCTAGTGATCTTGCTAATGTATAACATTGTTCCAAAACTGCTTCAATATAGTGCTGCAGATACATGCACTCTCCTGAGCTTACTTCCCTGCTTTTCAACAAAGGATCACAAGAAAACAAAGAAAATGTGATAATAGACGTAAATTAGAAAGTCTTTTAAAATTGTATAATCTATCTGAGCCATGAAAGAAAAAAAAATGGGTTTTATGATCCTTTAAAGGAAAACAGATATACCATTCCTTGCTTTTTAAGACTACCTTATCTGCTTCCTCATACAAGTGAAATACAGACTGGCACTTACTGTGCATTGCATACTGTAGCCTTTTTAATACCTTTCTGGCAGTGACAGTGAGTAAGAATGTTCATTCTGATCACTATTTATATCTTGCCCTATTATCTACAAGGACAGTAAATGTTACCTCAGGTTGTTGCTCCCCAGACCCTTACAGAATATATCTGCAGGCAAATGTAAAGAATCTTTCTGTAAATTGACTTATGCTTGGTCAGCTGACAAGAATCTATAGAGGTCAGGGCAAGGGGCATATTTTTACTTTTTGACTTATTAGGGAAGAAAACAATGTTGATGTCACTACAATTAAGGGAATATAAAAGTGCCCAAAAATGCTGTTATATGCAAACAGTGCAATAATAAAATGCTCTAATTATGTTTAACTCTTGAAAATGGATTCAACACATAGTCAGCTCCATAGCAACCATTCACTACTGGGAGCTAGCCTAGCACATTTGATGAGCCAATTACAAGAGACATATGTGTGTAGTTACCAATCACCAGCTAGCTCCAATAGTGCATTGCTGCTGCTGTGGATATGCCTGTAATTATTTTCCACAGAGGGTACCAAGAGAACAAAGTACATTTGATAATCAAAGTAAATGTATAGCGTCTTAAAATGACATCCTCTCTCTGAATCATGCAAGGTTAATTTTGACTTTCCTATCCCTTTAAAATAATTGGACTTATGCTTATTGTTAGGAATTTAGTAACATTAACTGCATTTGGACAGGGTGCCTTTTTGGCACATTGTATAAACGTATTGTTTCTTATGATTCTGTATTGTGACTAAGTATTTTAAAGGTTGAACCTTTGGAGATATTACATTTTATTGTGCTTAGTTTGATAGTGGTCAGTTCAGGTCAAAGTAGATGCAACATCATAGTAATACTTCATTTTCTTTTTCTTACCTTTGTGAAATCAATACTTATTGTACTATTTCTGTGTTTAAGAGGTGTATTTCTGTTAAAGTAGAATACTGTTATGTGTAGATTTGCTTTCATACAATTGTGTGTTTTTAACATCTGTGCATGATGATGTGATAACTAGCTGACACAGTTATAAACAATATATTCTAGTGTAAAAATGTCATGCACTATTTTATTAGAGCATTTTTATTTTGCTATATAAACAAATCAAAATATTTTTTTGTTTTTTTTTTTACAAGAAATCATTTTAACCCCCAATTTATTAAATGTTTAGATCCATATATTTTGCGAATGTAAAGTAGTAATTTAAATGTTACTATTATTTAAAGTAGACTGTCCCTTTAAGACTTAATTTTACATGAAATATGTTAAATGTAGGATTCGTTTTAAAATGGCATCAAATGGTTTAGAAATCTGAAAACCTACATTACAGCTTTTGCTTAGACAAAGCACAATTTGACTTAAAAGCAAAATCTGAAATCCTCTATGTATCTTTCATGAGTATTGATGGCTTATGCATATACTGTATCTCTCCTTCAAGTGAGACCCAATAATTCACTGGCTAAGCCAGTGTCCTTGGCAGAGCATTAGAATACTATGAGTGTGTTAGAAAATCATATATAGCATTAGTATAATCTAAACTTGATTTTAGTGACCGTTTTCTCTTAATTCTATTGATTCCTTATCATCTAGGCAGACTGCAATAACCTATATTGATTATTTTCAACTATCTTAAAATTAAATCTAAGAATAATTGTAGAAAAAGATAACCTCTTGTCTTAGCGAGATACCATATCTCTTGCCAAACACAAACAAAACATCTCTTATCTGCAGACAAATAAATCTTTCAATAGAAGATGATAAAATATTAGAGGAAATGATACATGGAATTAAGGCAATTAGTATCTGAACAATAATAAATCCACAATGCAATGAAAATGGCATGCTTTTGTAATGCAGTATATTACATGTGGATATTAAAAAATAGAATTCCATGTTGATATTAAAAATATAAGTGTTTTTAGTGGTCTAATTTTTAATGGCATGCACGTAGGAGATCAATTTGCTACAGAACAGGACGTAGGTATTTAAACTTGGACCTGCATTATATATATATTTTCAGAGTGGGAAAATGAATCTTGGATCATGAATGTCTATAAAAAATAAATTCTCTCTATAATGCAGTTAATAATTTGACTCTTCATACCTGAGTTTTCTTTGCACTAGAGGTGTTTTTTTATCAGTATTTACTAAAGAGAAAAATCATTTTCATATTCCCTACCAGTGCCTTATTGCCATTATAAATGGAGACAAATACTATGAAAATAACTATTCACATGTAACTTTTTGTCTCTAAAGTACACTTTTGGGGTAGAGAAAAACTTTAAATTTAAATTAACTAAAATTTAAAGGGACATTAAACTCAAAAATGTATATCAATTATATGAAAGAGCGCTATTTAAACAAGTTAAATTGGTTTTATGGAAATATATTAAGTTAAATATGTTTAGGTAGATTTTGAACTGGAAGTGCATGTTTGTGCACAATGTATGCAATGGGACAGATTGCTCAGTGGACAAAACCCACTTCTCTATTGGTGGACAGTAAGAGCTACAAAAGTATAAAAAAAACATCTGTTTTTTTCAAAAAAAGAAAAAAAATGACTTTAATGTCCCCTTCAATTCTGATACATTATTTCATGACACTGCGTCAAACCAATTTTACTTGATCTATTTTATATACACCTCAGGAGTAAATAAGCAGATAATGGCTAAAACTACTGCTATAGACAATGTAGGAAATCAAACCAGTAGCTTTTACAGTTATAGGCCATATACACAGTGCAACAAGGGTTGGCATAAGAGCCCCTGGCAAATACCATAACAAAATAACAGAGGTTCAGTTACAGAAGGGTCTTGGTGGCAACATGAAATGCATTTGGTATGGCCTACACCACTGATACTGCTTAAGATAGGCATAGGAAGGCCGGTCACAACTTTTAATCCTACACTTTTCTGAGCTGTCGTGTTACGTGTCCTGATACGGTCACTAGCCTCTAGAGACAAAGGACAATGTGTAGGGATTGTGATACAAGCATGACAGTCATGGTTACTTCCATCACCAGCAGAGTCACGTTATTATCTTTGTAGAAATTCTTAAGGGAACTTATACATTTAAATGCATAATACCATGCTGTGCATTGCTCGTGGCAAGATTAATACACTGAGACAGGGAAAGAACACCATTTAAGATTGGGTCAATCTAAACTAATTCACTGGAGCACTACAGTTATAGAACACATAAGGGTTGGTAGGGATCCTTTTACATTTTATATCTCCTATGTAGATCTGCCAGTGCTATACAATTGCTCTCTTTTAACAATGCTCTATTCATCCAATAAACTTTACGACTAGTTTTCCTACAAGTTAGAAGATTATGTATTGATAGCCGATGTTTACCAACACATTTCACTGGCACCGATAAGGTAAAACGTGCTTTGTGGGAAGGCTTTTTAGTAGAGAGAAGATTTAAAAACTTTGGTTTAAGTCTAGTCCCTTCTCTCCTCGTCTTTAAGTGTGAAGGAGATAAATGAGAGGGGCCTTTCACTGCAGCTTCAATATATTTATCATTTAACTCCAGAGAGGGGCAAACTAAGACCTCTTTTTTGGGCATCAACACATCAGTATATCCTAAGCCTTTGTTGGTGGGTGCATTTTTATTATGATCTTTCTCTCTATAAGCTGCAAAGCTTTCAACAGACTCCTTCCTCACAAATTCCTTGCTTCCATTTTCTCTCTTTGGTGAGCTAGCTCTGGAACACGGCAAACATTTGGCACTACGTGGTTTACCACCTATTCCATGCAGAGGAGTAAGGTAGTCTTTTTCACCGATAGCCTGCACTTCAGGTCCAAGATTTAAGCTAGTTCTGTCTGTGAATGAGTCTTGACCATCATACCCTCCAAGATCAGCAGGGGCTGAGCACTGGTGTAGGGGCCATGACCCTTTGCAGTCTCCCTGGTTTTCTTTGTCATCCCCGTTATCTTCCTGCCCACCCTCAAAAGAGTTTTCTGTCCGGTTGTTGTCCTCATCAGATTTGGCTGTGGCATTCAAGTCCTTAAGAAACACTACAATGACTGTAATGTTGTCACTAGATCCGGCATCGCGGGCAGATGCCACTAACTTGTGGGCAACCATACTGCTGTCTCCATTGTTCTCTTTCAAGTGATCAGACACAACTTTTACTGCCTCATCTGGGTTCATTGTATCATAAAAGCCATCACATGCCAGAATGAGGTAGTCTTCAGAGCCATCTAGGACAACGGAGGTAGAGTCAGCATCACCGCAAATATATGGCTTGTGCTCAGCATCCCCTGTGGACAAAAAAAAAAAACACAAAAAAAATTAGGAAGTCTTTTATTATATTTCAGTATTTTTTTGTTGTTGTTTTTATGCATTCAAACATATTTTTGGTTTAATGCCTATATTTGAAACTACTGAACATGTTGTCATTTGTATAAAGGGATGTGAAACCACAAAACAATATTTATATCAATTTTTAAAAAGTTTCCTATTTATTTTTATTATCAAATTTGCTTTGTCCCCATGATATTCTGTGAAGAAACACCTAGTTTCCTAGTTTGGTTTCTGGACTGGAGCACTACATGGGAGAAAATAGTGCTGCTATTTAGTGCTCTTACAAATCGATAACATTCTTTCAAAGCTGCAGCCATATAGCGCTGTAGACACACATGCATGCTCCTGAGCTTACCTCCCTGCTTTTTAACAAGATACCAAGAGAACAAAGACAACTTCATATTAGAAGTAAATTATAATTTCCATAACGTAATGGATATTCCCTCCAAACAAGCAACAGTTATTTTCTTTGCCGAAGCAAAATAGGTGCATATTTAAATTAGACTGCTCCCGATTATTATAAGGTTAGGAAACCCAGCAAATTTCAGAGTTAAAGTGAAGGTCAATTTCGATGAATCCTATTAAAAACAGGGGCACTTTAATTCATCAAAATTGACATTTCACTGTTTTCTTCAAAAACTTACCTTTAAATCCTGACAGCTGCTCCAGCGATTCCCCGGCTGTCAGAAGCCTCTTCATACGTCAGAAATGACTAATCCGACTTCCTCCAATCACGGCTTCCCCCACGGGGGAATCATGGCCTGAGGCAACGCTGTAATTGGAGGAAGCCGGATTCATCATTTTAGACCCGCGAAGAGGCCTTGCGACGGGCGGAGGAAGCGCTGCAGCGGCTGTCAGGATTAAAAGATACGTTTTTGAAGAAAATGAGTGAAATGTCAATTAAGATGAATTAAAGTGCCCTTGTTTATAATAGAATTATTAAAAACCGGGCACTAATTCATCAAAATTGACCTTCACTTTAAAATTACAGTAAAAGGGGAAGGTGCAAAATAAAAAATGAAAGTACATTGCAGTTAAAGAACTAAACAAACAATGACTTTATTTTTATATTTTGAATTTAGCTGTAAAAATATACATTATGAAGCATATTTAAATAACATTTGACACAAACTGCATTGCTTGGGCACACCTAAAAAAATATTTTTTATTTTAAGTCAACATAGGACAAGGATAAAGGAACATTATCCCACTTTAAAGTTAGGAGTCCAGTCATCACAGTTATTGGAAGCATTATGGACATCTAGGCCTAGAGCAGTATGATATGGAGTATTTGGGCTGGCATTGAAGTATGCAATACATAATATATTTGTAGCTGCCTTTATCCAAAATGTTGTAAATTGTTTTATGTAATCTTAAAGGGACATGAAATCCCAAAAAATCTTTCATGATTCAAATTGAGAATACAATTTTAAACAACTTTCCAATTTACTTCTGTTATCCAATTTGCTTAATTCTCTTGTTATCCTTTGTTTAAGAAGCTGCAATACACTACTGGGAGCTAGTTGAACGCATCGGGTGAGCCAATGAAATCAGGCATATATGTGCAGCCACCAATCAGCAGCTCCTGAGCCAACCTTAGTAAAATTTTCAACAAGGGATATCAAGAGAACAAAACAAATTTGATAATAGAAGTAAATTGGAGAGTTGTTTAAAAGCAAAATGTTAAAAAAAATCAGAAAGCAAAAAATTGGGTTTTATATCCCCTTAAATGATGGCTTTGAGGGCCCATAATGCCACCAGGGTCGGTGCTAGGATTTTTTGCTACATAAGCAAAGACACAATTTGCCACCCCCACCCCCCTTGAAGACATGAAGAACTGATATACCCTGCCATTACTGCTTCTCAAAAAAATGTTCTAGTGATGTGTTAAGCATCTGAAGATAACTATTTTATCTAAAAAGATAGAGAATAAAGATTTCACATAACATCAATTTCTTGACTGTTAATCTAATTTATTATAACTATAATAGCTATAATGTTTAATTTATGCATGACATAATGTACCCAAATAATACAACAAACAGTGGTGACAATATATAAAACACACAAACCTGGAGGCAGGATGACCTTTTTTCTTTATCCCTATTATGTCTACTAGCATGTCTAACAGGACAGTTCTAAAGCAGGGAATCTGTCCACCTGCAATCATCACTTTGCAAAAGTTAAGAATGCAGAAAAACTCTGTTGTTCAGTCCTACCCCTTGTTCTTAAGCAAGCTATTGCGTGACAGCAGGGCCTGTCAATCAACTTGAACAAGCAAGTTTGAAGTGATTTATCTTTGCCACCTAGGATAAGAAGCAGAGCATGTTTCTTAGATTTGTGGTTGCAGACTCACTCTAGCAAGCCTAAACTGCAAGTTCTCAGAATCTGCAGATGCATCTTGATAAAAGGTTCCATAAGTATATTTTTTTTAAGTCCTACAATAGATCACATAAAGTACTGGTAAGTTTTGGTCAGGGGACCAGTACAACTTACACTTATTTTGGACAAGTGTCACTGTATAGTAATGATAATGAGCATTTATGCACTAATAAACACAGCACTCAGCACTGTATGATAATGCATGGCATCTATACACTTATAAACATGCTGCAATATTAGCTAAATTATAGTGTGGGGGGGGGGTGAGGGACCTGTCCATCATCGATGCGAAGGAATAGACCTCTAGTTTCTTATTGGCAGGAGAGACATTTCTATCTGCATATTTAAGAGATTCCCACACAAAATCTATTCCCCAAACATATATTACACCCAAAAAGCATACAAAATGGGTTCCAGGAGCACACTGTGGCAAGTGTTCGGCTCCCTCCCCAGATTTCATACACTTAATCTGGGATTGTCCCAAACTACAGAGACTGTGGGGCAATGTAGCATTCTGGTTTACAGAAGTAAGATTATCAGCAAAATATATTGTCTTCCTTCATGATAACAATAGTAAAACTAGATACCATAGATTTCTAACGGCTAGATTTAGAGTTCTGCGGCCAAAGGGGTGCGTTAGCTACGCGTGCTTTTTTCCCCCGCACCTTTTAAATACCGCTGGTATTTAGAGTTCACAGAATGGCTGGGTTTTCAGTGCGTTAGGCTCCAAAAATGGAGCGTAGAGCATAATTTAACGCCACTGCAACTCTCGATACCAGCGGTGCTTACGGACGCGGCCAGCTTCAAAAACGTGCTCGTGCACAATTCCCCCATAGAAAACAATGGGGCAGTTTGAGCTGAAAAAACCTTACACCTGCAAAAAAGCAGCGTTCAGCTCCTAACGCAGCCCCATTGTTTTCTATGGGGAAACACTTCCTACGTCTGCACCTAACACTCTAACACGAACCCCGAGTCTAAACACCCCTAACCTTACACTTATTAACCCCTAATCTGCCGCCCCCACTATCGCTGACATCTGCATATTATTATTAACCCCTAATCTGCCGCTCCGTACACCCCAGCAACATACATTATAGTTATGTACCCCTAATCTGCTGCCCCTAACACCGCCGACCCCTATATTATATTTATTAACCCCTAATCTGCCCCCCACAACGTCGCCGCCAGCTACCTACAATAATTAACCCCTAATCTGCCGATCGGAGCTCACCGCTACTATAATAAATGTATTAACCCCTAAAGCTAAGTCTAACCCTAACACCCCCCTAAGTTAAATATAATTTTTATCTAACAAAATAAATTAACTCTTATTAAATAAATTATTCCTATTTAAAGCTAAATACTTACCTGTAAAATAAACCCTAATATAGCTACAATATAAATAATAATTACCTAGTTAAAATAATTACAAAATTACCTGTAAAATAAATCCTAACCTAAGTTACAATTAAACCTAACACTACACTATCAATAAATAAATTAAATAAACTACCTACAATTACCTACAATTAAACCTAACACTACACTATCAATAAATTAATTAAATAAAATACCTACAAATAACTACAATTAAATAAACTAACTAAAGTACAAAAAATAAAAAAATATTTACAAACATTAGAAAAATATTACAACAATTTTAAACTAATTACACCTACTCTAAGCCCCCTAATAAAATAACAAAGACCCCCAAAATAAAAAATGCCCTACCCTATTCTAAATTAAAAAAGTTCAAAGCTCTTTTACCTTACCAGCCCTGAAAAGGGCCATTTGCGGGGCATGCCCCAAAGAATTCAGCTTATTTGCCTGTAAAAAAAACCATACAATACCCCCCCAAACATTACAACCCACCACCCACATACCCCTAATCTAACCCAAACCCCCTTAAATAAACCTAACACTAAGCCCCTGAAGATCTTACTACCTTATCTTCACCATGCCAGGTTCACCGATCCGTCCTCAGAAGGTGCAGACGTAGGAAGTGTTTCCCCATAGAAAACAATGGGGCTGCGTTAGGAGCTGAACGCTGCTGTTTTGCAGGTGTTAGGTTTTTTCAGCTCAAACTGCCCCATTGTTTTCTATGGGGGAATCGTGCATGAGCACGTTTTTGAAGCTGGCCGCGTCCGTAAGCACCGCTGGTATCGAGAGTTGCAGTGGCGTTAAATTATGCTCTACGCTCCATTTTTGGAGCCTAACGCACTGAAAACCCAGCCATTCTGTGAACTCTAAATACCAGCGGTAGTTAAAAGGTGCGGGGGGAAAAAAGCACGCGTAGCTAACGCACCCCTTTGGCCGCAGAACTCTAAATCTAGCCATTAGAAATCTATGGTATCTAGTTTTACTATTGTTATCATGAAGGAAGACAATATATTTTGCTGATAATCTTACTTCTGTAAACCAGAATGCTACATTGCCCCACAGTCTCTGTAGTTTGGGACAATCCCAGATTAAGTGTATGAAATCTGGGGAGGGAGCCGAACACTTGCCACAGTGTGCTCCTGGAACCCATTTTGTATGCTTTTTGGGTGTAATATATGTTTGGGGAATAGATTTTGTGTGGGACTCTCTTAAATATGCAGATAGAAATGTCTCTCCTGCCAATAAGAAACTAGAGGTCTATTCCTTCGCATCGATGATGGACAGGTCCCTCACCCCCCACACTATAATTTAGCTAATATTGCAGCATGTTTATAAGTGTATAGATGCCATGCATTATCATACAGTGCTGAGTGCTGTGTTTATTAGTGCATAAATGCTCATTATCATTACTATACAGTGACACTTGTCCAAAATAAGTGTAAGTTGTACTGGTCCCCTGACCAAAACTTACCAGTACTTTATGTGATCTATTGTAGGACTTAAAAAAAATATACTTATGGAACCTTTTATCAAGATGCATCTGCAGATTCTGAGAACTTGCAGTTTAGGCTTGCTAGAGTGAGTATGCAACCACAAATCTATTTTAGCTATTAAATAGTTATTAACTATTTAATAGCTATTGTACCTGATTAAAATAAATACAAAGTTGCCTGTAAAATAAATATTAATCCTAAAATAGCTACAATATAATTATTATTTATATTGTAGCTATATTAGGGTTTATTTTACAGGTAAGTATTTAGCTTTAAATAGGAATAATTTATATAATAAGAGTTAATTTATTTCGTTAGATTTAAATTATATTTAACTTAGGGGGGTGTTAGTGTTAGGGTTAGACTTAGCTTTAGGGGTTAAAAAATTTATTAGAATAGCGGTGAGCTCCGATCGGCAGATTAGGGGTTAATGTTTGAAGTTAGGTGTCGGCGATGTTAGGGAGGGCAGATTAGGGGTTAATACTATTTATTATAGGGTTATTGAGGCGGGAGTGAGGCGGATTAGGGGTTAATAACTTTATTATAGTAGCGGTGCGGTCCGCTCGGCAGATTAGGGGTTAATAAATGTAGGTAGGTGGCGGCGACATTGGGGGGGGCAGATTAGGGGTTAATAAATATAATATAGGGGTCGGCGGTATTAGGGGCAGCAGATTAGGGGTACATAGGGAAAACTTAGCTGGCGGCGGTGTACGGAGCGGCAGATTAGGGGTTAAAAAATTTAATAGAGTGGCGGCGCTGTGGGGGGACCTCGGTTTAGGGGTACATAGGTAGTTTATGGGTGTTAGTGTACTTTAGAGCACAGTAGTTAAGAGCTTTATAAACCGGCGTTAGCCCAGAAAGCTCTTAACTACTGTTTTTTTTCTGCGGCTGGAGTTTTGTCGTTAGATTTCTAACGCTCACTTCAGCCATGACCCTAAATACCGGCGTTAGAAAGATCCCATTGAAAAGATAGGATACGCAAATGGCGTAGGGGGATCTGCGGTATGGAAAAGTCGCGGCTGTAAAGTGAGCGTTAGACCCTTTCCTGACTGACTCCAAATACCAGAGGGCGGTAAAAACCAGCGTTAGGAGCCTCTAACGCTGGTTTTGACGGCTACCGCCCAACTCTAAATCTAGCCGTAAATATGGTAGTAATCATGACAAGGAAACTCATCATTCAGTATTGGAGTTCTAACAAAGCACCGCCATTTAAAAAATTAGTTATGCCTTATGCTCCCAGTAATATATTGAACAAGCAGACGTTCAAGGTAATTTGGAAACAAGGATACAGACGTTTATTCTGAAATAGGAACCCTTTTAATTTTTCAATCCTACACAACTTTACAGCCTTTTTAACTCTCTACATTAATTCTCAACGGAAATGTACAATGCATATGGTGCCCCCCAGTTTCTTGACATGGTTAGGCTGATACATAATGCTCCACTCCTTGTATTTTTCAATAACGTGCATTGAAGATAGCAATTCTTTATGTGCGCTAATAAATCACTCACTAGACAGCCTGTTTCATTCTTTTTGGAACTCATCAGTAGGAGATAGATTTCTGGTTGCTGCATTGGTAAAGCTACTTTCAAGGTTAAACCAAAATTCATTAAAATTATGGGGGGAGATAAAAAACTGAAATTAAAATCCTCCATGTCTCAAAATTAAATCAATGTAAATATTTGCATAGGAAATTAGCACATCTAGGCAAGATTCCCTGCTTGCTTTTTCCCAGAAATACTTCATATACAATGTTACCAATGCACAAGAGATTTCTGGGTAAGATATGCAAATTAGATATGCAAATTCTCAGTTTTTTTGCTTCAAAATACTGTTTTAACACAGCGATCCTTTTAACAGGATTATTGCAGCAAACCAGAAATCACTCACTAGACAGCCTGTTTCGTTCTTTTTGGAACTCATCAGTAGGAGACAAAAAAACTGAGAATTTGCATATCTAATTTGCATATTTTACCCAGAATTCTCTTGTGCATTGGTAACATTGTATATGAAGTATTTCTGGGAAAAAGCAAGTGTGGAATCTTGCCTAGATGTGCTAATTTCCTATGCAAATATTTACATTGATTTAATTTTGAGAAATGGAGGATTTTAATTTCAGTTTTTTATCTCCCCCCATAATTTTAATTAATTTTGGTTTAACCTTGAAAGTAGCTTTACCAATGCAGCAACCAGAAATCTATCTCCTACTGATGAGTTCCAAAAAGAACAAAACAGGCTGTCTAGTGAGTGATTTTGGTTTGCTGCAATAATCCTGTTAAAAGGATCACTGTGTTAAAACAGTATTTTGAAACAAAAAAACTGGGAATTTGCATATCTTACCCAGAATTCTCTTGTGCATTGGTAACATTGTATATGAAATATTTCTGGGAAAAAGCAAGCTGGGATCTTGCCTAGATGTACTAATTTCCTATGCAAATATTTACATTGATTTAATTCTGAGACATGGAGGATTTTAATTACAGTTTTTTATCTCCCCCCATAATTTTAGTGAATTTTGGTTTAACCTTGAAAGTAGTTTTACCAATGCAGCAACCAGAAATCTATCTCCTACTGATGAGTTCCAAAAAGAACGAAACAGGCTGTCTAGTGAGAGATTTCTGGTTTGCTGCAATAATCCTGTTAAAAGGATCGCTGTGTTAAAACAGTATTTTGAAGAAAAAAAAACTGAGAATTAGCATATCTAATTTGCATATCTTACCCAGAATTCTCTTGTGCATTGGTAACATTGTATATGAAGTATTTCTGGGAAAAAGCAAGCGGGGAATCTTGCCTAGATGTGCTAATTTCCTATGCAAATATTTACATTGAGATATATATATATGATAATGTTCATGTAAAATAAATAAATATATACCCTTATATATCTATAGGAATCGATATACAGGTATATATATATATATATCGAAATATGTATCTACAATAAAAAGAACATTATTCTAGATGTGAAGAACATTGGAATGTGATATTTTCATAACTCCTGTTGCGTTAGCCTTAGGTTATTTTTGGTTTGCGCTCTTCATTGACTTTTATGGGAAGAAGTTAATGTGGTCGAGATAAATTGTTAGCACGCGGTGGGTTTTGCTTGCGCGGAAACCTTTTACTTTCAACTTCTAATTTGAGTGTAACCAGACACGTGCAAAAAGTTTCTGTCTAGCGA